>NC_142481.1:55936500-56238500 GCF_049115385.1 Moschus berezovskii
GTCACTGGTGACTTGAAGGGGCACGGGAATGAGGAACCAAACAAAAGCTGTGTTACAGATGAGTCAAAATGAAAAGAACTCCATCAGCAGAAAAAGCCACTGATACTGCTTTTTTTTTGAAACTGAGTGCTGTTAGGAGAGCCTGTGCTTTTTCCCACTGAAGGCCACTTGAGACATTTCCCATCATAAAATCATCTACCCCGTGGAAAGTCGCTGATCTCTGTTTTCATGTAGCACTTGACTTCTGAAGTCCCCTATAGGAAAACAATGCTAAACCCACCGACACTGAAGGTTTGTTTTTAAGCTGATGATACCCTTTTGCCCCACGTTACTACATAATTTTTTTTACAAAGCATAGTCAAATTCAATGAGCATATACCTAGGTTAACAAGAATACATTTATGTTCTGGAGTTTCTTCTGAAGCAAAAATTCCTTAAAAAAAAAAAAAAAAACAACCCAACAATGTGAAGAGATGGGTCTCTTTCTTATTGTAAACGAGTAATTCTAATTTCCAATCCTACTCACCATTTGGAGTACAGTGTGTTTCTAAGCAGAGCTAAATAAAAGGAAGAGGCGGGCCCTGCACGGTGCCAGGTGGCTGGGTGCTGAGGTAGAACTTGTGGCATGGGGGCCCCTTCCCTGGACCCCAGGAGGAGCCCTGAGAACCTCCAGCACAGAAGTGGAAGGTGGGGACAACCCGGGCCCCAGGGAGGCTGTTCTAGTCTAGTTGCTTAAGGAGCCACTGAGATGCACTTGGCCACGCCTGGGGCAGCATTGTGGGGGGACTTGATGCTCTGCTCCCTGCACCCCACCCCTCGGCTGTCACGTGGGAGGAGCAGAATGGTGCAGACCCTGGAAGCTGCCCAGCCTGGGTGACCGCTCTATCTGGCAGCGGAAAGTGCTGGTCACAAAGGCCAGGTTAGGGGCTCCCAGAAGAATGCCTTTTCAACACATATTGTTAGACTAATGGGCTGGGGAACCAGAAGAGGCTGCCCCTGCCCCACCCGCCCCTCACCGCCACCATGCGCCCCGTCCCCCCGCCCTTTTCATGGATACTTAAATCAAGCAGATAAAACAGTCAGGTTGGGAGAGGCTATGGGATGCCAACAGAGGGCAGGGTGGAGATGCGATTGCAAAAGTGCATGACTAAGGGTACGCTTGAGAACAGGACCAAAATGACCTCCTTCTACCTTGACGAAAGTTCTTCGACTGCCCAGGGAGAAGTTGTGGGAAAGGTCTGCGTCCTCGGAGATCCTGCCCACAGCCTGCGTGGGCACAATGGGACACGGGAGTCAAACCAAGGGTCAAACCAAGGACTGTCAGTGAGGGAAGATGACTGAGGGCATGGGCAGAAGACACAGATCTGGTGAACAACATGGACAGCACCCTCCCGACGACCTGGACTTGGGTGCCCGGCCCAGCCTCTGCTCGGTTCCTGTGCTTTGAGGCAGGTGGCATCGGGAAGGACACACAGAGGGAGTGGAGCCCCCACTGCATGGCTTTCATGGAAGAGGGATAGACAGAGCCCGGGAGGAGGCAGGTCCTCTGGAGACTCTTTCCAAGGGATGACAACGTGACCCACTGGTGAGGGGACCCATTCCTGGAGTCGGGAGGTGCTGGAAGAGGTCGGCCAACCCAACTCTGCCCACTGCACGGTCTCCTTGATGGCATCCCAGGCCACAGGTCACCTAAGCCCTGCTTAAAAGAATACGATTTTCACTTATTAGCTTTCTTAACTCTGCAGAGATACTGAGAGATTTACAACAAAAAGTACAGAAAGAGCAAGAATCACTGTCTAGTTGACAATTACGGTTTTAGGGCAATCTCTAGAGATTTGTCTGTTTATGAAGGTTCTGCTCAAGTTGGCTATTCCTTGGGCCAGTGGCCGCGGTCAGGACATAGTGAGTGGGTGGCGGGCAGGGAGGATGGGAGACAGCACACGTCAAAAGAACAAAGACCCTTCTCCCCCCAAAACAATGCGAAAGCTAAAGTGCAAACATTTCTCCCCTCCTCTTTTTTTTTTAAACTGCTCACAGAACCTCCAAGCTCTGGAGCTTATGACAATATCTGCACACCGTACAAGACTCCCCTGGCTGACTCCGTCATTCCTATAAGACACAGCTGCAGAGGGCAGCTTTGCGGTGATCCTCAGAGCCCAGCACTCAGAACCACAGGAGGCACCCAGTTTATCATGAGGCAATTCTAGAAAGTTCTGAGAGTGACAGAAACGTTCTACTTCTATATCTTCTGCTTCCTGGCCTAAGCCAGGAGGCAGTGCTCTGGGACACGCACACCTGCTCCTTCTAAAGCCCAGCAGGCCAGAACCTGGGGCCTGCAGAGCTTCTTGTTAGAGCTTGCAGAGCACCTGCCACCCTAACTGTCATCCTCCTGGATGCTGGTTCCCAGGGATCATCAGTGCAGCGGGTGGACAAAACAGACTTCCTCGTCTGACTACCATCCCCTACACACAGACAAGGGCACTACTTTAAACAGCTGGATTATGTTCAAATTATCAATGATTCCCACCCCACCTCCCAGTTTTTTTCTTTCCCTTTCAACTGGGAACCGTCTTCTCTGAATCTGGACATAAGACTATATTTAGCCATGTTATTAGACTGTAAAATAAGCACCTAACACCCAATGCTTCTGTCATCTATATTTTTATACATTATTAAAGAAAACATTAAAAATGCACACTGCTAGATTATTTCCATCCGTGTGGACACAAAGGCCCATTCTCATCAACAGCGCCTATTTCTCACCTCCTTTAAACCTATTTCTTCTTCCTTTTCTCAATCACAAAAATATCAAGAATGACTTTATAAAATGTCTTATTGAAATCAAAACAAGCTGGATAAGTCACATACCACTAAATCCAGCAGTCCATAATCTGAACTGGAAAGGAAATGACTTTATAAAAGGATTAAGTAGCTCACTTTTGATATCATTTTGTTAAATAACCCTTCTTTAGTTGAAGATATTGAAGTTCTACACACACACACACACACACATACATACACACACCACAAAGTTTGTCTTTAGGTTCCACACAACATCCAAGTTCAGAGAAGTAGTGAGTCTAGTGATCTCAAACTGAGACCTAGAAAATATCATTTATTGGACTAGCATTGACTACTACTTTTTATATTTGAGGGAAAAAAGAAAAATTCAACTTCCAGAAAGTTTTCACGTGGCGGCAAATGCGAGCATGAAGCAAGCTCTGAGGCCGGGATATTGAGCGAGGGACGGAGACTGTGGCTGAGACGGGCGGCAGCTGCAGCCGAGGTCCCCACCACCCCCAAACTGTGCGCAAAGCGCCCAGCGCTCACCTTCCTCACTCCACTGGCTCTCCACAGGAACCCCGGCAGGCGAACACCCACCCTCTGCTTCCGGGGTGACGGGCCTCGCGGGGCACGAGGCGGTGTGAGCCATCTTTAAACCCAGCATGCACCGGGCCTGCGACGCCCACGCACGCACGCACGCCCGCAACCGCCGGGCTCGCCTGGCGCCGGCCAGACAACGGTCACGGTTTCCTCAGAGTCACTCCGCGGGTGAACCCTGGGTCTGCTGGAAACCAAAAGAGGGCACGGCCCAGGGCTAGATCCACCTGAGAACTTTGCCGGAATTCTGCTGAGGGGAGCAAGCCCTTTAGTATGAAAAGCACAAGCCTAACCATTAAATCTTATTAATGCACAGGGACAGTGAAAGTTTTAGATTTTACCTGGTATGTAAGTTATTCCTAGTACGCCAGGTATTTAGGAATGGGCCTAACTCTTTTTGGCCATGAGGGGGTCCTAGATAATTCCTAATAAGAAATCACCCCGGAAGGGAAGGTCTGTCTACAAGAACTGAAGGACCTGGGAGCTGCCCCTAACTCACCAGCCAGGTAAGCTGACCGCTGCTGGGGAGGGCAGCGCCCAGGTGTACCCTGTACAGGACGAAGTTGGGGACATTCCACTGACACACCAGACAAATCCGATCACTTGTGATTTTAAGTATAATGCAGTTCTGTGTTGTTTGGTCAACTCAACTCGGCACTTTCAGAGTTTCATTGTAAAACCCCAGGTTATCAGAACTAAAAGAACAGAGGAACTTCATGAGGAGCCCTATACTTTCATCAAAGGTAAGATTCTTGGGAAACAAATTCATGAAAATACACCTATTAGATCCTTAAACTGCTCCCACTAGCACCTTACAGAATATGAACAGTAATCCCAAGCATCTGAATCCCAAACACTGGGTCAATTACAGACAGACACGTTTTCCTATCTGCTGTGAATGACCATGGCGATGAAGCCTACTATTTTACATAGCAGTGGTGTTTAAACGTACTACTTTTCTGTGCTACAAAAACATAGCCTTGTAAAAATTCTTTAAAGTTCAAGTCGAGTTTCAAGTAATCACTTTGCAGCAGCTCTAGGAGAATTATTGTTCCTCCTGATTAAAAGTAAAATGGAAACTACGCCTTAGAGAATTGTATTCCTCAAGGCCGCTTACTGCTTGCTTCCAGGCTTTTGTTAAAGGACAGAATGTGTTGAATTCTTCTCAATTGGCAGGGGATCAAGCACAACACTACATAATGAGGTAGCTGAGAACAGTTTTTCCTATAAACACGAAGAACAAGGGAATAAGTGCATGTGTGATTCTCATCCAATTAAACAGGAAACATGATGAAGCAAACTATTTGTATAGTCATCTTTGAACCAAGTTCCTCCGTGTAATCTGAAAAAGTGTAATTCAAGGTTCTAAGGTACACCTTGTAACTGATGAGAGGAATGCAAATAAAGTACTTAAAAACTTCTACTGAAATGCTAAAAATGAAGTTACAATAAATATAATTCACCAACCAGAAAGGTAAACCTATAGCCACTTGGGGTCTGAATTATTTGAAGTGGCCATTTACTTGGGTCAGAGGAAGTGGCTAAGTCTTCCCCACGTTATCTTATGCAGTGTGTACCCAGACTCTGAGGGCTGTCATCCCCTGCACCTTCTCTAATTCAAATCACAGTGATTTAAGAATTTGCAACAATTTTGTTGGGCCATGGGGACACCAATATCAAACTTAGTCCAAATTTCAGTTGAATAGCAATTTTAGATTATTTTTTATCTCAACAGGAAAAAGAACAGGCAGTGGATATGTCTCACTAGCTAATTAGACAATGTTATTAGATATTAAAACATTAGATATTAAATGTTATTAGAAATTAAAAGATACTTTTTCCTTGGAAGGAAAGCTATGGCAAACCTAGACAGCATATTAAAAAGTGAAGACATAACTTTGCTGACAAAGGTCCATATAGTCAAAGCTATAGTTTTTCAAGTAGTCATGTATGGATGTGAGAGCTGGACTATAAAGAAAACTGAGCACTGAAGAATTGATGGTTTTAACTGTGGTACTGGAGAAGACTCTTGAGAGTCCCTTGGATTGCAAGATCAAACCAGTCAATCCTAAAGGAAATCAACCCTGAATATTCATTAGAAGGACTGATGCTGAAGCTGAAGCTCCAGTACTTTGGCCACCTGATGCAAAGAGCCTACTCACTGGAAAAGACCCTGATGCTAAGATTGAGGGCAGGAGGGGAAGGGGGCAAGAGAATCAGACAGATGATTAAATAGCATCACCAACTCAATGGACATGAATTTGAGCAAACTCTGAGAGATAGTAAAGGACAGAAAAGCCTGACGTGTTGCAGTCCATGGGGTTGCAAAGAGTCCGACAAGACTTGTTGACTGAACAACAACAAATTAGATATTTAATTTCATAAGAAAAGGAAGGAGTTTAAAAATCCTTCCACTTAGAGAACTTCAAAGGTAGAACTGAGCAAGAACTAATTTTCCTAAAGGGTATGAATCAGACCAGAGGAGATATAGTTACATGTGCAATTCTCACATGTCACATATCACAATGTGACACAGTTGAGACATGTTTAAAATTAAAATAATAGAATTACTCTGAAAAATTACAAAAAATTTAGCAGTTTTACTAGGTGATGTGCCCCCCCTCCCCAAAAAAAGAAGAGATGAAGCCACCCGTTCAATATCACTGGGGCTTCACTGGCAACAGGCAGGGCCAGCTCACCTGAGCTCACGTTCTCCTCAGATGGAGGCAGGTGTGTCGCATTCCTCACCCTTGTGGCACAAACTTCCAGCATTTCTGAACCAGCCTCAAAGAGTACTTCATGGATTACTAGAAAACTGGAAAAATGCTCTCCTCAACATCCTAAGACAGAGTATCTTTTCCTTAAATGTGGTAAGAAAGCGAAGGGTAAGTGAAGCTTCAGCTTTTCAAAGTAAAAACAGCTTCTCTCTCAAACACAAATACTTACCACCTCTGCCCTTACGACTTTAGTAAATTCTTAAATTTCCCACAGCTAACTGACAAAACCAAAGATCTTTTAGTTTATATTTGTGTAACTTGTAAAGGATGTGTTTGAGAGTTTAAGTTACACTATAAGTGATTCTTATATGATTAAAATACTTGGCTGCCTGTAATATTAAGTGATATTCTAATGGGCTGAACAGTGAAATGACAGTTCAAAGACTGGATTCCACTTTTTGGTTTCCATTCACATCTGAAGTGGGGAGTGAAGCTCTATCTACTGGGATGCTTTCTGTCCGCCAGAGAGCACCTCACCTATCACAGACATGTCAGGGTCAAAGAGTATGTTCTGGGAAGATTCTGAGCTCCATATAAAAAGCAGTGAAAAAAAAAATTAAATGTGATAAACATTATTAGGTATGCTGAGGATAGGGTCTCAAAAATCCTATGGAATAAACAGAGACCATAGAGCTGTGCATAATATAGGTCAGGCACTTTGCTTTTTTAATTCTGTACAGGTTTCCGGCTCTATGTTAGGAGGCCAGCCATCTGTGTACAAGGCTTCTCATTTAAAAGCAAGTCACTTTCAATCCTGTGAAGAATGTCACTTGGATCACAAGGACACTATATTCATCGGTCATAATAAATGACTACCTACTGTGTGCCGAGCACTGGGATTAGCAGAAGACTAAGGTAGGGTCCCTCCCATGAGGAGTTTACAGTCTAGAGGGAGGGCCGTATTTCACCTGCCTCACTGTGATGCTCCTCAGAAGCCCAAGCAGAATTCTGAGTAGGAGCTCAATAAACACTGGTGATTAAACCCAGGGCGGGCTTTTCTGTGCCAAGTGGGATCACTTCTCTCAAAGCCCAAAGGGCAGCCCCTGAATCCAAGCAGCCTCACCATTCCCTTCCCTTCCCTTCCACTGGGTGCTCTGTGAGGGGGTTCCAGCACCTTCAAAGTTGATGCAGTGGAAGTGCCACCTCATTCTTTCCCTGGACAGTTGCATATCTTCATCTGACCACAGGCAGCCTCCTCTTGAATCAAGAGAGCCAACATTCTAGAAGGTAATACTGTAGTGTTTTTAGAGCTCCTTGGAAAATTTTTGGGGATCCCTGGTCTGGCGCACTGTAGTAAGAACGCACCAGGCAGAAACCCAATGGACCAAGGCAGCTAACACTTCTCTAGAACCATAACCTGCTACCCTGAGTAACTGTGGCGCTGCAGCAAAGGAGCCCTGTCTTTACCATGTCAATACAAAGGATGTATCTCCAATGCATCGGCCCAGGGAACTCCCCACTCATAAAGGACAAAATGGCACTTCCAAAGCATCACTGAAGAAAGTGCCATCACTAAAGTGGAAGTGCAAGGTGAGAGAGTACTTCAAGACAAACAGCATACTGTCCAACATCCCCCAAATATTCCTTTTTGGTTGCTGCAGTTTGAAAAAAGCCTACTGTTAACTATCAACTCCTGACGGCAATCAAAGAATGGATTAGTGAAAGAAACGATGAATTTAGAAGTTACTTAGGCCAAATTTCTACAGTATACCAACTATGAGTTGGTAAGCACTGTTTTTACTATGCTGAAGAAAAGAAATGCACATGCCAAGTAAAACTTAGTACAAACTACAAATACATCAATATATTCACTCAACATGAGTTTAACACAGTAGTATAAGCTGAAGGGCCACAGGCTCAAGAATTTCTCTGAAGCACCAGGAGACAATAATATATGTAGTTTGGAATGACAATTCCAAAAGTAAACATATATAAACAGACTTACCAAATCACATCACACCCACACCACACACAATTCCAAAAGTAAACATATATAAACAGACTTAGCAAATCATATCACACACACACACACGCTCTCGCTCTCCCCCTCTCACACACACACTTTTATCTCTCACAGGATATAAGCACTATCACAAAAAAATTAAAAACTTCATTTTAAATTAAACACTTAAATCTTTGAAAAAAAATACCCAACTATATTTGGATGTATTAAACAAAGAAACAAACAAACCTACTTTAGACTGTAGCCTAGAAGAAATCCTTTGAAATATTGAAGAAATCCTTCAATATTCACTTACTATAACCTGAGACAACTTGGATAATGAAAATAAATTGCACTTCCCCCCAAGATATTGTATTTAAAAATTTAAGATCTATCTTTAGCCACTAATTTCAACATACACCTGGTAAAAGTGCCTTCTGTTAAAAGAAGTATCAAAAATTTACCAAGAAAGGATGTTTCAAGGCATAAGTGGATGGTTACAACACAAACCTGCGTGAAATGAGTTCAAATTTACTTCACAATACTGATGTAACTGATTTACAAGAAAGTCATGATTAATTTTGGAACATAATAAAATTAAATACATTCCGACACTTCAATATTTTTATATTTATATATAATAAAATAACAGTTTGGCACTTAGCAGCTTTTGTTGGTTATTGCATCCCATATTATGTGGCAAATTTACTTTTAGAAAACATTACCTAACTTTTGCAGCTACAGTGTCAACTAACTAAATAATAATAATAATAAAGCTTTTATAAAATGAATCGACCAAGTCATGCAGGCACTGATAGTATCATAACAGGGACTCAGTCACTCCTCAACAATGAACTGTCTCCTTGGAGAGGCCTGGCGTAGCCTGGAAAGAACTCTAAACTTCAGAAATTAAAGAAAAGAGAAATGCTGACTGTCACAGCTTTAACAGGACATCGGTTACCACGTTAATGTACCTCAGTGGTGGCTTCTGAAGGCCAAGGTTCTGTTCTGTATGGGGCATTTTACCAAAGAAAACCCACTCTTTCAGCAGTTTATTTCCCATAAAATTAACATCTAGTTGTACAAAGAAAGTTTTCTTTCTCTGCAGTGGCCAGGTAGTTTGGCTTGATTAAAAGACATCCAAGACATCCTGGGGACAGTGTGCAGACAACAGCTGACTGGTACACGGTATAAAGCAGAGGCTGGCTCTGACTTACGGGTCAGCTCTGCTACGTGAATGGCCTATTGCCTCTGTCAGAGAAGAAAATAACCCCGTGCTTCTGCGACCCATGTCTTCTGCCAGGATGGAGAGCGAATGTGCACACACAGCATTCTGCAGAATCCCCACGGGCAAGGCTGTTCAATGACCTTTTCTAGCATTGGATTGACTTCTAACAAGTAGAAGAAAAAAAACTGCACATAGGTCCCCCTTCTACTGTCCCTGGGTGGAAGAACACAAGTGATGTTTCATATGCATCTGAAAAGCATACGAACATTCTAGGCAGAAGTTTCCAGAAGAAATTCCTATTCTCAAATTTATAACCAAAGGATACATTTATACATTTGTTAATCTTTAAGACTAAATGCTGCTTCTTATAGCCATATACTAAGAGGGAGGGGGAAAAAAAAGCTGTAGAAAACAATTAGAAATAAAGACCTCTATATTGATTAGAAATCTGATATTGCATAAATTTCAAATGATAAAGTCATCAAGCACTTTGAAGTCCCTGGTTTCACATGAAAGTGGCATCATTCAAATGGAAAACCAAGTATCTTCCAAGGTTAAGTGCCACTAATGACAGACTTTTCCCCCATGGGAAGTGGGGTCAATGTGGGTTGACATGGAGATGAGAGACAGGAAAGGAGGAAAGGATTAATTTGCTCTACTATGAACAGAATGAAATTAAGTTGAGGTAGTTTATTCTACCAGCCAAACTTTACTTGTTATGTAATTTGTCAGAAACTCGTACTAGTGAACGGCATTGAGAAAATTCTGCTACAAAGGCTTGATTCTTAACATGGATTCGCATTCTAAGACATTTTCAAACCCTAGTTAGTAGTAAACAAGACTTTGTGTGCTTTCAGGCAGATTTTTTTTTTTAAGTTTTTGATCCCTATATGTTTTCTCTGGACCTTTTTTTTTTTCTTTTTTGGTCATAGCAGACCTTTATTATTTGTCCGACTCGGGTCCTTCTTTTATAAAATCTCCTACTCACTCATGGCCTCAGATTTATAAAATGGTTCTGCTTAGTTAGAAAGGAAGAATGGCACTGCAGGAGATCCTTCTCAACCCCAGACATGACTGCATCTTCATCTGAATTAACACAGAAGTTACAACTTCCTTTAAAGTCACAGGAGGGCTGCCACCTGACTCCTTAATTTACTGACCCTTTAGATTACTAAGATAGAATGTCACACAAGAGAAATTTTATCTTAGTTTTGATTCATCATAATTTAGTTCAAAAAAGATTCTTAGGATAGAGAACTAGTAGTTAAGTGGAGACTAACTGGCATTGAGTCCAAACTAACATTTTTAGGCACAAACCCTTAAATGGTTGGGCAGAGTTAGGCATAATATCTCCTTCCAAGTGCAGTGGAAAAGCAATCCTGGTATGTTTGGATATGTTGATTTGCATATACGGATATTTTTTTTTTCCCCCAACCAAAGCCAGGTACTCGAACACAGCGGTCAGTCAGACATGAGACCCCCTCGGGGAAAATGCACCTTAGGGCTTTAACTTCCATATTTTACACGATAGGATTCCCACTTCCCTTTTCCTCGGACACTGACTAGCCCTGGTTGGTCTAGGGACACACCTACGGGAGAAATGGATTCCCCGCCTTGGTATTTTTTTTTCAGCAGTTTACGTTTTCTCCGGAACAAGAGCTGAAGCCCAGGCTTCGAAGCGTTTGAAACCACCTGCGTTACCGCACGGAGGCTGGCGCGGGGCGACGGGCCCTGCCGTCTGTCCCCTCGCGGAGCGCGGCGTCCGGCGCGAGGTCAGGAGCTGCGCGTCCCGCGGCCGCGCGTCACGGCGAGTGCACGCGGATGCGGAAGAGGCCCTGCTGCAGCTGCAGGCGGAACAGCTTGCAGTTGGCGATGCGCAGGGCCGCGCAGCCCGTGCGGCGCAGGTCGGAGGGCAGCAGGGGCTTGGTGTGGTGCCACGTTCCCGTGCTCCTTTTGAACTCGCGCACGTAGTCGTAGTTGGTGCCTGCATCCCGGGAGAACAAGCAGAGGTGACAAACCGCGCCTGAGGACCCCGGGACCCCTGACCCACCCCCCGGCCCCGGGAAACGGCTCCCACGAATCACTCTTAACATGCTGACCTGTATCTAGATCTCCGATGACGTAGATACTGGCGCCTATGGGGACGGCTCCGTACACGAAAGAGGAACTGGCCGGGATGCATAAATTCTGGTCATTAAGATAGATCCACCTGAAAACAGAGGGACAGGATGAAGGAGGCTAAGAGGATGGCCCGTGGTATCCGGGCAGGCTGAGATGACAAAATTCGGGGCGCTGCCAACAGGAGGAGGCATGACCTCCACACCCCTCTCTTGGGGAAATGCTCATCTCCCTCCTGTCACTGAAGATTGAGTCGTGTCTCTTCCCCAAGTGGCATGTATTGAATCATAGAGACTGCACTATTCAGTGTGCTTCTGTCCCTCGGCACAGAGTTTCTGAGATTCACCCACGCTGTGGCTTCATCATTATCTCATTTCTTGTTATTTTAAGTAGGACTGCCCTACACTGGTGTAGCAGAATTTGTCAACCATTGACCTGTTCAGGTTCATCTGGGCAGCCTCTAGTGCCAGCCTTCCCTTGTGGTTCAGCTGGTAAGGAATCTGCCGCAATGTGGGAAACCTGGGTTCGATCCCCCGGTTGGGAAGATCCCCTGGAGAAGGAAATGGCAACCCACTCCAGTATTCTTGCCTGGAAAATTTCATGGACAGAGGAGCGCGACAGGCTGCAGTCCATGAAATCGCAGAGTCGGACACGACTGTGGGATTAACTAACTTTCCAGTGTCTGGCTATTGGGAGTGAAGTTATTTTGGACATTAGAGGGCAAAGCTCTTTTGTGGGCTTATGCTATGGAATTGCTTGTTTATACAGTTAAAGGTGTATTTCCTTTGATAAGAAAATGTCCACTGTTTTCCAGGGTGTTGTGTCCTTCTGCATGTCAATGAGCAACGTGTGAGAATCCCAGCCGCTGGGCCTTTCTGCCAGCTCTTGGTACGGTCGGTCTTTTTTCACTTTAATGATGCTGAGCATCTCTGTGTGTGCTTACTGGACACTTTGTGTATCTACTTTGGTGAAACGTCTGCTCAAAGATCTGTTCATTTTTCAAACTGGGTTTTCTGTCTTACAGAATTTTAAGATTCTTTTTTATTTTACAGTTACAAGTCCTTTGTTGGATATGTGTATCACAGATCCTTGCATGCAGACTGTCTTTTCATTATCTTAATGGGGGCTTTTGAGAACAGTGGTTTTTTAATTATGGTGAATTCCAGTTTATCTTTTTTTTCTTTCTATAGTTCATTCTTTCTATGTCTTTCTAGAAAATCTTTGCCTATTCCAAAGTTGCAAAAGTTTTTTAAATTAAAATTTCTGGAAATTTTGTTTCAATGTTAACATTTAGGTCTTATGATACATTTCAAGTTACCTTTGGCATATGGTGTGAAGTATGAGTCAAGTCCTTTTTATCCTTGTATCTAGGCATATAGGTAGCTAGTTTTTCCAGCATCATTTGCTAAAAAGACGTTTCTTTCCCTGCTGAATTGCCTTGGCTTTTCTGCTGAAAATCAATTTAATGACCATGAAAAGGAGCCAGGGCTCCATGAAGAAGTGGCTGATTCCACAGCTGAGACAGAAAACACAAGATGAGCCTGGACCATCTTGTGCTGCCGGAGGAAGCGCTTCAAAAAGGATGAGGTGCGTCAGAGGACACAGAGCCAACATGCCGCTCCCGACGGCCGCAGCTGGAGCAACCGTAAACGACAGTCCCGGCTGGCAACTCAGAAACTGACATGAACACCCGTGAGTCCATACCGACACGGATGAACCGATGAACCCGCCGAAAACACGGCGAGGAGGGCCGGGTGTTCTCCACGGAACTCCAGCTGACAAAGGGAGAAGGAAGGAGGGAAGCAGAAAAACCACCAGGAGGCAAACACCACGGTTCTAACTTCTGTGAGGCCAGTCCATCGAGGGTGCTCAATTAGTGGTGAAAATATAAGGAGAAACAGTATAATCGCATATTCTCAAATTATCTCTTCCAAGATATTCATGAATTACAAAGGAAGAAGCAGTGACTTTACAGTGGGGAAACCCCACAGATGGCGCCTTAACCAAGTCATCAGATTAGCATCATCAGTAATGGGACAAAGTGTCTCTCCCCCGACACCGGGCAGAGAAGGGCCCAGAAGCACTTATGAGGGATCCCCACCTCAGATGCACAACCTCAGCCTCATCACAAGACATCATCTGACAAACCCAGGTGGAGAGACAGCCTAGTAAAAAACCATCCAATAACCTTCAAAGACTCACAAGTACAAGGGTGGTGCCCCATCACATCCCCACTTAATTCACTTAGAACAAGTAGAAAAGTCAGCTGCAGTTTGGGTAAAAGATATTAGTGGATGAACTGGTGAAATCTGAATAAAGTCTGTAGTTTACTTAATAATATTGTACCAAAGTGAATACTACAGCATGTAAGATATTAACAGTAGGAGAAGCTGGGTGAATGGCTTATGGGAACTCTATTTTTGCTACTTTTCTACAGGTCTAAAATTATTCCCAAATAAAAGGTTTTGTTTTTTTTTGCTTTAAAACAAAACAAACTAGACTCTGCTATATAATAATGTTCACTTAAGTAGATTTGATCCATTCCCTTTCATAGCTAAAGGCATAGCCAGGTCAGAGCAGACCTCAGTTAGAGGAAATGTATGTAAGCCCTTTGTCCAGGCCACCACCAATGTCCAGGCCTCCACTCACTACCGGAGCACATAAAATTATCTCACTAAGCAGTGCTTTGTTTTTTCCCAATGCACACACTCTCCAGACTGTTACAGAGTGGTACATTCCCTATTTTGAATCCCAAGAAATGTAGAAGCAGAATGTTGTCCAAGATCATGGAACAACTCAGAGGCCAAGCTGCTATAAAGCGAAGATCCGATTCCTCTAATATCTGAAAGCTGATTGGTATCAAGCAGTTTGTGGGACTGGGAATACAGCTTGGCCCCTGCCTCTGAGCTGCCTCTAGTAAACAGGAAAAGGGAAAAATCTAAGAGCTATCCCTGCAAAGTGAAAATGGGCGATCGCTGATCTCACGCCTTACGGGCACTGGACCGATGAATGCTTGTACCTGAGGCTCAGCAAGTCTGAGCACGCCCACTGCCTGCCAAATGCTGGGAGCACCTCTCTGGAGTGCCGGAAGAGACCTCAGGTCCTCAATAGTGTCCTGGTCACAAAGCCTGGACATAATCCAGACGTACTCAACCAAAGAGCCAGATAAATGAGAGTCCCTTTCTCGGGGGACTTAACAATTAACAGACGCCAACTCTGATGTCGGGATTATCTACCAGGCAGGGATGTGGACACAGCTAGCACAAGGATGCTCAGTAAGTGAAAAAGTAAAATAGGCTTATGATGGAAAGATAGAAGACTGCGGCAGAGAAATTTTAAAAATCTAATACAAAGGTCCGTCTAGTCAAGGCTATGGTTTTTCCCGTGGTCATGTATGGATGTGAGAGTTGGACTGTGAAGAAAGCTGATCGCCGAAGAACTGATGCTTTTGAACTGTGGTTTTGGAGAAGACTCTTGAGAGTCCCTTGGACTGCAAGGAGATCCAACCAGTCCATTCTAAAGGAGATCAGTCCTGGGTGTTCATTGGAAGGACTGATGCTGAAGCTGAAACTGCAATACTTTGGCCACCTCATGCGACGAGTTGACTCACTGGAAAAGACTCTGATGCTGGGAAAGGTTGGGGGCGGGAGGAGAAGGGGACGACCGAGAATGAGATGGCTGGATGGCATCACCGACTCTGTGGACATGAGTTTGAGTGAACTCCGGGAGTTGGTGATGGACAGGGAGGCCTGGCGTGCTGTGATTCATGGGGTCGCAATGACTGAACTGAACTGAACTGAATATGCTACCTGAGGAAGGTAGAAAAGGAAAAACAAAATAAGCCCAGGGGAAGTAAAAGGAAGGAAATAAGATAGACAAGAGGAGAAACCAATGAAACAGAATACACAATGGAGAAAAGGAACACTGATGTGCAGCGGGCCCTTTGGGAAGGTAAGTGCAACGCTAAACTTTGTCAACAGAGGGTGCTGGAGGGACTGCAAGGCCCGGAGAGGAAAGGGCTTCTTCCCTGGTGGCGGTGGTCTGCTCTGCCGTCTCCAGTGTGCAGGAGACCCAGAGGTGCTCACCTGCGGGGAGGTGCTCTGCTGGCCAGCAAGCAGCCTCCTGAGCACCAGCTCTGGCCCTGGCGTCCCAGGGCTCTGCCGTATCCTGGGCCACTGCACTCCCTCCTCCACAGAGGTGAATCCCAGCCCTGCAGGGTGGGGAGCAAACTTCCAAGTTTGTTCCTTCCTGGGACACTTTCCCTTGGTCCTAAAGGCTGCAGCTGCATTTCTTTCTTGGCTATTTCTGCTTTCATCAGAGTCTCCTCTCACAGGTTAGCAGTTAACTCCTCCTACTAGTTAATCATTAGGTCGGTGACCACCTAACCACCTGTTTAAGTTTATGGAAAGCTGACAGCTGTTTTTCAAACTGCAGCTAACTTTTCTGACTGTTCCAAGTGAATTAAGTGGGGATGTGATGGGGCACCAGCCTTGCACTTGCGAGTCTTCGATGGTGGCGCTGAGGTCTGCATGCTTCTCAGGATGCACTGCTGCCCCTGGGTCTCTACCTTGGCAGGGGAGGGACGTTGCCAGTGACTTCCACTTAACCCTTGCTCCCATAATGGTCCCTGACCCGCAGGTCAGAGAACCATATGGGGATGTGGCCAGTGGCCAGAGATGTCTATCCAAGCATACGTTCATCAAAAGATGAAGCTGACAGGTCTTGACTTCAGAGAATAGTTAACATGATTTACCTATTAAAAATGAGAAGGGGAGGGCGCGTGGGATGAGCAAACGCACAGAGGCAGCAAGACACAGGATGGCTATAAGAAGTGAGCTGCACTCTAGGAACACGGGAAAGGAAGAAAGTGGAAAAGGTCAGACATTTTTCTCAACCTCAGATCATGGAGGGCCCTGAGGAGGAGGCTAAATACTAATGTCTTTACTTGGTAAGCAAGGGTTAACTAGGAATAATCTCCATCTGAATGAAATGACCAAAGGCAGATTAATCTTTCAAAAGCACAAGTAGGTGAAATGTATCAGAGAGACTGGTTAGAAAGCTAAGGGCACCGCACGTATGACAGTGAACTCGCTGGAGTCATGGCAGAGAAATAAAGGTGGGTATGTGTGAAAAACACTATAGAGTTTTAAAAAAATAAGATTTGGCAACTCATGAGATGTGAAGCATAAGAGAGAATCAAAGATAACTTTAAAAACATACAGACCACTGGGAGGATGACCGTACTCGTCTAGCACAGTACTAGAACTAGGAATGCAAAGAACAGAAACAGATGCACTTGTCTCTCTGGATATATGAAGTTGTCACTGTGACTTGGTATAAATAAGGGCAATTTTTTTTTTAATTTTTGCTTTCCTTCAAACAGTTTGCTTTTAGTCAGAAACACAGAAAATAGTAAGATGTGGCATTTTTCCAGGAAACTTTTAACCTAAAAATAGGGAACAAAGACAGGAAAGACAAGAGATTACTTAAAAACAATAAATAGTCTTCAACCTCAGGCAGGTTGCTCATTTGGCAGCAGCTTCCAAAGTATGCAAATACCACACACTTGGAAACATCTGAGCTTTATTTATTTATTTTTTTTTACATCTGAGCTTTAAAGAGAGAAACTACTCATAGATGTTTTCCCCCTTCCATAGGTTTTCATGGGAAAGACTAAGTTTTGAAGGCACTATTGTGTGGTAGCTGAACTGGGTGTCTCTGAGGCCAGAATGCCCGGTTCTGCTCCGCCACATGCTGCCTGTGTGTTTTGGGGCACATGATTCAGCCTCTCTGTGTTGTGATTTCCTCATATGCAAGACAGGAATGAAAAGAGTGCCTGTGTCTCAGGGGGCTGTTTTGGAGAGTAAATGTGTTAAATGAGGTAATATATGGCTCTTAGTGTTGTGTGTTTATGTTTAGCTTTATCTAAACAAGAGTCCTGTATACTAACAGCAGAAATCAAGCTCTGTTCATTCTACTTGTGAACAAACACTGGAGAACTTGAATGTAAGCAAACCACAGAAAAGTGAATTTTACTGGGAAGTTCTTTAAACAGCAATGAAGAATAGTCATGTTTAACAATTACCAACGAAAGCAAAAAATACTCTTATTCAAAGTGAAAAGTGAAAGTGAAGTCGCTCGTCGTGTCCGACTCTTTGCGACCCCATGGACTGGAGCCTACCAGGCTCCTCCATCCATGGAATTTTCCAGGCAAGAGTACTGGAGTGGGTTGCCATTTCCTTCTCCAGGGGATCTTCCTGACCCAGGGATCGAACCCATGTCTCCCGCATTGCAGGCAGACACTTTACCATCTGAGCCACCTGGGAAGCCCAATACTCTTATTACTTAATACTCCATAAACAGGAGACAACCTGACAGAAATCTAAAGGTTCTAATGATGATAGCATATCAAGGGAGACTGAAAACTTCACAGCCAGCTTCAAGTCCTATACAATCAAAACAGGAACAGAAAATGGTAAAACCATAAGCAACCTTGATGACTCCAGCAAGTGAGACACAGCTCTCTAGCTCACACTGTCCAAACAGTAATTCAGTCATTATGAGAAAGGTTTATATCAATATTTTATCAGAAACCAAATGTACTGACCCCTGCTTGTTAATGAACTTGGGCATTTGGGAAGGAAATTCATACACTACTTTGTACCGTGAACAGTCAGCCCTCACAGTAACACATTACGGAAGAGAGGTATAGAAAAGCATTTGAAATTCTGCCCCTGTCCCGACCACAGCAGCGAGCATTCTCAAACTGCTCTCACACTTTTTCTAGTACATTTTCATAAGATTGTCTGCCCCCAGTAACCGAAGGGAAAAAAACAAACAAATAGGCTATGCAAACATCATAAGATTAAAATACATTTCAGATAACATACATATTTCTAAAATCTTGGCAACTGTGCATTGTTTATCCTAAAATAACATGAAATTAAACATTATATTCTGGCACCCCCTTCTGGCAACATGATCGAAATGCTATCACAAGGTTAACTTTAGCACAGCAATTTCCCTGTAGGATTGGAACATATTACTGTAAGAAAAACGCTGTTCAGTGGTTATAACAAAACGTGTGAGAGGAGCAAAGTGAGGGGACTGGACGGATGCTGGCCACTCCACCTCACATGCATGGCAGCCCATCAGATGATTTCAGAATCTCTGATACCACGTTTACTGAGTGTCTGATGCAGGCCAGGGGTGAGGCCAGAAGCTAGGACCCAAAGCTGCACTGGAACCTGCCCTGAAGGAGCTTCAGTTCAGTCACAGCCCAAGAAAGACAGGCATGGGATCACACACTGAGGAGCCTGGCTGAGACCGGGAGACAATGAGGCCTTCTCTCGGTGGTGATCATTAAGCTGGGCCTCGAAGAAGCCAAATTAACTGGATAAACGTGAGAAGGGAAGTTTCAGGCAAAAGGAAAAGTCTGAAAGCACAGAGCTCGACACCATGTTTTGGAGGGAAAGCATCACCCAGTGGAAGTCAAGTGAAGCACCTGGGTTGAACAGCAGCAGAAAGAGTATACACAGGTCATATCACAAAAGGCCACATATGCTAAGTTAAGGAGTTTAAACTTTCTCCTAAAAGCTATCAAAAGTGTCAAGGTCTGCTCTGCACTTGAGAAACATTTTTCTCTGGCTTTCCTATGAGTTACAAGATTTCTGAAGTCACTAAATAAATATCCGGTATGCATTAGACATAAATAGATAAGTTCAGTGAAATAATTTGAAAGCAAAACTAAATGAAGTTAAGACACGCCTTTGAAAGCATAAAGAGAAAGTTGCAGAAGCCACACAAAACCATTCATAAATACCTTTTAAACTCATCGTGGTAGAACTCCGACTTGCAAGTTACCATCTCGCCCCCCTGGATGTCCTCGCGACTTCTGACTCCCCCAAATACATACAGTTCCATGGCAACTCCACAGGCCACCGCTCCAAACCTGAAAGGCCACGCAACGCACATACTAAGCATTGGATTCATCAGTGTATCTCAGGACTTGATTCCCTAATTCCTCTTTTGCTTGTTTTGGCTCTGAGACATTCAGTGTTTCACAAATACATGAGTCTTCCTTTCTCAGGGTATGGATTATTCATTTAGTGTTATATGAACCAAATGGCAAGTCAAAGAAAAGATCCGTTTAAAAGAAGGGAGAAGCGAAACCCAGGCGAAGGGGGCTCTGCAAAGGCCACCTCCCCGCTCTCTCACCTTCTCTCTTTCAGGGGACAGATGGCAGTCCACTGCTGGGTCCGGGGGTCATAGCATTCCACAGACTCGAAGAGTTTCCCATAGGATCCTCCACCCATGGCATAGATTTTCTTTTTCATAGCTGCATAGCAGCCAATCTGGAAGGAGGAAGCAACAGTGGGGGAGGCAACATTTATCATTAAAAGTTGGCTGAGTCAACACCAGCTTGGCTGGAACCCTGGGAGATGTTTGGAAAAGGGTCGGATGGTAGGAGTCTGGTGCCTTCCCATATCACAACAGAGGCTTTCAAAAATGGGAACAGCATGGGTAATACACATACTGTCCTCAGGGAAGGATTAGCTCCACCTAACACTACTCCACTAAGTGGATAGCACACAAGCTTTGCTTTAAAGGAGCTTTCCAAGCTCTCTTCTTTCACCACTATTTGAAGAGTCCAAGATGCAGAGTCCACAGAGCAAGAAGATGTCACTCAACTCCTGCCCCAAATTGAGTCAGCTGGAAGGGCACACACAGTGAGCGATCATATTACCAGTGAGTTCCAGTACCAAGGTGTGAAATACCCAGGGCGCTAGAAAGGCTCTGGCCTGATGATGAAATGCCTGTCTCCACCAGGGAACAGAAATACAGACCAAGCCCTGCACAGCTAATGGGAGGCCTTAGTTTTCATTCTTCTCAAAAACCAATGGCAGCTCTTTACTTCTGAATCAATGGATTAATGTTTCCTCCCAAGCGTGCACGACAATTCAGAAAACAGGTTTGGGAGATCTGGTTCCTGCCTAGGTTAGTGCCACCACGGAGCATTTATCAGGTGTGGGCCACAGATACAACAGCGCTGCCCAGAGCCCACCAACCCCGTGAGCTCTCTCACATGGCTCCCCAGTTTGGTATGTGACTGGCAATAGTGAAGTCAAGAAGCTACCAGCGAAGACAGACTTCTGTAATGTTACTGCTTTAACACTATCAATTGCATTAGGCATCTGTGGGAAATGAAGAAACAGTAACTTTAAAATCCAGTGTGTGAATTAGTCATCACGAGTTAGTGCTCACCTTTCTAACCATGGTCAAATCAGGTTGCTTTGTCCAGGTTTTAGAATAAATATCATAACATTCCATGGAAATTAGTTCTTTTTCACCATCTTCTCCTCCTAAAACGTACAGCATGCCATCTATCTCCACAATTCCAAAATTATGTCTTGCCTGAAAAAACATTAAAGAGCTTTGTAGACAAAAGGCCGACTACTGTATTGAAAGCTGATAATCACACATTTAATACCAATGAGAGGTATCATTACATTCCTGTGAAGAAACACAAGACTCAGAGCTGTGTCTCTCAAACAGCTCTGCTTTCCCCAGAAGCTCACTCTTCTATCACAAGAGACAGAGAACCCAAGTCCAGGGATTTCCCGGAACAAGGGAATTTCACACAAGGTGGATTCACTGGCAAAATAGTTACCTTTCGCTCAAGTCAGCTCACAATAAAAAAAGAACGATTACCGCCTGGTTCCTTAAAATGATTCTTGTTCAGCATGGGTAGTAGTGGCTCCCAGCTGACATGTGAAATTGTGTAACAGCCCCAGCAACAGGCCTGCCCATGGTCGTGGTGGGGTGCTACGTATGCGTACGGGCCTGCACAAAGGCTGCCTGCAGTGTGACACTCACCTACTCACAGCACTGACCGCTCAGACAGAAGCCCCTGCCATCCAGAAGTCTGTGCGAACAACTTAAAAAGGCCCAGTGTGTGAGGAGGGGTGATGTGGTATGAGGAGACAGAAAGCAAGGGAGGCGAAAGGAGCTGAGGGTCTGTGGGGAGGCCTTGCCGAGGAGGTGGCGGGCAGCGTGCCACGCGGGTACCTGGCAAAGATGGGGTGGAGGGCACGCACACACCAGGCGGGGGCTTGGCGGGGCCGCTGTCTCTGTCATTACACTCAAAGGCAGCCGCAAACAAAAGTGCTAACGGGGGTAAAAAGAAACATCAAACAAAAAAAAAACAATGCTTTATTTACCTCGTTCATCGGTGGCAATGCGGTCCACATATTTGCATCTGGGTCATACTTTTCTCCTGAGCTGAGGGTCTGCTTGTTTTCATCTTGGCCCCCAAATACAAACAAAAACCCTTCTGAAAAAATCAAAGGAGACACACAAGAAAGTTGAAGCGTGAGTTTTCAATACCCATCCCCAGGCAAATGCAAATGCCGTGCGGGCAGAGACTGTATGTGGAGGCACCTTCTTTGATGACAAGGGATTCGAGATCTTTGTCACACTTCACTCAATCCTCGATGACACAGTTAATCTGTCAGTCACTCCAACCATTTCACTTCACTCAGGATCTGAGTGGATTCCCAGTTCCTTGTGGCTTAAAAGGAAAACTGACACCACCCACCCAGTCATCAAATGACTCTAAATTATCTCAGTTTGTCTCTTCTGTTCCCCAGCCCGTATTTTAAAATAAAATAGTTTTCTTAAAGGAGAAGCAGCCAAAGAGACACTATGGTAAAACTGAAGGGAATGTAGGCTGGAGAGGTTACCGTGCATGGAAACCATTTTGCTCTGAGGGCATTAGCAATGTGGGAAAACGCAAGCTTTCTCTTAATGGCTTTGAGGGCATGAAGAAGATAGAAATCTAAATCCCAGTCCCACAGAGTGGTTTCTAGAAGGAAAGCCTCTCCGAAGTTCTAACCCTCAGGATGAAGGCCAACCAGAATGAGAAGCCAAATTTAAATCTCCTTGCTTATCTAGGAAATCTCAAATTTTGAATTCGATTTACAGTAATTACAAATTACTGTTTTTAGGCAACTGGCAGAAACAAATGAAAACTTCTATGGAAGACAGTACCGTTATCTAAGTTTTAGAATCTAACATTCTAAGATTTTAAATCATCAAAGTTTTCCAACAGATTTTTAATGAAATGATCATCACCCAGCCAAAGATACTCAGGTATATACAAAGGAACTAGACTCTACAAAAATGAAGCAGTAGAAACAGACAATAGGAAGTAATCTAGAAAAAGACTGCAAATTTCAAATATCGGACCAATAAGAGAGATGAAAAAAAAGAAATGCTCACTATGTTATTTAAAGATAACTCTATACAAAGGGATGGCAGAAGTGACACAGCAGGTTTGAAAACAAGAAAATTCTAGAGGGAAAAAAAGATGAAATAGATTGAATAAAACAGTCAATGGATGGATTTAATAGCAGATTCATCACAAAAAGAATTCATTAAACACATGATAAATCAAAAGAAATCACAAACATGGCAACATGAAGAGGCCAAAAGATAAGGAAACAAAACAAAAAGAAGGCAGAAGGCAGATGGAGTAAAAAGGTCTAGTCACATTTAATCTGACTTCCAAAAGCAGAGGGACAGAGGAGAATGAGCAAGGACAACATCTGAAGACATAATAAATAAAAATGTTCCAGATTTGATGAAAGGTAAACCTTCAGAATCAAGATGCCCAACAATCCCCAAATATGGTAAAATTTCAAATAAGATGTTCACCTAATACTGAAATGACAGGGAAAAAAGACCAAAAAAATGTTATAGTCCAGAGAAAAGACAGAGCTTTATATCTGACAACTGACTTAACAACTAGGAATAACAGAGATCAGCAGAAAAATATCTTCAGGGTGCTGAACAATAATAGAGGCCAACCTAAAACTCTATACCCAGCAAACATGTCCTTTAAGGATGGAGGCAAATAATGACATCTTTAGACAAATCTTAGAGTCTGCCATCATTAGACCCAAGTTACAGGAAATTCAGAAGGATGAACTTCAGAGAGAAGGAAAATGATCCCTGATGGAAAGTTTGAGGAGTAAGAGGGAAAAAACAAAGAAGCTGGTAAATATGCAGATAAATCTAAATGAATACTACCTGCAGGTATGTATATAATATAGATTAACAAAACACATACACATGTAAATATTTACTTGTAAATAACCACATATTTTAATACTATAAAACTGTGGAACATGAAAAATAGAGTATAAATGTACTGATTAACTCTAGACTTTGTTAACAATACAGGCTGAGGATGCTAATTTAACTTTCAAAGGGACAGAGACATAGAATATAACTTCTAACCTGGTAGAGAGGGAAAAAAATTGAATGACAAAAAGGTTGATCAAGTTTTTTGAAAAAAGGCAGGAAAGGAAGAAACATGGATTAGGCTGGACACACAGGAACTACTCGTCATTTCACAACCTTGGTCAACATGATTGGAAACAATTCCTCTCCTCACTGTTTCAAGTCTCTGAAACAACCACCCCTCTAGGAAACCTGAAAGTTAGTGATACAGGAACCTTTGTGGTAGGTGTGCATGTGGGAAAACATGAGTTTGAGTGAACTCCAGGAGTTGGTGATGGACAGGGAGGCCTGGCATGCTGTGATTCATGGGGTCGCAAAGAGTCGGACACGACTGAGCGACTGAACTGAACTGAACTGATACACATTCAGGGGGAAAATTTGAGGAAGGTAAGTCTGAGAAAAAGAACAGAAATCAGACCCACGTTCTGTTGCCTACACCACTCCATTCAGCTGACTACAATTGACGAAAACGTCAATAACTGGAACCTACAATTTCATTTCTATTCCACAGCTTTAGCCATAGCTGCAATATAGTACAGTGCGAAGAGCTTAAAAATGTTAACATAATGTTAGTGGGCAAACAGAGACTATGAAAGAAGAGTTCCAGGAAGGCTGCTGACAATAGCTGGAACGAAGTGAAATGGCACCTGCAGGATGAAGCCAGCAAGGTAGTGAGAACTGCCAATAACATTCCAAACTTGCAAAGGTTAACCAAAACATACTTTCCACGGTAAAGTAACTTTAAGCCAGAACTAATTTAGGTAATATTTTCTCAAGTCTCCTATGAAATGCCTGCTCTTACATGACACTCTTACTTTGGATGTGTGTTACATCTGTAATTCTAGATTGCCGGGCTCTCCAAGATGGGGCACTAGCATGGCTCAAGGAAATCTGTGTCTCAGGTGTGATCATCCGGCCAGTGGGTGGTCACTCGGTTCTGCTCTTCCAGCAGTTAAGTCATCCAATAAAAATGCTCTGCTACTGACGTCTTAAAAACGGCTAGGTATTTAAGACATGAGAACAGTAAGGACTGGTCAGAAGACACTCTTCTTACCAGTCTTGAAAGCCAGAGCCACGCTGAACATGTCCCCATAGACGGGCAATACCTTTAAGAGGTTCTGAGTCATCCTGCTGCTGCTAAGTCACTTCAGTCGTGTCCGACTCTGTGTGACCCCATAGACGTAAGCCCACCAGGTTCCCCCGTCCCTGGGCTTCTCCAGGCAAGAACACTGGAGTGGGTTGCCATTTCCTTCTCCAATGTGTGAAAGGGAAAAGTGAAAGTGAAGTCACTCAGTGGTGTCTGACCCTCAGCGACCCCACGGACTGCAGCCTACCAGGCTCCTCCATCCATGGGATTTTCTAGGCAAGAGTACTGGAGTGGCTTGCCACTGCCTTCTCCGGAGTCATCCTGCACAGCACTGAAATTACATCTCACTTGATCCTGTGTTTAAGTGAAGCAGATGAGGGCATGGTACCTGCTGAGAGGACTCCGTGGTTGATTCTCGGCATGCTTAGAGGGGCCAGTTCGATCCACAGCTGCCGATTGGGGTCGTAAAGGGGACACATACATCGCATCGCTGCCGTTGGCTTCCGCGAACTAAGAGGAGGCAGACAATCAGCAGTTAATATGTTTATATTCTGCTTAGAATAACCACGACGAGTTTTACTGCTCTCAAGAATGTTTCAAACATTAAAAAAAAATGATCGCTATTTAGGCTTTAGATACTGAGAACTGTCCTGAGTTCTCGTGCACATGGAAATCCCTCTTCCCTTACTTAGACCATGGCTCGCAGCCACGCTTACACTCGCTCCTCTCCACCCACGGTCACGATGCACTCCGAGTAGCCGCGGGGCTTGAAGCTGGCCAGCATGGCCTCCCCCTGCTGCGGCTGGCTGAGGGGGATGTTGCTGCACTCCTTGACGATCTCGCGGACCAAGGGCTCGTTGAGCATCTGCTCCCGTAAGTAGCTCGAGTCCAACCCTGAAACCCACAGCGCTGACATGACATCCTTCATGTGGACCTGCACAGCAGGGTGGAAAGCACGGCGAGGAGAAAGGGAGAGTATGCATTTAGAAGGCACATTTTTCGACTCATAGAAAACTACAATTGTTGACAAGTCAGATGATCAACAGGCAAGGAGTAAGGGCCAGTGCTGCTTGAATGTGTGAGGCGGTCCTTTTCCTTTCTACTTCCTCTGGCCTTGATAAACAAAAGTTTAACTTAAAATATCATCACTTCAGATTCATATTTGCTGGATCACTGCAAAGTTTCAAGAAGCTTCCATTATACCCTACAGATTTCCCACTGCAACAGGAAAACCTACAAGAACTCTGCTATGATTTGCTTTACCTCACTAACTTGGATGTGCTATGAGTTATATCCCATTTATACAAATATTAGTTACAAGAAGAGTTTGACACAATATGTCAACTAGATAATGCAAATGTAACAACATTAAAATTATAAGAAAAATCTGAAAAAGCCCAAGTTCCAAAAACAAAAATCGTGACAACTATGTAATCATTTCTTTACCTGCTGCTGCTAAGTCGCTTCAGTCGTGTCCGACTCCTAGCGACCCCATGGACTGCAGCCTACCAGGCTCCTATGTCCATGGGATTTTCCAGGCAAGAGTACTGGAGTGGGTTGCCACTGCCTTCTCCAATTTCTTCAGCAGTTACTACTAAAAATGATCTAACATGTATAATATGAATTTTATGTCTTTCATGCTCTATCATTAAATTTGAATCAAATGACTACAGCACTCTACATATGTAAGGCGACTAGTTTTTCTGGGCTTTGGAATCGTCACTTTAAGGTCCACTCTTCTATACCCTGAGCAATAAAGGCCAGCAGTCCTTACAGCGTCAAGCTGGGACTAACCAAAGGATGAGGAAATGCCTTTTCTGTCCCAGCAGCCATTCCACCTTTGACACCCTCATCACTTTAAGGCAAGAAGAGGGTCACAGAGAAGCTATTTCAGCGGTGTCGGCAAGATGGAAGCTCTTCTATCCTCTTTTCTAAACTACCCCACCCACCAGCGTGGAAAATACTAACTGTACCAACTGGGCTGAGACTAAGAATGTGGTTTCTAAGTGGACACAGCTTATGGATCTACAGAATTTAAAAATTACAAGCTAATCATTAACATGTAAGTCAAGGATTACTAAGAACAACTGACAATGCAATTATGCATTTTGAAAGCCTCTCGAAATGTAATATATTTATTTTAGAGCTAGCCTCTAGAACACACACATGAGATGCAGAGCCCTGTGATGAAAAGGCTAAAGCACCCTCCCTGAAGGTGTTAACCATCTCAAACCTGATATCCTCTAACACTGCCCATTAAAAACAACATTCGAAGGATGGCAAGTCACTTTTAAGTGTGAATATTTTCATTGCTATATGATGAGTTACACTCACTCTGGTAGACGGATGTGAAAAAAACCAACCACTTTAGAGAGCCTATGGGAAGATGTTTTACAGGTCATGGTTTAGATCACAACTCTGTAAGTTTTTCAAGTTGGAGGAGAAAGATAAAACATGTAAAACTGGGGTGAAGAATACACAAATACGAATAAGTAAGTGGAACGTCAAAGTCAGAGCATGCTATAAGGTACCTTTCTTATTTCCGTATCGTGTGCTATCCATCGGATGACTGCTTCAAACACGTATCTTTCGTTGCCGACGTTTAACTTCTCGAGAGAAATCACTTCCTTCAGCTTCTGAGGACTCAGTTCGAGGAACTCCTCGGTGCTGCTGACGTCTCGGAAATGGGTCTCCAGGTACTCGGTGGCCAGGTAGTGCACGTGGTGCAGGCAGTAGTGGAGCGCGAAGTCCCGGATGCCGATGCAGTTCTCGGCGGCAATGCAGCCCTCCAGGAACTCGCAGCACAGCGTCTTGAGGTCCGTCAGCAGCAGCAGGTCCGCCGCCTGCACCACGTCCTGGATGGTGTCCTCGTTCAGCCGGATCTGGAAGGACCATCGCGGACAGTTTGTGTCTGAGAGTATACATCTAGAACCCACACCACTAATCTAGCAGGCCAAACCACACGGGAGCTCCACTTTTGGAGGTCAAAGACGACTGAGGATTGGCAGATTTCACACGGTTCAACTTTGCTTTCAAGAGCAGACAGAGGGCCCCAAGGCACCTGGGGACGACACAGACCATGCGTGGCTGGTCAGCTTCTCCCAATTCTTCCCTCACCTTACCCACATGAACCACCAACAGCCCTTCTGAGTGAACTGTCCATGGTGCTCACGCTTAACTAGGAGGAAAACTTCAAATGACTGAAATGCTTATGGGGAAGTGGCAAGTTCTGCAATTCTATGGTAAATGGAAAGGGATTTCTATAAATGCAAGCACTTCAACTAATGAAAATCTTTCCTCCAAATAAATTAGGGTCCCTCCTTTTGCCACATGGTATTTGAAAGATACCATGTGGCCCCCCTGAAGAGAGGGAGAGCCACTCTGGACACCATACACCACGCTTGGTGCGCAAGATACCATCTGGTCTCAAAGCTACCTTCTGGAATAAATCCCCCCAAAGTTCCATTACAAACATTTACTTTTCCTTAATTTTCTTCAGTTTTCTGATTGATGCTTCTTCCTCCACCCCCTTCAGTTTTTCTATGCCATGGTGAGGCAACATAAAGACACAGGTCCCTAAAATACTGCCATGATTACAAACGGTCCACACTCTCCCAAGGTATGGGTGCTTATCCTCCACAAGGAAACGTGAAGGAGGGATTTCATAGTGAAGTGCAGCAAGAAACATTTTACCACGATTCGAGATGCACACATTTGGTACCACAGGTAAGTAAGATTTCCAAGTTTCAAATGCAAGCCTGAATATGAATATGGCTTCTAACCTGTCATAACTGTTGCTGAATTGATTTTACAAGTTAGGTAAGAGTTGGGTCTTATGTCTGGTTTTGCGATTCTACAGAGCATCGCCAGTATTTTGAGGGCTGTCCCCAAACTGATTTAAGTGCATTTATTTTAAATAATCATACATATAACCTTACTTCCACGCTCACCACCTAGTGTTTAGAGAAAAGAGAAAGTGGTAGCCGTGAAATGAAATAGAAAGCTTCAAAGAGGATGATGGTCACCGAGTGTGATTCTGGACAGAATGAACGTTGAGAGAAAAGTAAGGAGTGCACTCAGAATACTTATGCAGGAGACAGAGCCTTGACATAAGGAAAAGCAGAAGAACGAGAAGGAAGGAGGGAGAGCAGGACACGCGCCCTCAAGAGGAGCAGAGAGAAAACGCACCCTCGCACAACCAGGCATAAGGCACATCAGCATCCTGCTAATTCAAACCCAGATCGTTAAGTCTTCATGCTACCCTTTAAACCACATGAATGGTGGGGTGCAGGGGGACAGAGGAGGGCAAAGAAAAGGAAAGGATCCCGAGCCACTGATCACTTCCTTCCTTGGGTTTCATGACATTCCCAGAAATGTTAAGTGGATACAGAGTAAAGGGAAATGAGCAGGAAAGAATGAGGGGGGACAGGCCCGAGCACTGAGAACACAACGCCGGTGCCCAGCACCTGAGTCTCAAAGTCTTTACCTCTAGAGAGTAGTCCCCACCGCCCACAGAGGCTCCCGGGTCCACGCCATGGAGACAGATGAGCTTCCTGGGAGAGTGTGTGGGTCCAGGGCAAGACTGGGATGGAGGTTTAAACGCCAGAAGACAGGAGTGAGGGGGCGTCCCACAGGCACACGTCTCAGACTAGAAAGTGGCGCTCAGGACGGGAGAGGGTAAATCAGCCTGCTTTCCTTTCAAGGGCAGACCCTGGAAGAAGGCACTCGGGCGCCGCGTGCGGCAGGAGACGCAGGTCAAGCCCGCGGTGACGCAAGATGGAGGGGACGGGGTTGCTCGGCTGCAGCATGGAGGAAGGAGACCCTCACCCTGAGCCTGAGGGTCTCCTCAGTCCTCCTCCCTCTGGGTCTCAGCATACCTGCCCACTGAAGATGTAATCCAGGATCTCTCTCATAACCATTACCGATATCCCTTCAAGTTCAATCTTATAGGTTGATCCATCATCTTTTGGAGGATTATAGTTTAACTTTGTCCTAAGAAAGGGAAAAAAATGTAAAATTTCTATGAAAGAACAGAAATACCTAGAAATATTTATGCACTAAATACAAAGTATATGATACTTATCGATATATGAATCCCATCTAGAACACTTGGCTTGTTAGCTTTGGAGCGACATATGTTCTATGACTTTCAACTGCAAAGTATTTGTTCAAGGGCTCAGTGCTTCCTCTTAAAAAACAAGCGAAACAGACAACCAAAGCACTAAGGGCCTGTGGGTAAGGGTCTCTATTCCACCTGGGGAACCCCAGGCCCTTTAGGCTTATTTTCCCCTGCATTTAATTATCCAGTTAATTTCAATAATGTAACAAGGACCCCACACATCCACCACCCAAAACAAAAGCAAGGACCTCGACAATAACCTGCTTCTAACCAAATCATCCTCCCCATCGGTTCATTCCCCTCCTTCCTCATCTGGAGTAACTATTAAACCAAATCCTGTATTCAAGTTTCCCGTTTAAAGTTTGCGATTTTATAAAAGTGTTTCATGCTGTCTGTAATCTTCTGGGGCTGTTTTCAGTTACTATTATATTGCTGAGTCATTCATCTTGCTGAGTATCACATTTTTGGGGGGGGGCTGTATAATATGCCACTTTCCCATTCATGGGCCCCTAGGCTGTGGCTCCAGGGTTGGGGTATTGTGAACAGGACCACTATGTATTGCGCGTGTCTCCTTTTGTAATATGCTAAAGCCTTGCTGGGAGAAATATCAATAACCTCAGATATGCAGATGACACTACCCTTATGGCAGAAAGTGAAGAGGAACTCAAAAGCCTCTTAATGAAAGTGAAAGAGGAGAGTGAAAAGGTTGGCTTGAAGCTCAACATTCAGAAAACAAAGATCATGGCATCTGGTCCCATCACTTCATGGGAAATAGATGGAAAAACAGTGGAAACAGTGTCAGACTTAATATTTTTGGGCTCCAAAATCACTACAGATGCTGATTGCAGCCGTGAAATTAAAAGACGCTTACTCCTTGGAAGGAAAGTTATGACCAACCTTGATAGTATATTAAAAAGCAGAGACATTACTTTGCCAACAAAGGTCCATCTAGTCAAGGCTATAGTTTTTCCCGTGGTCATGTATGGATGTGAGAGTTGGACTGTGAAGAAAGCTGATCGCCAAAGAATTGATGCTTTTGAACTGTGGTGTTGGAGAAGACTCTTGAGAGTCACTTGGACTGCAAGGAGATCCAACCAGTCCATTCTAAAGGAGATCAATCCTGGGTGTTCATTGGAAGGACTGATGCTAAAGCTGAAACTGCAATACTCTGGCCACCTCATGCAACGAGTTGACCCACTGGAAAAGACTCTGATGCTGGGAAAGGTTGGGGGCAGGAGGAGAAGGGGACGACAGAGAATGAGATGGCTGGATGGCATCACCGACTCTGTGGACATGAGTTTGAGTGAACTCTGGGAATTGGTGATGGACAGGGAGGCCTGGCGTGCTGTGATTCATGGGGTTGCGGAGAGTCGGACACGACTGAGCGACTGAACTGAACTGAAAGCCTCCTCATGCGACGAGTTGACTCACTGGAAAAGACTCTGATGCTGGAAGGGATTGGGGGCGGGAGGAGAAGGGGACGACACAGAATGAGATGGCTGGATGGCATCACCGACTCGATGGACATGAGTTTGAGTGAACTCCGGGAGTTGGTGATGGACAGGGAGGCCTGGCATGCTGATTCATGGGGTCGCAAAGAGTCGGACAGGACTGAGCGACTGAACTGAACTAAACTGAAAAATTTTCTCTTGGGTGTATCCCTGGGGGTAGAATTAAGCTAAGTTCTTTTCCAAAGTATGAGCCAATACTCAATTATTCTGCCCAGTAGCTGGAGCAGCTTTTGGCCTCATCTGGTGTGGGTAAGGGGACTGTGTGGACCCGCAAACTCTACGACGTTCATCTCTGCCCCACTTCCTAATCCTGCCGGTTGGTGAGTGAAGTGTGGTCTCTGGTGTGGTTGTGACCGGTCTTCCCTCACTACCCAGGTGCTGAACATCTCTTCACAGGTCCGTGGACACATGCGGCTCCTCTTTCATGAAATACACGTTCAGTTCAAGTCTCATTTTTAATTGAGTTCACTGCCCTCCTCATAGTGAGGTGTAGGCATTCTTTAGCAAACTCTTGGTAAGCCTCTGGCAGACTTGATACTTTTTTTTTTTCCTAAAGAGTCGGACACGACTGAGCGACTGAACTGAACTGAAGGTGATGAACAACTTGAAGAATAATTTTTCAGTCAGTGCTTTCTGGGTCTTGTTTAAGAACAGGTCCTTTACCCAAGGTCTAAAAGATGCTTCTAATTTGGCAGTGAGGGAAGCGAAGACACACTTAAGTCACACTTAGGAACCCGCCCAACGGCTTGGAGTTGGTAGGATGAGGCAGTCGTGGAAGGAGGGTGAAGGATGAACTAAGTGCAGAACAACGGATCGACAAAGTCTTAGGAAACAGGTGAGTTCCCAGACCCTTGCTCCACGTAGGTAACGACTCTGCTGCCCTGCTGAGGAAGGCTGTCCAGCTCCAGTGGAAGACAACTGATGTACTCTGAAGGGTGTGCAACGGAGAAAGTAGTTTAACGGATCAAAATGCTGACCAAATATCAGGACTGAATAGATATTTTAATCTATACAAAGTCTCGAAACAAATGATCTCCCATGCAACACTTCTCAGAATGCTATTCCAAAAACTGCCCCAGAAAACATCCAGGAAGAGGAAGATTTTGAACAAAAAAAGACATGATCCAACACAGGAAAGCAGGGAAGGGAATGGTGAGGGATGACCCTAGGATAACAGCCCTGCACCAACAGAAGGAAGCTGATTCATTCTGGTCAACAGGAGGCCTTGGGAGGCCTTTAGGTAGGCGAAATTGATGGAATATATACTGCATCTGAAGGTAGAAAGAGGATATTTAGACAACTCTGCTTCCCCCCTATATTCCGTATGTGCTGTTTCTGCCTCTGTAGTTTCCCCTGAACTAATAATTTTACACAAAAGGCATGTCTTTTCTGCTCGCTGCACTCTAGGTGTATCTATATGAGTGACACTTTTATTAAAAGTGAAGAAAAAGATTTTCAGTCAGTTCTCAATCAAGAAAGACAGCAGAAATGGTAAGAATGACCCTGAAATCACTAATATTGGGCTCGACAATCGTCCTGTGCACAGACACGTCCTCAGGGGATGTCTCACTGCGGATGGTGTCAGTAGTCGTATTTCTGAGTCACCGTGCTGGCTATTACCGTATCGCCTCTGCGGCACCGGGTCCACCCTTCTTGCAGGCTCCGTGAAAACCGACCTGAGCCTTCTGAAGGGTGAACTGGCAGGGTGCGAAGCATCGTAGTGGAGGGTGCTGGGGAGACACTGCAGGGGGAGGGTCTGCCGCCTGGCCCTGGCCCTGCAGCCGGGCAGGCTCCTGGGGGTACGGCTGCCTGTGGTCCCCGGCAGCTTGCCCAGGAACTCCTGGAGGCAGTTTTGCAGTAAATTTTCTCTGGTGAGACTCCTCCCTGTGAAGAGCGTTTCCCGGCACCACAGAGGACAGATTTCTGGCGCGTTCCAGAGGGCTGACTTCAAGCAAATTCCACCAGCATGGCTTCTCTGCCACGCGTTGATCTGTCCTGGACGATCAAGTCTGCATCTCAGCTGCTCCTTACATTGGCTACACCTTGGATTTGTAGAGTTTCCTCTTTGTGGCCAATCCCTCATTACTCTATAATCTCTTATAGTTAAAAATTCTTTGAACTTTTGTTGCTCAGATTACTATGTGGCTTCTTAATCCTGACTAGATGCAGTCTTAAACCTATTTAAAGGCACAGCTTCAAAATGTGTTCACAGAGGAGTGCCACCTAGAATTCGAGTGGTTCCAACCAGAGCCGGCTGTGCTTGCCCACGGGCTGCGGACAGTGTGGGGGGAGGGGCCGGGCTGATGGGGAAAGAGGTTATGAACAGGCTGATCGGCGTGCCCCCTTTCTACTTTTCAACCATGTGACTGGACTTTTGTTTTAGATGATTATAGTCATCTCTTGGTACCCTTGAGGGAATACCAGGACCCACAGAGATACCACAATCTGCAGACTCTCAAGGCCCTTAGTCCAGCCCCCCGCACCTGCATCTACCAACCAACCATGGATCATGTACAACTGACCTTTGAATAACATGGGTTTGAACTGCATGCGTTCACTTACATGTCAATTAACCTGTGTATCAGTCAACCCATGCAATACTGCAAACAAAAACAAAAACCGCATATATGGACCCGCACAGTTCAAACCCACATTGTTCAGGGGTCAACTACTGTCGCGTGTTTTCACAACAAAAAATAATCGTTTTTAAAGAGTACAGTTTTCTGGGGCTTCCCTGGTGGTTCAGTGGTTAAGAACTTGCCTGTCAAGGCAGGGGACACGGGTTCGATCCCTGGTCAGGGAAGAGCCCATATACCGTGAGGGAACTAAGCCCGTGTACTACTGAGCCCACATGCCACTTGTCGTATGTAGAGAAAGCCCGTGCATAGCAACAAAGACTCACCACAGCAAAAAAATTAAATTAATAAGTATATATATATATTTTTTTTTCAAAGGTACAGTTTTCTATCAGCAGCTGGCAGGGTATAGTCAATGGCTAAGTGAAGCGAAGTGAAGTTGCTCAGTCGAGTCCAACTCTTTGTGACCCCATGGACTGTAGCCCACCAGGCTCTTCCATCCATAGAATTTTCTAGGCAAGAGTACTGGAGTGGGTTGCCAATTCCTTCTCCAGGGGATCTTCCCAACCTGGGGATCAAACCAGGGTCTCCTGCATTGTGGGCAGACGCTTTACCATCTGAGCCACCAGGGAATCCCAATGGCTAAGAGAACAGAAAAAACAAAAGACTTCCTTAAATACTGACCATTTCAGACGTCTATAAAATCTGACCCTTTTCAGAGTCCGTGAAAACCGAATCACTGTACTATCGAAGTCTTTAAACGTCTGAGGGTCAAATCACAAAACTTTATTTTAATTACAGTTTAAATTCAGATCCAAAATTTCCCACCTTCCTGTCCCTCTAACATTATCATGGCCAGGTGACAACTCACAGACCATCTCCGGTCTGCAGGTCCCAGGAGGCTGATGTCCACCTGTCTGTCAGGAATGTAGTGAAAGTTGGCTGTTAGTCCCTTCCCATCTGAGATGCTAAGAGTCACTCAGACCTGTTGTGAAACTGTCTTGCTTCACAGCCCATGACCATTTGCAATGACCTCCTTCTTTGATTTCTTAGTCACCATCCTTTCTCACCGATAAACCTTATAAGCTTGTCTTATTCCTCTTCCTTTTGTCTTCACTTCCCTATCTCCCCAACTAAATCTCTACAGTTTTTGTTCCATTGTTTCACATCTGTTTCCTCCAGTAAGTACCCTCATTTTCCCAATATCTACCAACATATTTCCTCCATACTTTCCCTTTTTTATCTAGAACTTTTTCACCTTGCAAATCATTTCTATCTCCCTTGCCACGTATCACATATAACCGAAAATTCAATGAATTGGACTGAATGAATTAATTTTTAAAAAGAAAAGGCTAAGCCAAAGAGCTAATAACTGACAGTTTTGTTTCTATAGTTAGTCCATATATTTGTTGTTGTTGTCTAGTCACTAAGTAGTGTCCAACTCTTTTGCGACTCCATGGACTGTAGCCCACCAGGCTCCTCTGTCCACGGGAGTCTCCAGGCAAGAATACTGGAGTGGGTCACCATTTCCTTCTCCAGGGGATCGTCCCAACCCAGGGATCAAACCCAGGTCTCCTGCATTGGCGGGTGGATTCTTTATCACTGAGACACCAGGGAAGTCCAGTCCATATATAACAGCAGGTAAATCAACTCTTCTGATTTCTTTCTTTCTTAATTGAAGTACAGTGGATGCACAATGTTATATAAGCTACAGGTGCACAATACAGTGACTCACAGCTTTAAAGGTTACAGTCCACTTACAGTTATTATAAAACACTGGCTGTATTCCCTGTGTTGTACAATATATCCTTGTAGGTTACTTTACGGATACTAGAGGGTACCTATACTGCTGTTCTCCCTCTTCTCTCGTTTTCTGTCTCCGCTCTAGGTTTAGAATGATACATGAATTCATCGGAAGTCACAATATCCTTGTCTCTATTACTATGTGACGTCAATTTACAAACTCTCCTAGAAGCTGCAGTAGTCTTAAAATATCACTTTGAGAATTTCATAAGACTCTTTACAACAAGGAGCAGCGGGGAGTATTCTAAGATGGGGCCTCCGGTGCGCAGATATAAACATCCACTCCTGTCCCGTTCTTGCCCAGTTTTCTGTTTCCAGGGCAAGGCGCTCCCCCCACCATCCCTGTTCTCTCTTTGTAGAGAAAAGAGGTTAAATGAGGTGACTTGAGAGCTCCCCCGTCTCTGAACACTCCTGGGCTGAACTGCTGAAACAGACCCAAGAGTTACTGTGGAGACTCCACTCTGGAGACGCATCTGTTGAGCCCTAGACAACACAGTCCAGCCAACTCAATCTGTTTCCGAGGATTTATACCATGCCTCCTATGGGTGACGCGGCATGAGTTCCTTTCCCTCCAATTACCTACTCTCTGGGCAAGCACATATTTTCTGTTCTATTAAACAGAAGTGAAACAAAATCAGCTTTGCTTTCTTTTGACAACACAAAAAAAGGTATAATAAGAAAAAAGTCACTGCCTGATAAAGAAGCTGGTATTATTCAGTTTTACATCTATGAAAGAGGCCCATGACTTTTAAATAAGTAACAGAGCGAAGTCCTCTGCTGGCTATACACTGTCTTCTTCTAACCAGCTTCCAACGGCTGGGAAAGTTCGCTCGAGTCTAGATGTCCTAACGAGCACCGTGTCATCAGGTCTGGTCCTCCTCCTCACCGCAGACATTACTGACACTGGGACTTGAGGTGACAGTGACACAGAACACATATAAGTGACTTTTCTTCCCCTCAGACGCAAAGGCTTGTCTCCAATAAGAGCAAAGAAACCTACTCAGCTAGGATACAAGAGAATGCAGTGCTCAGGGAGTTTCACAGAAACCCCAGGGAAGGCAATTCACAGGCATGACTCACACTCACACTGTTTCAAACGATTCCCGTCAAACCGGGCAGCTCCCAAGAGCAGAGGGCCACGGGCTCGGCAGTGCGTATGCCCACGGAGGCCCCAATGACGACGTCTGCACCTGCGGGGAGTCTGTCTTACGGACGCCCCCTCTCAAGTCTTCGTGAGCTGCTAAAAGCCATACCAAAAATGGGCCTTTCGGGCAGAGGAATCTCAGGGCAGCGACACTGGTCAGTACGATACCATGATGGTGGACACCAACCACCCTGCGTCTGCCCAGACCCACGACATGGACCCTGGGTGGTGATGGGGAAGCGGAGGGTCGTCGGTCGTGACTGTGTCTCCCCGCTGGCGGGGGAGGCTCTGCACGCGTGCCAGTGGGCAGCTATGGAACCTCTCTTCCTCTCAGTCTTCCTATGAACTTCACTTTAAAAAGTCTACTTTACAAACGATTTTTTTTTTTAAGTCCCACCTGACTTCATGAAATATACATGTGCAGGCAATATTTCCATCAACTGATGGCATCCTCTCAGGACAAGGCCTGCTTCTTGGCGATTGGGAATGTAGGAACCCATCTATCTCCCAGCTCCCACCCCCTGAGAACTCCATTCACCCGAGAGACATGCATTTACAGACGCCTGACACGTGACCTCGTGTCCCAGAGGGAGGCCCACGGAGATCTCGGGGTGCACGGTGGGATACGAAGCAGGTGCAAAGAACAACCTCTAGTAACCCCATCACACGGCACCTGGAACCTACACAGGCCAGCTGATCCCCACAACACTCCTCCTACAGGGCCCTGCAAAGTCAGGGGGCAGTGAGGAGAGAAACCAGAGGAAGCTCAGCTCATGGTATCGTGTGACCCATCTGGGAACTGCCACCAGCACAGGGGGTGCCATGAAAAAAGCAGAAATGGGGAGCAGGGTCACATTTCTCTATTACTCTTAAGAATTGAACTTATTACAAGAGTGGGTCCAATGTTATTTCTTTTCCTTTGTTATTTCCTTTAATTTCCTCTATTCATTTCTCTCTGCATCCAAGTCTTTTTTTTTTCACCCAGAGAGAGTGTGGTTTTTACTTATTTACCATCAAAACTTTCCCCCTCATATAGATCCTGGCGTGACTCATAATTTTAATGGATTTTAAGAGCAGCTCCCCAACCTGCTTCCCAGAATCTTCTGGAGAGCTTTTACAGATAAAGCAGGTCCTAGACTAATGATGTCAGGTCCAAGACAGTGTATATTTTCAAAGTTTCCCAGCTTAGTCTGATGTGTGCCCTCCTGCCTGGAATGTTCTGTCTGCCTCCCACTTGCCTGATTAGGGGAAGGAAGATTTAATCCTTCACTGACTCTAGGTCTCTGCTCCGGTAACACCCACAAAGAACGACCCAGGTACTGTGTTATCTAAAATAACATCCCCTTTCCCCTCCCTGCTTCATTTCTCTCCCTAGAATTTACCACTATCAAATAGATGGTATCTGTTTCACACCTACACCTCTGAAAGCAAGGACTCTGTTTGGTTCACTGCTCTACCCCATCAGGTGTCTGAATGGGGATTTGGGGAATATCAGGGACTTGGTAACAGCACATGGCCGGTGGGCTTCAGCGCTGCAGTGACCAGCTACTGCGCTTCTCTGGCTCCAAGGCAAAAGCGGCACCAGTGTTGAGGAGTGGCAGCATCCCCCGCCACGCGGCCGGACGCTCCCCTGCGCAGCGCCCGTGGGCTGTCCGCACTGGGGGAAGGGACACTCTTACACGGCATGCAGCCCGGGGGTGCTGCAGTCAGCAATTCGAGAACCAAAAGCTCATCCGTTCCACCACCCAGAGGCCCCCGAGGAAATCATCGGCCTTTGTGCTGAGGCCTAAACAGACAATGGACGAAGGGGAGGCCTGTCCTCTGTGAATAAGCCTGATTGCACAGCGCTCCATCCTGCCTGCTTCAGGGCCGTTCCCTTACCGTCTCTGGCGCACTGCGCAGAAAATTAGCAGCTACGGAGTGATGGGCAAATGAGAAGCTTAGGAAAGGGTTCCAGGAAATCAAAGGGTTACTGTTCGGGTGTCAGCCCACCCACCCATCCCCCAGTAATGAGGCTGAAGCAGAGCCACTTCGCAGTAGAGGATGCCTCCACGGTCTCCACCTGTCCCTGACCACCTCCCCACCCCAGAGCCCACGAGGATTCACAAAAACGCCTTCCATCTTCCTCCTCTCATCACGTCATCCGCTCTGAAGATGAAATACAGCGTTTCATATTTAGATCTGCTCTGAGTAACCACATCCAGTGACATCAATATCTGGAAGAAACATGAAAACACAAAATATCTGCCTTCGAGTCGCGTGATTTGAACAAAAGAGAAATCTATCTTAGGAAAGATGATGTCTCCTGAAATAAGAGAATGTGGAAAAGTATGAAGTACCCCTCAAACAGGGACAGCTCAAGGAAACTGCAGAGTGTGAGTCAGGGTTTGATCTGGGGGACAGGGAGGGCGGGACAGTGGGTGTACATGACCGTGGGGGACATTAATTACTCCTGAAGAAATGCGGCAATTGCCAGAGGGAAAGATGTACAGACTACAAAATCCAAACCCATAAAAATGGTGACTCCGTTTTGCACAGCATTCAGCACTGGGCATGGATTTAGAAACTGGACCTCATATAGCTGGTGGTCCCCACCCTTGAGAAACTGACCAGCCCCACTTCTAATCACAGGCTTAATGTCGGTGAAACGAAATGGTGCCGGCCATTTCTAGGAGTCTTGAGTTTTAAACTTCCTCATCTGAAGCCTCTGGATAAAGTACCCGTTACTTCATTCTATGACAAATGCTTTGTCCCAGTCTGTTGAAAGCCTGTTTCTCCCTCTGCTGTCCTTATTGTGGTAAACGTTTGATTTCCTGCCCAGCTGCTTACCTCCAAAATTTAGGAGACTTGACTAATAAATAACAGAAGGAGTGATAGTTACACAGGGTACTTGGATGCTAAAACTAGGGAGGGAAGCTGGGGGGTAAAAGAATGTTCACATAACCTCCAAGCCTCACCCCGTAAGTTACATGTTAATTACAAAGAGAAAAGGCATGAGATTAATCCAGGAGACACCATCTCTAACCATGTGATCAAACCAACACTAACGATGTCAGGACATGTGGCTATTCCAGGCCACCGACACCACACACCCAGGAGGACACGCCATCGCCCCTGTGCTGCTCTTGACAAAAACATGTATTAAAGTGAGGAAGAACTAAAGAGCCTCTTGATGAAAGTGAAAGAGGAGAGTGAAAAAGTTGGCTTAAAGCTCAACATTCAGAAAACTAAGACCATGGCATCCGGTCCCATCACTTTATGGCAAACAGATGGGGAAACAGTGGACACAGTGGCTGACTTTATTTTTCTGGGCTCCAAAATCACTGCAGATGGTGACTGCAGCCATGAAATTAAAAGACGCTTCCTCCTTGGAAGGAAAGTTATGACCAACCTAGACAGCATATTAAAAAGCAGAGATATTACTTTGCCAACAAAGGTCCGTCTAGTCAAGGCTATGGTTTTTCTAGTAATCATGTATGGATGTGAGAGTTGGACTATAAAGAAGGCTGAGCGTCGAAGAACTGATGGTTTTGAACTGTGGTGCTGGAGAAGACTCTTGAGAGTCCCTTGGACGGCAAGGAGAATCCAACCAGTCCATCCTAAAGGAGATCAGTCCTGGGTGTTCATTGGAGGGACTGATGTTGAAGCTGAAACTCCAATACTTTGGCCACCTGATGTGAAGAGCTGACTCAGTGGAAAAGACCCTGATGCTCGGAAAGACTGAGAGCAGGAGAAGGGGACGACAGAGGACGAGATGGTTGGATGGCATCACCGACTCAATGGACATAGGTTTGGATGGACTCCGGGAGTTGGTGATGGACAGGGAGGCCTGGTGTGCTGCGTTCATGGGGTCGCAAAGAGTCAGACATGACTGAGCGACTGAACTGAACCTCAACTGAATTCGAAGAAATCAAATAGATCCAAGTTGAAAGACCATGCAAGAGAATCTGTACTTCATCTGGAGGGGAAATGGAGAAAACTCTTGAAATAATTTTAGACTCACTGGAAAGTTTTTTTTAATTGCAGGGCTCCTGTATACCCTTCATAGAGCATATCTATTAATGTTAATAAACTTACATGATCTTTAAAAAAAAAGATTTTATAAAACAAACTTATGGCTGCCAGGGAGAAGGGATAGTTAGGGAGTTTGGGATGGTCATGGACACACTGCTATGTTTAAAATGGGTAACCAACAGGGGCCTACTGTGTAGCACATGAACTCTGCTCAGTGTCACGTGGCAGCCTGGATGGGAGGGGGGTTTGGGGGAGAGTGTATACCTGTATATGTATGGCTGAGTCCCTCTGCTGTTCACCTGAAACTATCACAACATGTTAATCGGCTATGCCCCAATACAAAATAAAAAATTCAAAAGAAGAAAGTTTTTAATTTTGTAAAACTGAAGTAGCGTTGATGGCAACCCAATCCAGTATTCTTGCCTGGAAAATTCCATGGATGGAGGAGCCTGGCAGGCTACAGTTCGTGGGGTTGCAAAGAGTCGGACACGACTGAGCAACTTCACAATCACAAGTGTTGATTTACAATGTTGTGTCAGTTTTGGGTGTCCAGCAAAGTGATTCAGTTATACATACATATATTTTATTTCAGATTCTTTTCCTTTACAGGTTACTGCAAAATACTGAATAGAGTTCTACACTGTGCTATACTACTGCAGGTCCATATTGTTTATCTATTTTATATGTAGCAGTGGTATACATTGATCCCAAACTCTTTAATCTATGCCCCCTTCTCTCCCCTTTGGTAACCATAAGTTTGTTTTCTATTTCTATGCATCTCTTTCTGTTTTGTAAATAAGTTCATTTACATCCTTATCTTTTAGATTCCACATATAAGTCACATCATTTGATCTTTGTCTTCCTCTAAACTCACATAATCTTAGTACAATGACCAAAGCTAAGAAATAAAGACTGGCACAATACTAGTAAGTTTATTCAGAGTTAAGCAGCTTTCCCCCTAATGTCCTTTCTCTGTCCTGGGACCCAATCCAGGGTTCCAAACTGCACTCAGCTGTTGTGGCCCTAACCTGCGATTCTTCCTCAATCTTTCTTCACCTTTCGAGACCTGACACTTCGGTGAGCCCTGGTCAATTATTTTGTACAACGTCCCTGAACTCGAACTGAATTTCTTATGATTAGACTGAGGTTGAGCATTTCTGGCAGGGACACTACCAGAGGGATACTGTGTCCTTCACATCAGGGAGAACGTGATGTCAGTGTGTTATTACTGCTGACCTTAACCATGGCCACTTGGTTATGTGATGTTTGTTGGGTTTCTCCACTGTAAGTTACCATTTTCCCCTTTGTAATTAATAAATACACTGGAGGAGCTAATATGAGAATATGCAAATATCCTTTTTCTCCTCAAACTCTTGCCCACTAATTTTAGTTTCCACGGGTAGCTCTTGCCGGCAACATTAATGTGGTGTTCAACTGATGGTTTCTGATTCTCTTATTCCTTCTTCTACATTTACTAATCGAGCTTCTTCTATAAGAAAGAACTGTCTCTTCTCCCCCATTTATTTATCCATCCACAGATACATCAGTGTTTCTTTATTCTATGGATTATAATCCAATGTTATTGTTATTCATTTTCTTGCTCAAATCGTTCCAGCTTTAGCCATCAAGACTTCTTTCAGGGCAGCTCCATGTTCCTTCTAAAAGCCTCTATGTTCTTTTGAGCCCCTCCTTACTTTCTGGCACAAATACTTCAGGCACACAGTCTCTTTTTCCTGCCCCAGTGCCTGAATCAACCACATCCCCAAAGACACTGGAGTTTCGAACATTATCTAATTACATTCTAGAAACATCACTCTGGCAGCAGCTTTGGGAGACGGGTGGAGCCTGAGCATAGAGACAAACAGGCCAGCAGGGAGCCTGCCACAACTCAGAAACAGTGGAAGCTCGAACCCAAGTGGTGGCGATGGCAGAGAGGAGACAGCTTCCAGAGACTTGAGAGGATGAAACGACAGGTCTTGGCATTAACTTGACGCTGAAGGGAAAGGGAGGAGGCGGCCTCCCCGAGGACTCCCCCGGGTCCTCCTGGAGAGCCTGGTTGGACAGCAGCCATCACAGTGGATGAAGGACCACCTGCCTGGGGGCAGAGGGAGCTGGGCCGGATTGGGCTTGGGGTGGCCGTGCGGCTGGCCATCAGATGGACACACTTGGGGTTGAGGACAGAGGAGGAGACGAGACAGTCGTGGGGAGAGGACAGGGCGAGGACACAGCCTGTGCCACACCACGTCTGGGGACAGACAGGAAGAATCAGAAAAGGAGACTGGCGGGGGAATGGGACAAGAGGTGTCGAGAGCATGATAAACCAAGAATGATAAACACAGCAGACAGGTCGAGGAGGAGAGGCACTTAAGTTTTCACTGAAGTCAGAGAAAGAAATGCCATATGGTATCAGTTATACGTGGAATCTGAAATACGACACACACGAGCCTATCTATGAAACGGAAACAGAGAGACACAGAGCACTGACTGCTGGCTGCGGGGGCGGGGGCGGGGGGGGCGACTGGGGTTAGCAGGTGGAAGCTCTTGTACGTGGAATGGGCACACAACAAGGTCCTACTGTATAGCACGGGGAACCATACTCACTACTCTGAAAAAGAACGTGTATATATGTGTAACTACGTCACTTTGCTGTACGGCAGAAATTAATACAACACTGTAAATCAACTCTATAAAAAAAGTTGTTTTTTACCTGATTTGGCCAGTATATTTAGCAGTTTTTAGAAGAACAGTTTTAATGGAGTGAGAAGACAGGCGCCTATGGGCAGAGGGGAGCAGGAGGTGAGACCAAGGACGAGATACACACACTCTTCCCTCACAGATCGTCTGCACAAAGTCAAGAAAACCGTGCATTTGTTGGAAGAGGATGCAGAGTGTGTTTGCTTTCATCAGACGTATTTAACATTTGTGCACTGCCTATGTACTGGGTGCTGGAAAGCACTGAAGCATACTTTTATGCTCAGGAAAAGGAGCCAGAAAGGAATGAAAAGTATTACTATTTTTCTTTTAAGGACAAGGAAAAGGATACACTACAGAATGTCCTAGAAGGAAGAGATGAACATCGGGGCAGGGAGAGAGCCAGGGAAAACTAACCTTGACTGTCAGCCTCTGCTCTCTGCAGACTGGCATGCAGATCATCACAGACATGCAAACAGCTCTGAAGATGATCTCCAGAGTTAAAGATTTCACATCCAAATTTAAAAACTCACGGCTGACACACTACAAACCACAGCCCGTTTCTGTATGCCCTTTCAACTAAAAATGGTTTTTTATATTTTAAAAGATTGTTGTTGAAACAAGAAACAGAATATGTGACAGAGATTGTATACAGACTGGAAAGACTAAAATATTTCTGACCCTTTAGAGAAAAGTTTGCCAAACCCTGCTCTAAATATTTTTACAATAGCAAACACATAACATTTAAAAATTCAGCCTAACAAAATAGCAATGATATGCAAAACAGTAATAACTTTGAGAAACACCCTGGAAAAGTGACCAGGCAATGGCAATAAATCTAAAGGAAAAAAAAAATCAGATACATACTGTCAGGGTCTTGATATGATAATCCAGTCTTCCTGGACAGTAATCTGGTCTCATATAACAAGAACAAATCTGTTCTATCTTCAGATACAGATATGCCTGGGACAAAGCCCCTAAAGTGGGTTTACCCACAGAAAATACAAGAAAAAAGAACCAAGAATTTTGTTTTGTTTTTTTTCTAACTTGTTTATAGTGCTACTATTCAGGAGGAAAAAAAAAGAACTGAAAATTAAAAGGTCAAAGGGGAATGATGAGGCAAATTATATCGAACAGCAATGATGTAATAACAAATAACTATTAAAAATGATTATGGGCATTACCTTGAGATATAAGGGGGATATAAAATGACTTCAAATGAAAAGATGAATCAGAAATTACATATATATGTGTGTGTATATATACAGAGAGAGAGTACAACTGTGACAATATATTAGTACACTGTTCAGAACAAGAACTCAGGGAGACAACTGAACTCTTATGTGGTTTCCCATAAAACTTTTTGTATTAAAAAAAGATTCTTAAAATGTAAATCCAGTTCTTATATGTTTCAAAGTAAAGCAGTCAATAAAAATTTACCTTTTAAAAGACAAGGTTTGAAAATGCATATTAAAATTTTAAGACGAGTTCAAAGACAGAACCATGACGCAGCAACTCGAGAAGCAGAAAATTCTTCTAGGATGAAACAAGCCTGATTCCTTGTTCTGGTCACACCCTGGCCTTCTAGAAATAAAAGAGAGACAGTCATGCCTCAACCTGTCAAAACAGTTCCAGATTTTCTACCCAGGTAGGATTTTTCAGGTGCTGCTTAAAAGAATCTCCTCCTGTAACCTTAAGAGCCCATGGAAATGGCCATCTCAAAAAGAAACCCTTTTGGTTTGGGGGCACTCTTTTTTCTTTTTGGCTGCACCACATGGCTCGTGGGATTTTAGTTCCTGACCAGGGATCGAACTCACAACCCCTGTGTTGGAAGTTCAGAGTCTTAACCATTGGACCACTGGAGAGTCTCTTGGGGGCACTCTCACAAGTCTTCTCTAATTAAAAACTGGTGGATCTGGTTCTTCTTGCTGCCACACACAAATGGCACTGAATACTACTGAAATTTCATATCATAGAAGTAGGTCCGTATTTCTCATTCTATTCCCCCCTCTCAATGTAGAGTCAGAAGGAAGGTCTGCCTTTTCCAAAGCAAAATGGAACTCGTGATTAAATTCAAAGGAGAAGTAAGAATTTATATGAATGTATTTTCTTGTCTTTGTATTCATCCTTTCAAAGCAGTTCAAACCGAAGCATTGAACAATGCTTAAGAAACTTTTTTTTTTTAAAAGATAGTGGAAGTAGGAAAACAAAAACCCACTACAGCCTGAAATACAACCCCACCCCACCCCCGCACCCCGCCACTGCCCTTTCAGTTCCCTTTAATAAATGAGAGACAGCTCATGATGACTTTCACTTCAGCATCTCAAAATGCTCTTTCTGTTTCTGGCGCCTCCTTCATTTATAATCTGTTATAAACTTCTCTAAACAACCTGAAGCTGAAAATGCCTTCCAAAATGTTGTCACGGGAATGAATGCGTCTCTATTAATTCTTTAGTCATGTTGTGACAAAAGCTCTCTCTCTGGAGCTACTACTTTTGAAGAAAGAATTTGGTTTCTGCTCCCAGGTTTCTTGGCACCAGAAATGGACTTTGTTGAGCTTGACTGCGCCATCTAAAGCGGTACAAAATTCAAGACTCTCTCCTGGGTTAAAATCTGTCCTAAGATGGTTTATTCTGCCCCTCTCCCCCAGTCCCTGAGGCCCCTCTCCCCCAGTCCCTGACACACGTTCAGCTACACAGTAAAACACGGCCAGGTAAGATGCAGCATCCTGAGCCCTCACCTCCCACTTCCTCATCAGTACTTAGACTGCAGCCCACTCAGTTCTCTCACCTACAGACTTACTAATGGATCCAGTGCCTCTGGCCCTGGAGATGGAAGACGCTTTAAGAGCACCCAGTTCGTCTGTCTGTTCTGTTTTTCCTTACTGGATAAAAGACAGACACATGCTGCACTGAAGGGACACAGCATCCACCACAGAGAAGCCTGTAGGAGGGAGTGATTATTCGGCAGAACGGGAAAAATAGTACAAAAGAAGGGATATTGGGACCTGAAGGACGAAAAGGAATAAAAAGCAGGAGGTCAAGAGAGGCAGAGATGAGAAACGCTCGTATTCACAGGTATGTGTCACCCTCCGTAGAATTTTCAACTAGAAGAGCCTAATTAAAGTGTTTCCAGAGCAACACTACCTTGAACTGGACACCTCAGAGATAGATCGTAATCCTCCCCATTCTTCACAGGCAGCTGGGCTCAAAATCTGTTAGTCGGTTGATTTGCCCCTCAATGTCTACCTCGGCCACGACTGACACGGGGGCCCGGGCAGTGCCCCTGGGTGCTGACCTCAGTCAGTCAACAACTCTGGTCGCCCTGTGAACAAACGACCACGCGACCTTCTCAGACCACAGCTCCGTTCCCATTACTGGTGTAATACCACAGGTGAACGACTGAGTCAAACTCCAGACGAACTGGCCGGGCGCTGGAGAAGACCGTCCCGGTCAGCCGTGCACCCGCACTTCCCACCACTCCAGCCCAGCCCCCTGCCCAGCCCACGCGCTTACCATCGTGAGCACACACCTGAGCCCCTGCACCCACACCTGTGCCAACCTGGACCCCTCTTTCTGCCCCTCTCTCCACCTGCCCCACCCAGCCCTCTACCTCTGACTCACGCCCCAGGCTGGGCGCCACTGTTTCCTCCTTGGCACCCTAAGGGTCAAGCAAGGGGCCCCTCCTCCTTGGAACGCCTGTGGCTGGAAGTATCTGTACCACTAAAACAGCCTCGGTTCCACACTTTGTTCTTTCACACCTGAGCTGTAACCTCTGAGGACGGAGCCTGTACTTGACAGAGTCTTTGAGAGCTGTCCTTCCTACGCCCAGTAAGTGATGACTAGCATTGTTCACTGATAAAGAGGAAGTGAACCTGGGCTCTCCTGGCTCTTCCCTTTTTCTCACCAAGTCCTACTGCTAATCCCTCTACTACAGCCACTCCAACTCCACTGATGAACCCAAACCCAGGGCACTCCTATCTCCTGTCTGAACCATTCTCAGTTCAGCTGAGTTGCTCATTCGTGTCTAAGTCTTTGTGACCCCGTGGACTGCAGCATGCCAGGCTTCCCTGTCCATCACCAACTCCTGAAGTTTGCTCAGACTCATGTCCATCGAGTCAGTGATGTCATCTAACCATCTCATCCTCTGTCGTCACCTTCTCTTCCTGACCTCAATCTTTCCCAGCATCAGGGTCTTTTTCAATGACTCAGTTCTTCACATCAGGTGGCCAAAGTATTGGAGTTTCAGCTTCAGCATCAGTCCTTCCAATGAATATTCAGGACTAATTTCCTTTAAGATTGACTGGTTTGACCTCCTTGCAGTCCAAGGGACTCTCAAGAGTGTTCTCCAACACCACAATTTGAAAGCATCAATTCTTTGGGACTCAGCCTTCTTTATGGTCCAACTCTCACATCCATACATGACCACTAGCTTTGATCAGATGGACCTTTGTCGGCAAACTAATGTCTCTGCTTTTTAATACGCTGTTTAGGTTGGTCATAACTTTTCTTTCAAGGAGCAAGCATCTTTTAATTTCATGGCTGCAATCACCAGGGATTTTGGAGCCCAAGAAAATAAAGTCTGTCACTGTTTCCATTGTTTCCCTCTCTATTTGCCATGAAGTGATGGGACCAGATGCCATGATCTTCGTTTTCTGAATGTTGAGTTTTAGGTTAGCTTTTTCACTCTCCTCTTTCACTTTCATCAAGAGGCTCTTTAGTCCCTCTTCACTTTCTGTCATGAGGGTGGTGTCATCTGCGTATCTGAGATGCGTATCTGATTGCATATTCTCCCAGCAATCTTGATTCCAGCTTGTGCTTCATCCAGCCCAGCATTTCGTATGATGAAACATTCTAGCACCCTCCAAAATGCTTCTCATCAATGCCTGACCTAAACTCTTCTGATAAAATCTAAACTATCTCACACAGACTAAACTATATTGGAAAAAAAAAGTTTGAGGTCCCTTTCCTGTATCTGCCACCTACCCAGCCAGCTCCCAACATACAGCTCTCCAGGAAATGTTCCAGCGGAAGCTGGACCTTAGTAGGGAGCAGTGTACATGCCACTCTGAACTCAGGACTACGAGGCCCTGCTACCCCCAATCTGGTTTCCTGCAGCTCCACCAACTGTGTATCATCTCCTCGGGCTGGTGTTCCAATCCAGTCTTGAATCAGATCACAGCACTTCTGTTCCCTGTGCTCTCCCTGTGGCCCCCAGCTCTGCCCACACTGACTCTCCCTCCTCCACACCCCCTCCAGATCTCAGGTTAGACAGCTCTTCCTCAGAGTGGTGCTCCCCAAGCTGGTCCGCCCCTTACATCTCTCTGCAACGAGATCTCTTCACTGTCTGCCTCCCCAGCCGAATTCCAAGGATCCAGAGCCCGGGAGGCCCAGGGCATGGCAGCACCGTGCATAAATGCAATGCTCAAGGAAAGTTTAATGAATGATCAAGCATTTAGGAAACCTTTGACCAATGATCTATATTCTCTACTTAAAAACAGCTGTTTCTGTAAATGTAATGAATGGGGGTTACTAACACAGTAGCGAATGATTAGATGAGTCATTTAAGTATACTTTTTAGAGCAGACTTTCAGAAGTAACTCCTCTGAAAATAAAATCTCTTCTTTTTCCGTTCTTGAAATTCTGGTACTACCACACAATATCATGAAAAATTAAGTGAACATCAACGATAACTTAACACTTGTTAGTTTTATGTTTCGTTCCTTTACTGACCCCCCCCGGAGGTGGAAAAAATAAGCTGAGTGATTTCAAGCTCCATGTGCTCAGTCTCAGTTTTGACACTGTTTGTGGGAGATCACTGAACACACAGTCAAATGGCACCCAGCACACAAGAAAGACGATGGAGCCTGGGAAGGAGTAATGTTCCATAAACCCTGAAATGCAAGCTCCTGCCGATCCCCCACTCTCCACCCAGCACCCAGTTGTTGTGGATACCCAGGGTCTCCGTTGTATTTTTTGAATGAATGTCTATCTCTAATTGGTCAACACTATTTATATAAGGTCCCTTTATAGGGAACTCTGATGAATTAATACACAGCACATCTCAGTGATTTCAGACAATGCTAATTCTTGAATTGGACTTTATCACTGGTGAGCACAAGCTCCCAAACACATGGGTTAAAGGGTGATGACATTTCTAAAGAATGTACCGACAGCTGTGACGGTGATGTCCATTTTTGTAACTCCCCTTCCTATCAATAGGTAAAAAGACCAGGAAGTAAGGAAGCAGAGCCTCTCCTTTGCTTCTGCACCACTGCAAGAGTGAGAGAAACGAGAATCTTGGTGTGTCTGCAAGCAGCAGCCCTCATCCCTTTCAGGCAAAGGCAGCTCTGTTTACACAGGCACCAGTGTTAAGGAGCCAGGCAGGAAAATAAACGTAAGGACCAACCAACCAACCACCTGCAGGAAGTCTCTAATCTGCAAGGGTAAGTCTGAACTTCCCATACCAGCTGGAGCACAGGAGGAAAAGCTGGACAGGTGTGGGAAACTCTTCCCGTCACTAACAGATGAAACATTGAAGACAATGATGGCTTCTGCTGGCCTCCAACTCACATCCCTGAAGCAGAAGTGGGCTCTAGTGAGGAGAGAGCAGCAAACAGTAATCACTGACTTTGCTTTCTAAGGATTTTCTTGCTCTTCCCAATCCCACCTCCTCACACTGACAGCCACTCACAGTGAATGGGCTTAAAGTGGTAGATGAGATGCAGACCAAACTCACACCTTAAATGTGAGGTTTCCTCCAATTCAGAGAACTGACATGAACAATTCAAGTGACAAAGGTCTGAAAATATTTTGAGCTCAATAATACACGACAATTTAGAATTATTCAGAGGCAGAGGCACTTGGTTACTGACGAATGTGAATGTGACTATGTTTTATAATATTAAAATGTTAACACAAAAATTGCAGGTGCCAAATGGTCCTTAAAAAGAATCACAAAATACTTATGAGCAAAAATGTACATTTAAGGTTCTATACCCATTAGCACATTAACTGTAAAAAGAAAAACAAAGCACACTGTATTGGTCTATACCCCATTACAACAGTCTATTTTTAAAACCAGTCTTCCCCACTTCCACTTGATATGTGCTGCCTCTTAAAGCTTTATTGCCTGAAGGCCAACTCTTTCATCTAACAAAATATTTCCCTGAGATCTTATTTTCCCTGAGTATTCTATTTTCCTAAAATCTCTGAAAAGAAGGAATAAAAATTACAATTTATTCCCATAGAGAATTGAAAGCAGCAAACATTAGACCATCATTCGGTGAAGATATTCTTTGGCAATAAATGCTTAGGAAGACAACTTCAGTCTCTGCCCTTCTGAGCACAGGGGTCAGGAACTCCAGCTGAGCGATGAAGGACATTCAGAAGGACACACTGCCTTCACCCTCCACACAGCTGTGGTTGCCAACTTTCCTAGAGCCTTTGCTCTCCTTCCTTCTTTGGGCCCATCATGTTTTAGGAGAAAGATGACCCATAGGGAGCACTCAGAATTCAAGGCTGCAACCGTAACCTGCCCTTTGTCACACTCACACCCCTGCATCTCCACCCTTAACCTAGAATTCCAGCTTACAGATTATTCATCTATATCATAGCTCGATCATACAGAATGACAGACTTGTGTTCTTCCGAAGGATGATGCTACTCCCCAGAGGACTCAGAAGCAAAACGACTCCTTATTTGTACTAATTATGTTTTCTTTATGGAATATAAATAGAATTTAAGCCTCACTTTGATATCATAAGACAGACTGATTAACAGTTTAAACAATAGATAAGGCAGTTTTATAATCTGGATGCTTGGTCTATACTATCCAAACCTAAATCCTTGGATGGCAAGGAGATCAAACCAGTCAATCCTAAAGAAAATCAACACTGAATATTCATTGGAAGGACTTGCTGCTGAAGCTGAAGCTTCAATATTTTGGCCACCTGATGCGAAGACCCAACTCACTGGAAAAGATCCTGTTGCTGGGAAAGACTGAAGGCAGACAGAGAAGGGGGGCAGCAGAGGATGAGATGGTTGGATGGCATCACCAACTCAATGGACATGAATCTGAATAAAGTCCAGGAGATTGTGGAGGACAAAGGAGCCCGGCACGCTGCAGTCCACGGGTGGAAAAGAGTCAGACACCACTTAGCAACTGAACAACAACAAATCTGAGAAGCCAGACTTCCTATGTGGAAAAGCACTTTGCTCAACTCTCTAAATTATATAATAAAAATTACTGTAAGAACACTGAAGAGAACTTGCAGAAGAAAACGCCAACTGGAAGAAGAGGCAAAAGTCAGAGGGCACAGTTAAAAGAGGGAGAACTTACCAGCTGGTATTCAGTGGAGCTAAGATTTAAAGATTTACCTCTGTAACATTGCTTTTTACTTAAAATAACAAGCCTTGAGAAAGCTATACAATAAATCTAAACATTCAACACTTCACTTAATGTTAGATCCCTTGGTCTAACAAGAATTTTATCGATCTGTTTCATCATTTGAAACCTTCCGAGAACCTTCCAGAATTAGAGCATTCACTGCTGCTAAGAGTGGCAACCGCTGCCTTGTATAAATAAACGTGTATCTTTCAGCTGAAATGAGTAATCTATGTTAAACTTAGAGCTCCAACTTACAAGCTCTTGGTTTTCTTAGGAGCCCTGAGAAAATCTTTGTTTGATCTTCTGAAAGAGAACATACTTTAATATTGGTTTTGGAAAATCTCACATTAAGAACAGGGTTTAATCCAATACTAAAGGAAGATGAGGAAGAGGAGGGGGAAGAGGGGAAGGACGGGGAGAAGAGGGAAGGAGGGGAGGAAGAGGAGAATGGAGATGATCATTTTGAAACCTGTGACTAAGCTGCTCAGGGCAGATTTCATCTTTTTAAGCAGTTGTCAGGGATGCCTTACAGTAAACGGATAGAAACAAACAAGGCCAAATACGGCCTAGATCCATTCATAAGATATTCAAGCCCAGAGTATTTTCCATCACCGTCAGAGTGCAGCAGGAGTAGGTACAGTTGACTTAAAGATTGCTCTGGACTCAGTAAGCATCTCAGAACCACCTGGAGTTTCCAGCTGAACCCGTGAGGACTAAGAAACCTAACAGGTTACAATCACTATGCAAAACGCTTATGATAATCATTCATGAGCTGCTTTGAGGTAACTAAGAACTCAAGCACAAGTGAAAGAAAAGAGACTTCAGGACTAAAAGCTTGCTCTGCACACAGCAGACAAAACTAATAGACATCAGTGCTCAGAAACTAAAGGGCGGATTTCAAGTATCCAAGGAAAGGATGACAACAATTTCTACATTACCATGAAACTTGGACTCCCACAGGGATCATATTAGTCTCGTCAAGAAGTTTCTTCAGCATCATCTATGAGTCAAATTTTAGATTTAAATGGCAAAACAGGCTCATCAATAATTAGGCCTTGGAACGCATCCAAATTAACAGCATAAAATAAATGCTTGTAACAAAAGAACTCTACAGAGCTAGAATTTATGCAGCAGAATATGCAACCAAGTCCTGCATGACAAGGCAAAGGGAAGGCTGTAACATCAATGTGCAACAAAATTTAAAAGAAAAATATTTTTAGCCATGTTGCATAGCATGAGGGATCTCAGTTCCCCAATCAGGGATGGAACCTGCACCTGCTGCAGTGGAAGCTCTGAATCTTAACCACTGGACCACCAGGGAAGTCCCAACAAAACTACAGATGGTACAGTAAAGCTGTAAGACAGCGACAGATCTCTGCCTCCTCACGACACAGACACATAGAGCAGAGCAAAACCAGCACATAGCCCAATCACCCTCACTTCACAGACGAGAAGACTAGACTAAGGCCCACAGAACTGTCCAAGATGATTCAGGCTGGAGTCTAGGCCCAATGGCTCCACTCCACACCCACTAGACCAGCTTTTTCTCAAAACATAAGAGACAGAAATTGCCATTCTTACTGTTGGCTAACTTATCACAGGGTCCAAATTCTTGGGAATCTTTCTTTCCTCGACTCTCTGGGACTAAAAGCTAAACAAACTCCTGTTCCAACAGATTCCCTAGAAAACCCCAAATTCCCCAAAGTGGATATGGGACTGGAACCTGAACGAGCCCTATCATACCACCACAGAACCACACGGCAATTCACTTGCAAATTCTTTCACAGACATCATGCTCCAAGAGCCACAGCTCACGAAAGAAAAGAGGGGCGAACTCCACACCAGATCAAGGGAATTGTGCCAGAATGAGAAGAGCCTAAGACATGAAGCAAAGCAAACTTTGCAATACTCAGGAGAAAAGGAAATTTCCTACAAGCCTCAGGGAACCTTTCCCAGAAGGTCTCATGGTTGCTGAGAAAGGAAAGGGTTGCTGTGGGTCGTCATTATAGCTCTGAATTCAATGTCATCATTCTTAAAGGTCGTCAGCTACGTTTAGATTGTTTTTTTGCCAACAAACCGAAGGGAAAATGCCATTCAGGGATCATGAGAAAGTGCTGGGCAGAGGGCATGCTGGGAAAGCAGCATCCCATAGTAAGCTGTGGGGAGTGACGAGCTCTGGGAGTCTCTGCCCATCCTCCCTGGAGCACCTCAATCTTCGGCGGTGTGACACATGCCCCACCCAGCCTTCCTTCAGGTGATGATTAGGGGTTTGTTGCTGAATTTAGGTTTTCCCGGCTTTTTCCTTTTATAAAAGAAGTCCTTCTGGTGCTAAGATGATCAGGAGGAAAAACAAATGCTAAACCAAAGATAAAGCACAGGAAAAGATTAAAACCAAGTTAGGCTAAAAGACTTTTTATATGGAGTAAAAAGTATGCCAAATGATTCGCTTTAATTCCTAGTGCCACAAAGTTGGATTGGTTCCCTTGGCTGATGATACAGAAACAATATGTAACATTGTTTCTAAGCCACACAACTTCATATATCTATGACACTTTCTAAAACCAGGCAAACTGAAGACGTTAAACAAAACTCAGACTACCAAATTTGCAAACACCCAATCCATACATTAATGGCATCATGGACTGAAGTGTTCACGCCTCCAAAGGGAAATAAGAAACATCAAGTTCTGGAACACACAAATTCATCTTGCTTCTCTATAACTCTTCAAAGTTTCACTCAAACAAAATGGGGACATTATAAATGCCCGATATAATCGGTGTCAAAAATTAAACAGTTTGTTTCTAAATAGTAATATAAATTAGTCACATTACTTTGAAGAAGCCTTGAGACTGATAATTTTAAAAGAACCCCAGGAATAAATACACAGCTTCAATGACCAAATAAACCTATAGCAATTAATCAGTCCCCGAAAAAACACATACTGACCAATTCATATTTATCTAGAAAATGTCAAAAATAACTGTCCTACCTACTGTGCAAGATGGCTGAAAATAAACATAAAAATGACACAGTATGTGAAAGTACTTGATAAACAAAGTCAGTAAGAGAATTTACACAAAGACTAGTTAAATGCAAGTAATGCTCTAATTTGGTATGGTAAACAAGGAGGAGACTAGGTATCAGTAACCTGAAGTCTAATCCTAGTTGAACCACTAAGGGCTAGTAACCTCACTGTAATATAAATCACTAATGCCCACCGTGTTCCATTTTTTTAATTGGAAGGTTAACGGAATTGGACTCGAGGGTTTGAAGTCCCTTTTGGCTCTGCTACTGTGATCACTAATATTTCACACCTAAATGACTACTAGTATAAACAACATTTCACATTACTAAATATTCTCATATGTGCTACTATGTCACAAGCAGATACCCCATCTTTCCTAACTTGGCAGACGCAGCAGTGATACCTTGCCAGTGATACTTCTGGAGACCTGTGTGCAGACCTGCGAGGGTTTAAAGCCCAATTATCTATTTCTGCACAGAGTTGGTCCAAGATTAAATGAGAGGAAGACACATTTTATCCCTCATTGATCAGACTAGTGAGCTGAAGCCGAGATGAAGTCATCTACTGACAAAAGACTGAAAGCTGGGAGCAGAAAGCAGGTGTAGGGCTCTTCTCCATCAGGGACAACTGAGTGTCTGAGATGGAAATGCACCAGAGTGGGTCCCCTCGTGGCCAGTCTGCTGTGGCAAAAAGGAAGGCAATTCCCTGCTTCCACCCATGTGCAAACCACCAGGCACTGGTCTTTCTGCATGCCAGGGATGTGGAAATGAACAAAAGCAAAGTCCCTGGCCTCATGGTGCTTACACTGTGGTTAGGGAAGAACCACAAAGTAAATGAGTAAAATGCAGGGTATATTATCATGGTAAGGGCTATGGAGAAAAATGAAGCATGCCAAGGGGACAGACAGCATGTATTTGGCGATTCATGAATTTCTTTTAAGCCAGCTGGATGCCACTTAACAGAACTACAAGAATGCATCTAGTTTTCCTCAGCATTTCCTCAAACAAGGAATTCTCCGTACACACGAAGATGATTCCAATTTTATATTGATTGCTCAAAAGCTCTGAACTGCCAGCCATGAGCTATCTGTCACGTGGGCAATCTAAACCCCACACTAACATCAACTCACCCCAAGCCCACCTTTGAAATCCACAAAGAATGGAAATAGATTTTAAGAAAGAGTCAGGAAGAGCCAGGAGAAGTTACCAGAAATTAGTTGAAATGCTTCTGAATAGGCACAGATGTCTCTTAATGCACAGTTTAAAAAGCAATTTGTGTGCCCAGGTCTGCTAGGACAAGGCATTGAGAATACAATACACACCATTTTGCTTTTTTCTGACCTGTCATTCTAGTGACATTCTCTACTATAGTCTATATTTAACCAGCTTACTGGGCAGTTTCTCCAGCTTTTAGCATTTCCCCCCCTTTTATTAAAAAAGCAACTCAGTTTGCAAGAAAGTTCCTACAATATACCAGCCCCTGGTAAGCTGTGATACCCTTGGATGAACACTTCAAATCACCTCGTTAGTTGAGCTGACAAAACAGGCTGATCTTCGTTTTAAAACGCCTTCTCTCAATCACTAAAATCTCATCATGGTCCTGGGATTGTATAACAGCATCCTGAGAATTACAGTAAGTCTTTCGAAATGTGCGACAGCTTACTGTAACGTCTGTCTATAACACACTGCCCTTCTTTTTAAACGGAGAACCCAAAAGGGGTGGCAAAGTCACTTTTGCGAAGAGCCCGGGCCTGGGGTGGAGCGGGGGGCGGGCCGTCCATCCTAAGGAAAAACATCCGATGGGTTTTCCCTCTGCCCACACCGGAGGGGAGGCGTGTGTTCGGCTTCTCCGCGGGAGGGGCGCTCCCTGGCCGCGATCGCGGCTCGGGGCCCGGCCCACCGCGCGTCGATTCCGAGGCGAACGGGCCGGCAAACTTGAGCCGGGATCCGCGGATCTGGCCCCGCGCGAGGGGGCAGGCTCTCCCCGGCGCCACCCCGCCCTGCGCGCGGGTGCGGGCCCGGGTCCGGCCCAGCACGGCGTCTGCGGGCCTCAGGGGCTCGGAGGCCGGGCGGCGGGGACTCGAGGAGCGAGGGACAGCGGGGAGGGAGGGCGACTGCGGTCCGGGGTCCGCTCCAGGGCACAGGGCCGGGCCCCGGGGCGGCTGTCCTGGGCGGGGGTGAGGCCCGGGGGCTGGGGCGTCTCCCGGGAGGCACGCCGAGCCGAGCGCTGACCGCGGGGACCCTGGTGGGGTGGGGACCCGGGGCTCCGCGCCCCGCCCGGCTCGCCCCGCCCCCGGGCCCGGGGCTGCGCGGCCCCGCCCGGCCCCCGCCTCACCTGATGTACGGGCTGGCGGCCGCCAGGATGTTCTTCTGCACCGGGATCTCCTCCCCGTCGAGGACCAGGTGCGCGTCGCAGAAGCGGGACTCCTCCCGGAACGAGCTCAGCGCGCGCAGCAGGCGCGTGGCGTGCTGAGGGTCGGACACGGCGCTGCCCTCGGCCATAGCGGCACCCGCTTCTCCGCCCGCCCGTTGGGGCTCTGGAAGGCGCCCCGCCGGACCCCGCGAGCCGCCTGCGCTCGGCGCGCGCCCAGTCCGCTCGGCCCGCGCGCGCCCCGCCCGCTCGGCCCCGCGCTCGGCGAGCCGAGATCCAGCCCGAGCCTCCAGAACGCGCCTGCGCCGTCGGCCCCGCGAGCGGCCGGCGCCTTTAAGGAGCCGCGGCGTTGCGTCATTTTTCCGCGACGCCCCCGCGCTCTCCTCTTTCTCTCTCTCTCTCTCTCTCTCTCTGTCCCGCCCTCCGTCGCCGGAGGCGGCCAATCAGAAGCCTCGTCCCCCTCCCGAACGCCCCGATCCCGGAACTGGAGCTGCCTGGGCGCGGGTGAGCGACTGAGAGCGATCTCTGTATCGCTAGAGGGGGTGTGCGCGCGCGCTGGCTCTCCAGGGTTAAGTCCGTGGCTCTGGCGCCGTGAATCTGAATCCGAGCCTCGGCTCCTCCGCTCACCAGCCGTGTGACCATGGGTAAGGTGCCCATCCGCAGTTTGTCTTTCTGCAAGATGAAGATGATTTCTTAGGTGTTGTTGCGGGCTGATGTGAGATAACCGCCCGTGAAAGAGGGCGCACTAGGTGTAACTTTCATTATTTAAGGGAGAAAAGGCGCTTCCCAGGTAAGATCACAGAGATCCGAGAAAGCCAGCCCCGAAAAGAGCATTTGGGTTGCGGGCACGGGAGGGAGATGCAGCAGATGAAGCTGAAGACGTAAGCGAGACCTCTTTGGCTTACGGTCTGGAGGTTGGTCTTGATCCCATAGATGTAGGAACCGTGATAGGGTTTTTCACGAAGATCACTCAGCTGCCGCGTGGAGAACTGGAGAGTGGGATTGGATACCAAAGGTAGAAACGTGGTTAAATATTGCCTTACTTGAGCGAAGGGACCGGTGGCCTAGATGGAAGGGTGATGGTGGAGGTGGGCAGTAGCGGATGGCTTTGAAAGAACAGGTAGAATTAGGAGCGAGGGGGAGTCCTGGATAATGTTCTGGATTGAGTAGCTGCGTGATGTTGGTACCTTTCAGAGAGAGACAGAAACGCTGAAGGAGTGGAAAGTAGAGAGCCCAGACAGATGTGGGCTCTGTACAGGTGGGACCAGGTTCCCCACCCAATGAGGGTCAAGGTGCCGACAGAAAGCAAATGTGGGACAGCTCTGTCTGCAGAGCAAGCCCCATACTGTCAGATTTCTGGGAAGGCAGCTAAGGGCACATAGGAACATGGAATGTAGCCCCCGTTTTGTCCAAACGTTAGGGACTCCACAAGCTCCTAAGGAATTAGCAGTTTTACGAGGGCCAAAGGCCCAAAGAACATGGTCAGTATTCCAGATAGGCTGGGATAGGGTTTTCAGTGGATCAGCTGAGGTTTTTCCTTCAGCCAACTCAAAGGCTTCAAAAAGTCTGGCATCTTTACCCTGAACCAGCCAAGGTTTGGGGTTACTGGCAGGAATCAGGGTATTTAACTCTGGTGGAGTCACTGACCAAAGAATAGATTGGGAGAAGGAAGTTGCTGGAGGGCTTCCCTGGTGGCTCGGCTGGTAAAGAAACAGCCTGCAATACAGGAGACCCCGGTTGGGTTCGTGGATCGGGAAGGTCCCCTGGAGAAGGGATAGGCTACCCACTCCAGTATTCTTGGATTTCCCACGTGGCTCAGATGGTGAAGAATCTGCCTGCAATATGGGAGACCTGGGTTGGGAAGATCCCCCTGTAGGAGAACATGGCAACCCACTCCAGTATTCTTGCCTGGAGAGTCCCCATGGACAGAGGAGCCTGGTGGGCTATGAGTCCATGGGTCGCAAAGAGTCGGACACAACTGATTGACTAAGCACAGCGGAAAGTCCAGACATTCCCAGATCAGTATTATGGATAAAATGATTAAAACATCTAGGATTGGCTACAAAACAATATGAAGGGAAGGAGGGAAGTAGGTAGGAGTATAAATGAATCAAAAGTGGCTCTGAGTTACTCCTTTTAAAGCTGGGTCAGAAATATGTGGAGATTCATTGTGCTAGTCTCTTTATTTCTTTGTATGTGGTAAAATGTCATAATACAAAGTCAACAAGATAAACGGCTAGAGCTTATATCTTCCATGATATCTGCCCAGTATCCCTGGGAGCAGTCGAAACACTTCTTCCTTGAAGTTGTTGCTGTACTTTGAACATTGCTGTGGCAGGAAAATTACTGTAAGGGGTTTATTTGTCCATCTCGCCTGCTAGCTTGTAGATTTAGTGCATCTCCATTTCCAGGTGCCAAGTCCATTGCCTAGCCCTGTTAGTGATCAGTGGATGTTGGATGGATGGAGGGATTTTAAAGATTGTGAATACCGGGCATTTAATAAATGTTTTCTGAATTGCAATCTGTTTTTAGTTTATTTGTGTTTGTCTTCTTTCTCAACTGGGTTGTTGCCGGAGTCAAAAACAATACATATGACAGAAAGCTTTCGTATCAAATATGTAGGTACTCGATAAACACTTACTTGGAATTACTTGGAATGCTGATCTAGTCTTCAAATGTCAGCGGTTCCAAAACAAAGAGCTCAAATAACAGAATCACCCTCAGGTAACCAGTTTTCCCAGAATGGGAGTGTTGCCTTAGTTGAAGTAACTGGAGGTGAATGGGGATTAGTCAGGCAGGTTCTTCCTAGTAGAGGTGAAACTTCTGTGATGTTTTGACAGAAGGAATGTATAGGAGGGCCTGGGCAGAGGGTTGTAGACAGACCAACGTCAATCAGGGCAGCCTCCCACCTGACACGGGAAAGGCAGTTGCTGGCTTGAGAGGTTCCCCTGTGCAGCAGGCAGCAGATGGACAGAAGACCATATGAGTGTTCTCATTCCATCCCCACTGCTTCAGTATTCCCCACCAACCACCTGCCTGAATCACTCATATTCATCCTTCAAAATCCAGCTCAGTGACCTTCAGAGGACCTCCAGCCAGCTTCTCGGGGCAGAGTCCCTGTGCTCCACCATGTTCATGGCTTTTTCTGTTCTGCACTTAGCTAGCAACACTTTAATTCACCGGTTTATACATTGGTTTGTGAGCTCCTCCATGGTAGGAGCTGTGTTGTATTTACCTATTTCAAGGGACTTGCACAGTGCCTGGTGCTTAGTGGGTGCCCCCTGAATGCCTCACATAATCAGAGGTGGCAAGTTGGGTGAAGGAGCATGGGGGGTCAGGCTGTAACAGTAGGGGCAGGTGGGGCAGGTGATCCCACAGGGAGATGAAGAGCACACACTCGGGTCAGGTGGGAGGTCGTCCTTCACTGCCAGCTGATGGCTCCAGGAGATAAGGGGCCAGTGGTGCCAAATCCAGTAATTTTTCAAAAGATCTGAAAATTCAGATCCACATGTGCAGTGTCCCAGTTTTTCAACATTAGCCACACAGTCCATTTGAGAAAAAAAGATGCCGCACGTGTCTCCAAACAAGATCTGGCTTCCATTCATTTCCAGAGGCAATCGGAAGCATCTTGAGAAGGGAGTTAACAATCCAAAGGGTGCTAGATCCTCAATAAAATTGTTGAGTTGAACTCGGGTGCCCCCACTAAGCCTCATCCTGATGCTGTAGGGAAGGAAGAGGGCCCACGTATGGGAGGATCTGTTGGGCAGCTGCTGCCGGAGCCACTCCTGGTTAGACCATGAAACTGTCTTTCAGTCTACTGATACTACTCAAACTGAGCCACCCTTGACATTGTTTACGGCCATCAGAGTGGTGTATTTAGTGTTACTGTTTTCCTACATTCCATGTATATTAGACATCGAGCTGTTGTGAAACATGTAATTTAAGAGATTTAATAAATGTCCCAGCAGTTTCAGTCTCTGGTGACTATCAGTGACCCCTCTTTAGAGGCTAAAGAGCCCCAGAGGAAGGATTCTTTCTTGGGTCTGAAGACTGAAAAGGATATTTTCACAAGGTACTAACAGTAGTCATTCACTCAACAAATATTTATTGAGCACCTGCTTTATGGTACATGTTGCAGAGGTGCTGATGGTGAAAACAAACACAGTTTCCTCCCATGCCATCATCCAAGAGACTTTTTACTCTCTTCCTGCTTTCCTGATCATGTATCATTTTACAATCAGGAAAAAACAGTTTTCATTTGCAAAAAGAAAACACTTTGTTTCCAAAAATGAACCCTCCAAGAAAACAGTCACTTTGGGGTTTTCTTTTAAAATAAATGTTAGAAAGAGGAATAAGAGTCCAGTAAAAGAGATAATGCAAAGCCAAAGAATTAACAGTTTAGAAGCTCTTTAGAAAACACTGACGTGCGTGGATTCATTTTACTGAAGTGAAAACTGAAGCTCGAGGAGTAAAGGACTCAGTCAAGGTCATACATGTGACCTAGTTGGGGCAGAACAGACCAGCCCCGAGCTTCTGCCTTCCAGCCCTGTGAGCTTTTCCATTACACCAAGTTGACTCTTTGTAAACATTAATTTGGTTGAGACAGTCTCTTCTGATTCATTTTAAGGCAGTCTTCAGATATTTTATTAGGTAAATCTATCTTTGGTCCAAATCTATATATGGCTCCTTTCCGAAAATCTGAGCTCTTCCAAATTGCTGAGTCAGAGAACATCTCAGTATTTATAACTCTTAAGAGTTGATTCTACATATTTACACAGCATTCAGAGAAGTATCTCAGAACCAGTGAACTAATTAAGCTGTGATGAAGACAGTGACTGTTTCGTCCAAATCCGTGCTGTGTTGCTAGCACCTGGTGCAGTGTCTGAGACACAGTAGGTACTCAGTAAATATTGGCTGAGTGAATAAATGTTAATAAGTGGGGAGACCTGGGATCTTTCTATCCACAAGGGGTTACTTCAGTTGTTTACCACAGTCCCGCACTGAACTCCAACTAGTCTATGCAACAGCAGGCTAGCATCTCCGGTTGAAAATAAGCTCCTGATTCTACTCTTTAAACCTAATCATTTCCGGACTTCCCTGGTGGTCCAGTGGCAAAGAATCTGTGCTCCCAAAGCAGGTTTTGATCCCTGGTCGTGGAACGGGATCCCACATGACGCAATTCAAAAAGATTCAAGCCAAAATTTAAGACCTGGTGCAGCCAAAAAAAAAAATGTAGATAAAATATATTTTTAAAACCCTAATCATTCCCCAAATAAAGTGGCAACATTATTCACTTAACCACAGACAGAGATTTCTTGACATTCTTGACCTTTTTTCTCATGCCCTTCATCCAATTCAGCAGCAAAACCCTGCAGACTCTGTCCTGAGTCCAGCCTCATCTGACCCATCGGTACCACCCTGTCCAGCCACTAGTCAGTCCCCCTGGACTCCTGCACCAACCTCTTAGCTGTGCTGCCTGCTTTTCCTCTTGCCTCCTTCTGAGTTCTTTCTCTTCATAAGTTAATCAGATCCAGTCACTTCCCAAAACAAGACCCTGCAAAGGCTTCCCATCAAACTGGAGGGAAAAAATCCGAAGCAGAAAGCCCCGTGTGATCAACCTTGTACTTCCTCTTCAACCTCATTTCCCATCACTGTCCTCCCTCCAGATGTTGACTAACGAAACCAGCCCTTTCGCTATTCCCTGAACAGGCCTCACATATGCCCACCCCAGGGCCTTTACTGGCTCATCTCAGGCTGGAAATGTCCTTCTTCATATTCTCAGACCTTGTTCTTTCCTTCTACGTAGATGAGAGCTCAAATGCCAGCTCCTCAGAGAGGACTTCACTTATCTTCCTGTATAATGAACGCCTCACTCAACTACTTCATTTTTTATCGCTGCATTCAGTCATTACCTAACATATGTTTATTTGTATATTATGTGTCTCCTCTGACTTTAAGCTTCATGAGGCCTGGCAGGAACTTCCTATTTTATTTATCACTGTTATTCCCTAGCCTCTAAAACAATGCATAGGAAATAACAGATACACAAGAAGTATAGACTTACTGAAAGAAACTGATGGAAGAGAGAAAATATTCCTGGATCTTTTTATCCCTTGCCGCCTAACCTGACCTCGCCAACGTGGAGGAAGATGAATTGTCAAGGAAGATGAAGATTCAAAAGACATGAAACTTCCATACCTCAGAAGGTCACGATATAACAGCTATGGACAGACGTTGCTTCAGTTACTTCTTTCAAACTGTGAGAACCTTCACGTCCTCCTTCAAGCCACGCCATTTTCCACCTTGTACTCTATAAATTTAGTTTGAGTATTATATATTGTTACCATACCTAAGAGCATGTAAAAGATACTCAATTTCTGTCCTCCCTGTAGAATTCTAGCCAATACACTGCAAGGTGTATGAGCTGATTTATTCTGCAACATTTATATCATGTAAGTAATTTGCCTGCTCCTTAGACTTATTTAAATGTAAAGTCACCTGAATTTCTTTAAGTCACTGGACTTCCTCTATACCTCCCTGTGGGTCTCTTCCTTCTATTCCGGGAGGCTCCAGGATTCATTACTCCACTACTTCAGTTTCTGTGGCATAACCTCAGTAACTTCCCAGAGCAGTTGAGAAGCTCTGACACAAGGGTCTGGCACATAGTAGGAGCTCAACAGACACTAAGTGTTGTTATGTTGCCTGTTGCGGTCATCACTACAATCATCATCCTGATTTATAATGGCATCTTTTCCAGCTCAGGAATTACGATCTTCTAGTTGATTTTCAAGTCAAAGGTCTAGCCTCATCACCCCTACAATCAAGGCCCCAGCAGCTTCATCCTCTCGGGTCCGGGTTGACAGCTTCATTTCTTGTTTCTCTCTGATGTCAATGCTGGACTATAATGAATTTAATTATCTTCTGACTCTATCTGCCACCTTCCCTTCTTACTCTTTAAACATTCCATCTACTCCTTTGTATTTCATGCTCCATGCCTTTAATTTTATTTTTTTTCCTTTAGATTCATTATTGTATTTTCTAAACTATGTTAGATCTCTTTAATGAGCAATGTTTGACCTAGTTAACACTTTAATATGTTTATTATCTTTGGAACAAGTCTTCATTGAGGTATAACGTAAAGCATATGGACTGATGAATTGTTTCACACGGATACCTCTGTGAACTCACCAGATGGATGAAGATAACATTTCCAGTAACCCAGAAGGTTCCTTCAGACCTGCTTCTAATCAGAACCTCCCAGTGGAAACCACTGTTTTGACTTCTATCACAATTGATTCGTTTTTCCTGTTCTCGAACCTTTGCATTTGACTTATTCCACTCAGGACAATGTCTTTGAAATTCTTCCATTTGTTGCTTGCAGCAATAGTTAACCAGCCATACCACTGTGTTCATGTGCCACCATTTATGTATCTTTCCCTGCTGGTGGACACTTCGGTTGTTTCCAGTTTGGGGCTATTACAATGAAGCTGTTATGAACATTCTCAAACAAGTCTTTGGGTGGGCGTATGTACATTTTTCCCTATGGATGTGCCCTAGTTCAGTTGCCAGGTCATAGGAAAGACACGTGTTAAACTTCAGCAGTAACTGCCAGTTTTCCAGAGTGGCTGTACCAAATTTTACTCCCACCAGTCTTGCACGAGAGTTCCAGTTGCTCCACATCCTTTGGTAATTGGTGGTGTCTGTCTTTTAATTACACCCATTTCGGTGGGTGTGTAGTGGTATCTTGTTTTAATTTCTATTTCCTTAATGAATAATGATGTTGAGCACCTTTTTATATGCTCTTGGTTCACTTGGATATAGCTTTTGTAAGGGCTAGTTTTGGATTTCCACATCTATTTTCAGGAGTTCTTTCATTTTCTATATGGGAATGTAAATGTCTTCTCCCACCCTGTGGCTTGTCTTTACACTCACTTTGTCTCTGATGAACAGTCTCAATTTTAATGAAGTTCAATTGATCAGTTTTCTCTTTTATGGCTAGTGCTTCTCATGTTCTGTTTTAAAATCTTTAAACCATGATGACATTCTCCTATGCTCTCTTGTAGCAGTTTTATTTCTGTTTCACATTTGGGTTTATGACCCACATCAGCTCCATGCATTTTTTGTAAATCCAGCTTAAAATTCACTTCTTCAGAAACTCACTCATTCATGCTTTTAATCACTCCTCCATTTAACAGAATTTTTATGCACCTACCATATGCCAGTTATTTGTGGGAGAACAAAAGCAATTAGAGTCAACATTTCAGGAACTTCCAGGCTAGTAGGAGAAAGGGTTAGACTTGCACAGAAACAATATTTAGAAAGTAGTAATTTAGCTGGAAATTATGATATGGCCTAATTATTTGGACATACCACCCAGAGTAATTTACCCTTTGAACATCGGCATAAATTCCATTCCCTGCAGGCCATGATGCTGTCTTCCTCATCCTTCACTGGTCCCCGAGTCCCTGTGCCTGGCTTGCGAGGCATCCCACCATCTGGCCCACCCCTTCCTCGCCCTCACCATCCTCTATTCCAGGCCCTCCGCGCAGACCCAGCTGTTAGTGCTGCCACCTCTTACCTCTTGCCTGGACTCCTTCTCCCACTACTTTGATGCCTGAAAAGCTGCTCGCTGCTCCAGCACCTCCTCTGTGAAGCCTCTCTTGGCTTTTTTCTGTCCCTTTTAGCCTTGAAATCTGTCCCTGGAGCCAGATTTCTGGATTCAAATACTCCTTCTGTCCCTTGCCAGCTCTGTAACCCCGAGTCTGTTACTTAAACAGTCTAAAACTCTGATACCTCATTGTGAAAAATTGTGGTTCCTGCTATATAGGGTTTTGTGCAAATAAATGAGATGACCCAGGTACAACTGTCCAGCACAGTGTCTGACACATAGTTAAGTACTCCGTAAAGTTTCGCTTTTTAAAAAAAGAGCAAACAAAACAAGACAGTCATACCCAACACATGAATGACATTTATCTGTTAACATGTCTTTTTTTCACTAGACTGGGTGTTTCTTGAAATCAGAAGTAGTCATTTCCTTCATTTTTCTACAATTGCCACTTCTCCTGGGACCCACTTGTGGAGTCCTTAGTGCAATTCACTGTGCAGGGAGCTTTACATACATTTCCCCAACAGATCTTTACAAGGAACTGCAAGGTAAATATTAGGATCTCCATGCCATGGTTTACAAAGCCATATCCCTCAGCTGATTGGTGAAGGAGCCAGGATTTTCACTGTCTGATTCACTGCAAAGTTTTGAGCCATTCATTATCCTGCCCTTCCCTCAATGTCCCCAGCACCTACACAGTGACCTTGGTAACCATCTGATGAATAGAACTGAATCTAATAAGCCCCAATCTACCCAAGTTTGTCAGAAAGGAACCTGGATTTATCTGTGTTGCTAAAGTTCTGAACATGACCCTCAAAGGTCAAGCAATCAGGGACTGAGACCCTTCTGGCAAAACAGACAGCACCTAGAACAGGTGGCTGTTTTCAACTTTCCCTCTTGGGAAACAGCAGTTTCAACATCAGTAATTTGTACTTTGTGGCTTGAAGGCGTGCTCTTCAATTGACACAGTGCTGCCTTTCCAGAGGAACAGGTTGTTGCTTTTCACAAAATTTGTCCTATTTAACGAAACTTCTTGTTTGCGGTCTTAATTACCTAGCATCTCGCCTACTGCTCTATTACAGTGGAAATGTACCAAGCTTTTAAATTGCTGTCCCAAGAGGCTTGGGAAGATCCTTTTCAAGCATATTCTGGAAGCTTGGCCTCTCCGGTTCAATTGTAAATATCATGAGAGCAGGAACCACCTCATATTTGTCTATATCTCCCATGGCACCTGACTCGGTCAGGCAGGAATTCAGTATTTGCTGACCCCATTATCTGTCTGCTTATTTCATTCTGGAGACTGGGTTAAGCCTTGGAAAGGAGAAAGGAGGAATCAGATTCAGGGATTACCCTCCAGGAGCTTCTCGTCCAGTGCAGGAGATAAGATTCAAACATAAATAATGAGCCTCTGATACGGAAAATGGTGTTTGTGATAGTGATTACATGGTGGCTCAGACAGAAAAGAACCTGCCTGCAACGCAGGAGACCTAGGTTTGATCCCTGGGTCAGGAAGATCCCCTAGAGAAGGGAATGGCAACCCACTCTAGTATTCTTGCCTGGAGAATTACATGGACAGAGGAGCCTGGTGGGCTATTGTCCATGGGGTTGCAAAGAATCGGACATGATTGAGTGCCTAACATGTTACACTGGGGTACCCCCCAACATACACACCCAAAGCATCACTTGTACCTAAAGATTGGTGGGAAACTCTTTGCTATTAAAGCAAGCAGGGAAATACTGTGGAGTACACCCTAACATGTATATGCATTTTAAGGTAAAACGAAAAGTTTCAAGGTGCTTTATTTGGTAGACCTGTGCCTCTGCCTTTCTTTAGGAATGTTCTGGTGGGCGTGATGTTGAACAGTGCCACTGGCATCAGACGGAACTGGGTTTTCATTCAGGCTCTGCTTCATCACTGTGTAGCTGTATGATTTTGAGCAAGTGGTCTGAGCTCTCTGAACCTCAGTTCTCATGATTTTTATGAGGATTAGTGTTTTATGTAAAGCTTTTGTCACATACACGGTAGCTTTTATGCTCATTGTGAGAATACAGGTGTGGGATGGATGGATGGATGGATGGAGCAGAGAACAGGCCAGTCTTGCCACAGCAAAAAAGGCACAGGTTCCCTTTGACATGAATACTTGGTGATTCTGTAGCATTTTGTACTCTTGAAGTACTCTTGAAAGTACTCTTGTGTACTTTCATAATCACACAAAAATCAAAGAAAGAAGAGCCATCCCAGTTCTACCTATGGGAAAAGCTGAAACCTCAAGAAATGCCCAGTGTCTTGCAAGAATCAGGACTGGTCATCTTGAGATTTGAACCAGTGCCTGATTCAGTATCTTTTACACAGGAATCTGGGGACTTGTTAGGGGGTTGGGTGGGGAAAAGGGGGCCTGCCTTTCCAGCTGCAGCCTTTCTTTGCTGAGCCACGTAGGGCGTGTTGACCTGACCCACGTGTTTGGAGACAGAGCCATAGAACCCACATGGCTGGGGCAGCACACAAGTCCTTCACTTTCCGTGGTGAGAAGCTGGTACAAGCAATGGACTCCACTTTCCTTATGGACATACAGATGTACAAAACCCCACATACAGTTGCAGGAAGCCCTGGGCACTCTGAAGCCCCTCCACCATGCCCCCTCATAGAGGACTCAAGGCCATAGCTCAAGTCCTCTGCAGCAACCATTCTGAACCTGACCCACTGCAGAAATCACAGACTCATTTCCTCCAGCAGACCAGTAGAATATAATCTAATCCAACATAATGAATCCTGGCAGTGTCAGCCAGGGACAGCTCACCCTCCCAACTCTGCAATCATCCAGATTCCAGAAAGTTTATCCTTCAAAAATGGCCAAAGTCAAACCATCCATTTCCCTCCCAGACTTTTGCAAGTCTTGGTGGAGATGAGAATTAAGGTTATCTGAGTTTTAGAAATCAGAATTGCCAGTGTGTTGATAGAAGGGGGTGGAGAACAGGGATAATACGCAGGTTATCTAGAATTGATTGGCTGCACCACAGCCCAGTGCCTTCCTTGTCGTGAAAGTCAAGATCAAGCAACAAAGATAAGAACCTGCAGCTGAGGGAAACTTGGTAAGGCGTTAAGTTTGTGTGTTCATTCAGCACTCGTATATCAAGCGCCCACTACATGCCAGGCCCTGTTCTAAACACACAGGAAACTTCTGAGACTAGAACAGAAAAAAAAATCCTTGCCCTGAATGTAACCTCTGAACTTACATTCTAGTGAGGGAGAGGGACAAATACCAATAAGCATAATAAATAAGTTAATTTTATAGTATTCTAGAACACAAAAAGTGCTACAGGGAAAAAGAAATCAAGCAGGATAAAGGGATCGGGTGTGTGGGGGTGATGGAGAAATCAATTTGCAGTGTTAAACTACATACAGGAAATCTGTATTGAAGGTGACATTTGAGAAAACTTGAAGGTGCAGGGACCACACACATCTTGAAGCCCAGACGATGCCAGTGAAAACAGTAAGAGGCTAAGATTCACGCACTCACTCACCAAATATACACTGAGTGCACTAAGAGCTCTTTGCTTGCGGTAGGCTGAACAAACGCCCCCACAGACACCCAGGTCCTAACCCCTGGAGCCTGTCTGTGCCTGTCAGCTATATGGCAGAAGGGACTTTTCGGATGTCAGGAAGTCAAGGATTTTAAAACAGGGAGATGGTCCTGGATTATCCAGTGGGCCCTAAATGCAATCATGGGGGTCCTTATACAAGGGAGGTAGAGGGAGATTTGACTTTATAGAAGGGAAAAGTGAGGTGAGGAAGACAGTGGAGAGAAAAAGGTGGTGGGAGGCAGGACCATGGGCCAAGGAAGCTGGAAAAGGCGCTCTTGACTGGAGACTTCACAAGGAACCTGCCCGCCGACACCTCGAACTTACTCCCATGAAACTCATTTTAGACTTGTGACCCCTCAGTTCAGTTCAGTTCAGTCGCTCAGTCGTGTCCGACTCTTTGCGACCCCCTGAATCACAGCACGCTAGGCCTCCCTGTCCATCACCAACTCCCGGAGTTCACTCAAACCCACCTCCATCGAGTCGGTGATGCCATCCAGCCATCTCATTCTCTGTCGTCCCCGTCTCCTCCCACTCCCAATCCTTCCCAGCATCAGACTCTTTTCCAGTGAGTCAACTCTTCGCATGAGGTGGTCAAAGTATTGGAGTTTCAGCTTTCGCATCAGTCCTTCCAATGAACACCCAGGACTGATCTCCTTTAGAATGGACCCCTGGAACTGTAAAAATAGATCTGCGTTGTTTTACACCACCAAGTTATTTGTTACAGAAGCCACAGGAAACTAACACAGCACTATTTTAGACGACAATATAGTGAAGAACAAAACTGGTGAAAATCCCTACCACGTGGATCCCTGGGTCACTCATTCTGTGCCTGGCACTGGCCTGTGTCTTCAATACGTAGCATTCTTTTAATGATCACATCCGTCCTGGGAGATGGCCGCTGTTTGAGCTGAGACCGTGTAACTAGGAGACCCTGTTCTTTACCCATTGAATGGTCTTCTGGTCATACCAGATTAGACTGTTGTGTGATGGCTGTTTTGGGTGTGCCAGTGATATGCTTATGTCATGTCTGGTGCTACTGTTGACTCTGGGTGCCTGGGATGCGGTCCCCTTCTTCTCTCCCTAGACCGTGAGTAAGGCCCCTCCCAAAGACAGGAGGACTAGCAACAAGTAGCATCCTCTGCATGAACTGCCCCAAACTGCTCCCACAATCTTCGTTAAATCAAATGGTGACAGCTCAGAGGCAGGCACACCTTTCAAGGGCTACAAGGACATTATTTCATCCTCACTGTAGCCCTGTGAAGTGGTTCTAATGTCATCCCCATTTCACCGCGCAGGAACCAGAGGCACTGGGAGTTTAAACAACTTATCAAAGGTCTTATGACTCATAAGGTTTGGGAGCCAAGATTCAACTTCTTAACTGTTTTTAAGGCTCATCGACAACAGAGCTAAAACTTATTGAGCAACTATATGTGTCAGGCAACCTTCATTTAAGTTTTGCAACTCTCTGGATGAGGGACATGTACTGTCTCTGTTTTATGGATGATGAAACTGAGGTGACATCAGGTTTCGAGAGGATCAAAACCCAGGCGGTAAGACTGGAGACCCTATTCTCACCTCTCACTGTCCTTTAATTACGCACCCACTTTGTCCCAGGCACTATACGAAGTCCCGAGGGTGATGAAGTGAATGAAATTAAGACAATAAAAGTAGTGGTTAAGCAGTTTGACTTTGGGGTCCCAGGAACCACCTGCGTGATCTTGGGCAAATCACGTTAAGTGTTGTGAGACTCAGTTTTCTCATCCATAATACGAGAATGGTACCAGAACCGACCTCAGGGCTGCTGCAGTGATGATGTGGGAAACAGCACCCGTAGGTGTCAATACGTGTCAGCTAATGTTATATATACTGTTGCTACCAGCACAATAAGCTCCATTTCCTCCCTTAACTAGAGAAGAAGCAGTGTAGCCATCACTGTTCCTCCCACATTAATTCCAGTGATAATTTAAGGAACCCTGAACTAGGCTGAGACCGCCTGCCTGCCCAACCCAAACGGCAGACTGAAGACAAAATCAGGGAACCCGTGCCTTCCACTGGTCCCAACCTCCTGGAGGGGGTCAGCATCTCAAAGAACACCAGCCACCCTCAGCCCTCCAAGAACACAGTGGACGCCCTTAAGGAAAGAAAGTGCTAGAAAATCCTACCAGGGCATGTGATTCTGAATTGAACATGCATATGCTGGACTTTCCTGGAACTTTGCCAGGCCCCAGAGGTGAAGACGGAGGAAGATGCTACATCTCCACTGACTGAGGCTTCCATCTTGGCTTCCTCGTCCTGGACCAAGGCCTTGCTGGCACAAGCAGAGAGCTGTCCTGCAGTCTCTTCTCATTAGCTGAAGGAGCCCTCTTCTAGGGGGTGGTGGAGGAAAAGGACATACTTTTGTTTTCTCTGTGTAGATTTGTCAACCCTAAATGGTGACTTCTATTCTTGGACAATTGTACACCTGAATGCAAAAGAACAAAGTGGGACCCCGAGCTCACACTGTCGACAAAAGTTAACTCAAAGTGGACCACAGACCTAAATATAACTGCTAAAACTAAAACATTCACAGAAGCACACATAGGCATACAGCTCTGGGACCATAGATTAAACAACAGTTTCTTAGATACAACACCAAAAGCAGAAGAGATAAAAGAAAAATTAGATTAAATTGGACCTCATCAAAATTTTAAAACTTTTGTACCTCAAAAGGCGCCATCAAAAAAGTGAAAAGACTGCCCAAAGAATGAGAGAAAATATTGCAAAGCATAAATTTGATGAGGGATTTACTTCTACAATATGTAAAGAACTGTTACAGTTCAATAATAATTAAAGAAAAAACTCCAAATACCCCAGTTTAAAAGTAGCAAGGGATGTGAGTGTATATTTCCTCAAAGAAGATACACAAATGGCCAATTAGCACGTGGAAAGATGTTCAACATCATTAGTTATTAGGGAAGTGCCAATCAAAACCAGGATTAGATACCGCTTCATTGTATCTAGGATGACTAAAATAAAAACAGCAGACAATAACAAATTAGGGAGGATGTACACATACTGAAACTCTCAGATGCTGCTGGTAAAACTATAAAATGGTGCAGCCACTTTGAAAAACAGTTTGGCAGTTCCTCAAAATGTTAGACATATTCACCCTAGGATCCAACAATTTCACTCATTTAAGAGAAATGCAAACATACGTCCACATTAATAACTTGAACATGCATATTATTCACGACAGCCAAAAACAGGAAACAACTCAGACGTCTCTCAGCTGATGAGCAGATAAACAAATTGTGGTTTGTTTATACAATGGAATATTATTTATCCACAACAGGAACGAAGTACTGATTCATACAACATAGGTGAAGCTTGAAAACATGCTAAAAAATCAGTTACCAAAACATGCCAATATTATCATATGATTCCATTATATCAAAACACGCACATATGGTATGATTCCTTTTGTATGAAATGTCCAGACTGGGCGAATCCATAGAGATAGAAAGTAGTTTGTGGCTGCCTAGAACCAGGCCGGGAGGGGGGCGGGGAGGGATGCAGAATGAGGGGGGACTGCTCATGGGTATAGGATTTCTTTTACAGATGATGAAAATGCTCTAAAATTAGACAGTGGTAATAGTTACGCAATACTGAATATACTAAAGGCCACTGAATTGAGCAGGAGTGAATTTTATGGTATACGAATTAGATCTCAAAAAAGCTATTATTAAAAAAAGTTACTATCAGTCCTTGATTGTCCTTGAAGAAACCATCAGAGACTTCTCTTTAGTTAATGCCAATTCCACTTCATAGCTGAGTATGGATAAGCTGGGGTTCTGGCTGAAACTTGTCTTTTCTGTCCATCTTCTGTGCCACGGAAGTTCTTGGTAAATGTCTATCCCAAGTTTACCAAGTTCTCTCCTGACTCCATGCCCTTTTCTTTATCTGCTTTGCCCGTTTTACCTGGTTACCTACTACCATCCTTCACACGTCAGCCATCTCTGGCTCCCAAGACATTATTAGGGGTCCCTGGGGGTCCCATTTTTGCTGCTACTCCATTGAGTTGTGTTGGTCTGTTCCTTGGTGCTGTGTCCTTCACTGTGCTATATGATCCCTGCAGACCAAGGAGGTACTGGTTCTGCGGGTCATTATATGCCAGTGTGATCCTGGTCATCACTGAGGGAATGGCTGAGTCCACGGGTGAGTGAGTGACTATATGCCTGAGAAGAACGAGTACCTGAACGAGTGAAAAGATACAGAGCACAAGAAAGAACAGAGGGAAGGAAGAAGGGAGGATCCGAACCACAGTTTTTCCGCATGCGCGTACTTTTTTTCCTGTTTGCTGAGAAGGTTGGATTTCTCAGCTCTATAGCCACGGTGACCATTTGAGCCTCTTAGACTGTAGAATGGCTTCTCAGTTTCCTATGAATCAATCAAAACTTTTGGCCTTTGAAAGAACATCCAGACCTTGTTTTTCTACTCTTTGGCTCAGAAATCCAAAGTTGGGAATCTAGCCAATGTATGCGTGCTCAGTCACTCAGCTCTGTCCGACTCTTTGGACCCCCGTGTAGCCTGCCGGGCTCCTCTGTCCATGGGATTTCTCAGGCAAGAATACTGGAGTGGGTTGCCATTTCCTCCTCCAAGGGATCTCCCCAACCCAGGGATTGAACCTACGTCTCCTACTTCTCCTGCATTGGCAGGTGGATTCTTTACCACTGAGCCACCTGGGAAGCCTAATCTTGCCCCCCCACCAAAAAAAAAGATGACAATAATAAGAACCTGAATGTAGAGGGAGATGTGGGGTGGGCCTTGGAAACACACACATGAGGTCACACATCTTGTGTCAAAATGTCCACCAGCAGGCTGGTGCATATCACACCATGTCCCAGAGATGGAATAATCTGCATCCCTTACAAGAATTTAGTGATCTGGGAAAAATACTTGTATAGTAAGGGAAAAAAGCAGGTTATAAGCTGGTGGGTTATAAACCTATTGCCAATATGTAAACTGTGCATCAAAATTTTTTTTAGATGGGGGAAAAATACACCAGAAGGATTTCAGAACTTTTTATTTTGTGATAGGGTATAGCCAATTAACAGTGTTGCTGTAGTTTCAGGAGAACAGGGAAGGGACTCAGCCATACATATACGTGTATCCATGCTGTTCCAAACTCCTCTCCCATCCAGGATGCCACATAACACTGAGTAGAGTTCCATGTGCTGTATAGTAGGTCCTTGTTGGTTCAGGGGTTTTCTTTTGGTAATGGGGTTATGGGTATCTTTTTCATTTCTTGGTTAACAACACGAGGGGTTCTACAATGAATATATATGAATTGTATAATCACAGAAAGCAAATCCCCTTAATTCTCTCTCTTTCCACTGCTCTCCCGGTGAATTCACTCTGCACCTGCTTTGTTCAGTCAACCCACCTCTGGCTCCACACCCTCATCGGGAGCTGCACCCTCAGCATCTTGCCAGCTGCTCCCGAAGGCCACTCAGCACGTCCCTCCTGGTCCCCAGGAGGAAGGCAGGCTGGCTCATCCCCAGCTGTTCCAACACAGGGCTCCCACATCCCTCCCCACTCACTGTGTGCAAGGAAACTCCAGCCTCCTGCTGGTGCTTGACCTCGAGAGTCCACTTCCAGCTGCAGCAGGTGGCCCTATGTCTGCACCTGGTTCCTACTCCTGGAAGGAACCTGAAGAGCAGAGGCCCCGGGTCTCACCGTTGTTGGATGAAGAGGAAATTGGTGGCGACTTTTCTGTCTGCATGTCCTGATTTGCCGTGAGAAAGACTTTTCCCGGCCATTTAAAAACTATTCAAACTGTCTCTAAACAGCGTAAGAAGTGATCAAAGGTGTTTTCATGTAACCTGAACATGCAGCCATCTCAACAGTCAGTCCGATGCTTGGTGACTTTCAGAGGAAATGAGTACAACCCAGTAACGTGGATACAGTTGGAATGCACTTATATTTTCTGTGAGTTGATATTCCCTGGTAGCTCAGCTGCTAAATAATCTGCTTGCAATGCAGGAGACCCCGGTTCAATTCCTGGGTTGGGAAGATTCCCTGGAGGAGGGATGGGCTACCCACTCCAGTATTCTTGCATGGAGAATCCCCATGGATAGAGGAGCCTGATGGGCTACAGTCCATGGGATGCAAAGAGTTGGATACAACTGAATGACTAAGCACATGTCCATGTGCACATCTAGCTTATTCCTGGGGTGGAATCGAATTAGAGGAAACCTGGAAGGAAAAACTTAGTGGGTCAAACATTTGCAGGCTTACCATGTACCTGACACATCCTCAGAGCGACTGTGAAATACTGTGGCTTTATCAAAGCAGTAAACAAATCCCCGGTGATTTTTCCTGCAGAACTTCCTGGTCACCCACATGAAGCATAACAAGGCAGGCTCCCAGGGTAAGACAGACGGCCTCAGTTTCAAGAAAGGCGCATGCGTCTTGGCTCCTGCAGCCTTTTGAGCTAAATACCCTGGCCTGTGTCTGAAACACAGGGGATCGAGATAAATCGGATGTCCTACCATTGACCTTTGTTGTTTTTGAAACTGAGAAGAAAAGACGTGGTGTGCCAGGCTTCCTCATCAGTCTGGTATTTTACCTGTCTTCCTAAGAAAGGCAAATAAACCATGACATACTTTTCTTCCATGCCGAACTGCACCCTTTTTTCATGGCCATATCTGGGTACTGTTTGGCAATGAGAACTGAGTAGAATAGAGGTGGGGAAGCATTTTTAAAATATCACCCTCTTCTCAAATATATAAAGTAAAATAATGAATAGGTGAGTGACTGTCCTATCTGTCAACACTTTTCCGTTCCTGCCACCCAAATGCAGGCCTCCATTACACGTTCCTTAGGCCACCATGGCTGACATTTCCTCCCGATCCATCTTATCACCACTGGAGACGCTGAGGCACCCAGAGGAGAAGAGTAGATGGTCTTCATTCCACCATCCCCAAGGTTTATTTATTTATTTTGCCATCCCCAGGGTTTGGGTTTTTGTCTGATGGGCTCCAGGAGCTGAGCTGAAATGGAAATGCTGGAATGGTAAACAAGGTTTTGAGGGAGCAAGAGGGGAAGAAAGAGAGACCAAGGATGGCTGGAAGAGGAAGCTGGGGAGTCATCATTGGTCTCCATGTGAACCACCTTCCTGGTCTTCCTGGGAGACCTTCACTGAAATATGCATTTCTTTAAAAAAAAATACCCATTTCTTGTTGGTACATTACAGAGTTGGGTTTCTTTGTTGGCGGAATTCATTCATCCAACAAATATTTAATTGAGAGCCTGATCCGCCAGGCAGTTTCCAGGTGCAGAGGGTAGAACAGTGAATAAAACACACCCAACACAGGACAACGTGGACAAATCTCCAGGGGACACTGCCGAGGGGACTCCTGTCCCATATGGCTCTGATGCACCTTGCTGCCCTGACTCTCAGTCAGGCAAGACAGGACTCAATCCCGGACTCCAGCCGCTCCATGTCCTCCTGCAGTGGGGGACCCCCACGCCAGCCCTCTGTGTGCCATGAGGCGCCTGTCTTTGCCTCTGTTTCTCTGCCTTAGAAGATCTTCAGAGGAAGAAGCCATGTAAAAAATAAAATAAGGTCTGAAAGGGCTGTAAAGTTTTATTTTATATTATGCCATGCCTTGCATGGAATGACCACAAAGCACACGCCTTCTGGGTCAGCTGGTTGAGAAAGCTAGAACTCACGACCAGGTCCACTGGAACGCGGAGAGGGAGTGGGAGCAATCATAAATGTTTCTGTGTCTCTTCTCCAATGGGTCATATGTGCCCATTCTAGGGACAATGATTATGTGACAGTACAGTTTCTGATTCATGGTCATGGTCTTTGTACTCAAGGAAGGGGGCTTTTTTACAAGGACTAGAGCTAATCAATAAATATTTGATTGACTTTCAAGCAAGGTCCTCATGGCCAAAATAAAATGAAAGAAAAGATACTGACACGTTCTGTTTTCAGAACGTTGACTCAAAGCAGCTGCGGAAAGAATAAGTGTGAAATGGAATGAAGGACCACCTCTCCTGCATCTCCCCCGGGGCGGGACCAGCCGTAAGCTGGGCGGAGCTGGTCCCCAGGACCAAAGCCTCCAGGTTGTCAGGTCCGTGGGGCCGCACGTCCGGCAGCAGCCCTGGCTGGCTCCTCCCGGGAAGGGGCCTGTTTCCCCAGGTCCCAGCCTGCATCTGGGATGAACAGCCCATGGATATCCAGGTGCATCTCCACATCGACGGACGCACGGGCCAGTTCCGTAAAAGTTCTGGCATCGAGAACCAGCAGAAAAGGCGACTTCTGGGGATCGGTAGAGACTATGGCCGATAAGATAATCCCTTTGGGGAAACAAAGAGAGACACTTTGAAAAGTGCAGCCTCGAACCTCGTGAATCAGCTTCAACACTGCACTTAGCCTAAACTCAGACCAGCCACATTCAAGTGGCATTTGAATAAGTCCAATCCACCTCATGTGTGTGCAGCTTTCCCCTTTCTGAAACGAGAATAGTCTAAATATTCACTCTCAAAGGGACAGAGGGCTAAACAAAATACAGCAATAAACTTCCAGCAAATAATCCTGATTCTTCCCGAGGCCTCCCGGGTTTCAGAGTGACTGAGCACAGCTGAGGTCAAACCAGCTTGGACTCAAACCCTCCCCCGTGTATGTACTGGGCGTGCAACCGTGGGTAAGTGACCTCACTCTCCGAGCCTTTCCTCTGGTGGAATGAAGACAAGGCTGCTCCCTGTCCACAGGAGAATATGCAGGGCGTATACGCCCAACCCAGGGGGAGGCCAGCCTTGGCAGGAGGTGGCACCAACCATCCCCCACCTTAGAGGTGACAGTGACACGGGTCTCCTGCCTGGCACGCTGTGCCATGCAGGTCAATAGGAAGATACTCCTAGGTAGAAAACCACTCCCTTCTTGCCCGAGGGAAGCAGCTGGCAGCCTCAGCGGGCAGCCTGCCCTCCCCCCCCAGCTGTTGGCAGCCCCACCCAGGCTTCTAGTTACCCTCCTTGGCATCCCCAGGGGGATGGGCAGGGCATTTCTGGGGCAGAAATCAAGGAGGGAAAGGACCTTTTGGTCAGGTGGAAACCTGGACGAGAGAGGAATCCCATGAGCTTTTTGAGGGGCTCCCAGGAAAGTTTACATGCTCAGAGGAGTTACAAGTTCTGACCCAGCCACCGCAATGAATTTTAAAACCAAGATTCCACACTTTGGGCCAGGGCAGTGTTGCTCTGTGGAAAGGAAGTGGGCTTTTGTGTTAGTCTCCCCCAAAAGGAGGTCTCTCCTTCTACCCCTGGGAGATGACGCCCGAGTCCATGGACTGTTGGTCTGATGGAGGGTCTTTGTTTACCTGAGGCCATGCCATCCAACCCGGCCTAGCAAAGTGATTCAGGGGAGGCCTTGGGCCACAGGGCTTCTCAGGAGGCACTAGTGGTAAAGGTCTCACCTGCCAATGCAGGAGACATAAGAGATGCGGGTTGGATCCCTGGGTCAGGAAGATCTCCCGGAGGAGGGCATGGCAACCCACTCCAGTGTTCCTGCCTGGAGAATCCCGCAGACAGAGGAGTCTGGTGGGCGACAGTCCATGGGGACGCAGAGTGGGACACGATGGAAGCAGTTTAGCACTTGGGCCACAGCCATCAGCTCGACCTCCAGAGGGGCGAAGACTAGAAGTCTATGTGGTCCGCGCGACCATGCCCCACGCGTGCTCCGGCCGAGGCTGAGGGAGCACCCCCGGTGGGCTGCGCTCCGTGGGGGCCGTTGGGGGAGTGGGCGTGGTCCGTGACTCCCGCAAGGAGGACCACCACAGACCACCCACGGGACTCTCCCGGATCCCGTCCCACTGCCTTTTCTCTTTCAGTCCGTACCCTTCCGCTGAGAAAACCCGTCACCACGAGTGTAACAGCTTTCAGTGTGTTCTGTGGGTGCTCCTACTGAAGCTGAGGGTGGTCTTGGGGACCCCTGAACTTGCAGCTGATGTCAGAAGTGGGGGTGGGCTTGGGGACTCCCTCACCCTACCGCTTTGCACTCAGAACCGCCTGGACTTCAAAGTATGGCTACACCAGCTGTGTGATGAGGGCAGAGTTGCTGCCCCCGAACGGTGTCTCGGTTAGAGGGGTGACCACAAGCACAGTGCAGCAGGGGGGTTGCCCTTCCCAGGCCTTACCATCATCCTCGTCCTTGGCACCCGGTGTGGGCACGAACAGGGGCTCCGCCGGCCAGCAGTGCGCCTCTCCCCACTTCAAGGAGGACTTGGTAAGAATGTCATATTTTATTATCTGAGCACGCAAAGAGGAGAGACGCGAAATGAATGATTGCAGAGCATGCTCATTCCCAGCGAATACAAAGGCATCAAGGCCCCAGAGAAAGGGTGAGCGCCTCAGATGGGGACCTCACACTAGCAAGCATAGGCCCCAGATGACACCTGCTTCTGGTCAGCACAGAAAGAGAAAGGAAAGCAGCTCCCTTCCTTCTCTGACTTTAAGCTAAGGTCCTCCCACCACCGCAGAGCTGATATACACGCTGAATTCTTTAAGAAATAAGAACCCTGGATTTATCTGGTATTGGGCACTATATTGCAATTTTTATGCATATCAGATAATCTAACGTATTCAATGCCCAACCTTTAAAGCATAATGTGCTTTCTTTATAGCTTTCCAAGCGCGAGTCCCTGGCCTTCTCTCTGACTCTAATAAGCCTCTTTCCCCTTAGGGTGTGGGATTAATGGGGAGTGACTCGGGGCGTGTGGATGTGTGTGTGAGAACCTGAATTTTTCTCATTGGACATTCCTGCACTGCTTGCTTTTTTTAAAAAAAGTTTTTCCATCTTCTTAGTAAAAGATGAAGCTTCTAAGGAAAAGTGAAATTCTGTACAGCACTGAGCATGGTCCCTGGGAAACAGCAAGTGTTCAACAAATAGCAGTTTAAGAATGAAAATATGAACCGCTGTACTGAACACCTGAAACTAACGTGATATTGTTGTTTAGTTGCCGAGTCGTGTCCGACTCTGTGACCCCACGGACTGTAGCCTACCAGGCTCCTCTGTCCATGAGATTTCTCAGGTAAGAACACTGGAGTGGGCTCCCATTTCTTTCTCCAGGGGATCTTCCGGATCCAGGGATTGAACCCTCATCTCCTACATTGGCAGGTGAATTCTTTACTACTGAGCCACTATACTTGAATAAAAAAATTAAAAAAAGCAAAATAAATCCTCCAAGTTTCAGCGCTACCTTCTCTGCTTGAGACAATGAGTTCCTTGAGGGCAGAAACCAGGATCCTCCTGTTCACTTGCTTTTCCTGGGTGCCTAAGCTGGTGCTCAATAAACATGCATCTGATAAAGAAATCAGTGGATTAACTCCGGCCACCACGTCTTACCTGAGTGAAGCCCATTAGGTGCAGTTCCCTCTCCTGGATGCTTCGTCATTGCTTCCAGCGTATTTTGTCCCAAACTGACCTCACTCTCTGATCTACCCCCATCCCCAAGGGGATCTCAGTCCTGACCTCCGTGAGAACTCAGCGTTGCAGACAGACATGACCATCCCAGGCTGCCACCCGCCGGCGACCAGTACCTTGGTTGGGATGGGGCTCCACTGGACTCCAGCAGCAAAGACGTAGCGGTATGGCTTCCCATTGTGGGCATAATTGATCCGAGGCAGTTCTAAGCCTGGAGAGAGATGACACAGCTGACAGAGCCCCCTTCAGGAGGGCTGGGACCACCTGCCCTTCGTGGCATCCAGGCCATGCATCCTTTCTACAAAAATGGCTCCCAAGTCAGGATCCCTGAACTTCACTCAGGCCCTGAGTTGGATCAAGGGTGGTCAAAGGGCAGGAAGGAGGGAACCTCGGATAATTACCCCAGCTCTATTAGAAGCTTCGGGAGTAAGGTAAGATAGACCTTGGTTTTTAAGTGTATAAACATCTTTAATTATCCAAGATAGAAATCAAAGAGAATTGCATGATTAAAATCAGAGGCCACTGCAACTTTTTAAAAGCTCTTAAAAAAAAAAGTATGTGCATGCAAATGTATGTGGGTGTGAACAGAAACTTCTGAAGCGTGGAGGAAGCATCAGTGGGGAATATTTAAATAAATCTAATGAAATCGTATAATGAAAAGTAATATTTACAAAGAATTTCAGTAACATGGGAAAATGTCCCCATTATAACATTAGACATAAAAGGCTGCTTAGAGAATTATCACCACTATGTTATACATGTAGAGAATTATCACCACCATGTTATAAATGTAGAGGAAAACTTTAGAAGTGCTGCTGGGGTGATAACTTCCTTATTGTAGCTCATAGTTTATACTGTCCATTCTAAGTTTCTCATGTGAAAATTTCATTATATCTATTACTTTTGTAATCCAAAAAAGCCTTCAAATTTCATCCATGTATACATATATACATATGTCTGCTGTGTCAAATTAAATTTCTAAGTCCCCCCTTGGCATGGGGCAGTGATGTGGGGAGCCGGGCCCCCGCAGCCCTGCCTCTCCACTCCCCAGCCGCGTCCTGGGCAGGCCCGTTCATTCCTCACTTACGTACTGAGCACACCCTGCTCTGAGCCAGATTCCTGTCTCGTGCTGGTGACCACGCTGAGCACAGGGGCACAGGCGCTGCTCCACAGGCTTATGTTCTAGGACAGTGGCTCTCAGTCGGGTTGCAGGCCCCGGACGCTGCTCAACAGCCTGCAATGCCGCCCCCTCCGCAAGGAATGACCCCGCCCTGTGTCCGCAGCACTGGGCTGGGAAGCCTCGCTCCGGTTGCTGTGGCTTCTCTCCGAGGGGCTTTACGTTCTGCATGTCACACAGCCTTTCTGAGGCCCAGTTTTCTCCTCTGGCCGACAGAGGTGACAGCACCTGTTCTGCAGGGTATTCTCAGTGCTCCCAGGTAGAGATCCGCATATGCTGTGCTGTTCAGTACGTGCCAGCATCGGGACTGTGGTTTCCTCAGGGGGCAGGCCCTGCAGTGGGACTGCTGGGTCATATGGCAGTTTTACTCCTAGTTTTCAAAGAAATCTCCATACTGTTTTCCATAGTGGCTGTATCAGTTCACATTCCCACCAGCTGTGAAAGCAGGGGTTCCATTCTCTCCATACCCTCTCCAGCATTTAATTTTATAGATTTTTTTTTTTTTTTGGATGATGATGGCCATTCTGACCGGTGTGAGCTGATACCTCCCTGCAGCTTTGATTTCCATTTCTCTAATGATAAGCGATATTGAGCATTTTTCGCAAATGCACAACAGCATTTAAGATAGAGAACAAGCTAGTGGCTACCAGTGAGAGGGAGGAGGGGGTGATACAGGGGTGGGGAGAGGGAAGTACAAACTATTGGATGTAAGACAGGCTCAAGGATGACTGTACAGCATGGGGAGCAGAGCCAATATTTTGGAATAACTAAGTGGAAAGTATACACTTTAAAAAGTGTATAAAAATTTAAATGCAATAAATAAATAAATGTTTTAAAAGAAAGCAAAAAAATCACATGGCAGCATTCAGAAGGCCAGCCGTGAAAGTTCCTGGGTCTAGAGACCACCCCAGTGCTGGGAGGGGTGTGGCGGTGCGTGAGAGAGAAGAGTCTCCAATACGGTGCCCAGTGTCCCAGCCTGCCTTTCCCTCCCTGGTCCACACACCGCGCCTCTGCACTGGAAGGAGGCGTTAGGTAAAGAGGGCATTCGCCCCTTCCTCTAAACACAGGAGAGAAGATGCGTTTTACCTTCATGGAGCAACTCCGGCTGACAGTAGACTTGGTCGTCTTTTTCCTTTAGGGCTCGTGCTGTTGTAGATGACAGTTTGATTAAATTGGAGCCCACTTCTGCATTCTGAAAGAGATCAGTTTTTCCAAATAAATTAAAACGTTGTCTACAGCAAACACTTGCTTTATGTGCACATTTTTAAAAGAATGCTTCAGTGTCTGTCATCTGGTTTTGGCCTCACGCTAGCCACCAGAAGCAGCTATTATATGATTGATGTTCTCAGTTAAAAATGAGAACTGGGGACTGGAGGTGACTCCCCGAAGAAGGCAAAGCTGGTGGGTTGTGGAAGGGGGCTCCAAAACCCTGGAACTTTTCTTTTGCTCTGGGCTGCCTGATCCCTCACAGCTGAAATGGATGTACTTATAAGTGAAATGGATGTACTTATAAGTGAAATGGATGTACTTGTAAGTTCTTATAAGTTCCTGCTTTTTAAATACTGTATGATTCACTTGTAAAAGGCTGCATCAGTTATTAAAAAGGTGTTTATAAAGAGTTCATAATAACATGGGAAATGCTCATGATAGAACACCAAGCGAAAAAGCAGAAGAGAAAACTGAAGACATGGTCTGAGCTCAACCATGTTAAAGAAGAAAATAAATTACATTGAAAAGAGCCTGGGAGAAATATGCCAAATAGTAACAATATAGCATGCAGTGGGTTATGGAGACTTTAATTTCTTTTTCTGTGTTTTTCTAGATTTTCAGTATTTTCTCCTATGAAAAAATAGGAGAAAAACAAACAAGCAGGAAAGGAAAACAAACATGAGATTAAAATTACTTGGGAGAAAAAAATATCTATGAAGGACATCTCTTGGTCTTAAGCGACAGTCAAGACTTTGTTCAGTACTTTAACCCGGGAGAGAGACGTAACACAATTAAATATCTATCGAGCAGCAGTTACTCCTGTGTCCTCACACACTTGCCGTGGTACCTTGAACAAGTTACTTGACATCTCTGAAGTTCAGTTTCCCCACCTGTATAATGAGGTAGCACAAGCATTGTATAAATAGCATATGCATCTCCGAGTTATCATGCAAATTAAATAAAATAACCCATTCTGTTGGCTTACAAGAAGGCCAGGTTAACAGTAAGTGCTAAATAAATGTTAACTGCTGTTGCTCACATAATTGTATTATTATATTATTATTATTGCCATTACCCCTGGCGGGTGAGTTCAGGTTGGGCACTTGGGAGGGGATGAGAAACAAGACCACCGGCATCTGTGAAATTCCAGGAGGAGAATTACTGTCATGCCTGACTTCTCATTTAAATTTTCTCGACTTTCCAAATGTCTCCAAACAAGTTTTTATAATTAAAACAAATCAATAAATGGCAACCCACTCCAGTATTCTTGCCTGGAAAAATCCCATGGACAGAAGAGCCTGATGAGCTAAAGTCCATGGGGTCACAAAAGAGTCGGACATGACTTAGTGACTACCCAGCAACAACAAATTTGAACAACAGCCGCTTTTTGCTAGGAAGGCAGGACATTTACTGCATCTTAGAAGCTGAATTTTGAGCTGTGTTTAGTGCAATCCCAGTTAACAGAGGAGGAAACTGAGGCCCAGGGTAGGAAAGTAGCTTGCCCAAGGTCACACTCAGGGAGCAGAAGCTGAGCCCAGACCTCCGCACTGTGGTTCTTCTGCTCAGAAGTAGAAGCACTGCAGGCAGCAGGCAAAGCAGGTGCAAAGGCCCTGAGGCTGGTCCATTCCCCTCCCATAGGTCTCAGCTCCAACGTCCCTTTCCCTGACAGCTCAGTCTGCAGCGTCTCCAAGGTGTCTGTCCCACACTGTGATTATCTCCTTTATGGACCTGGTTCCTTCTTTGATGCTGTCTTCCCCGTGAAGACAGTGACCACATTTCACCCTGTGCATGGCACACAGGCAGCTCCTGGGAAGCAACTGCTATAGGAATGTGTGAACGCGTGCCTTAACGAGCCTTCCCTTCACCCCTCCAGAAGCAGAACATGTGCTTTGCAGGTGGTTGTAAGAATCAGACAAAGGGTGTGAAACAGTCGTCCAGCGCCAGGCACATCGGGAGTCTTGCTGGGAGCAGCTCCTATTTGCCTCCGCCTGTGTGCACAGCCTCACAGGCGGTGAGAGGCCCTGCCCGTTGCCTTGTAGTCACGAGGCAGCAGCCACGGGCCTCTTGTGCATGTCCCGGGCTTGATTCTCAGGGAGGCGGTCTGCAGACATGTTTTCTAGCTCCAGCATGAAACTGGTCAGACTGGTTGAGGCATGGACCATGAATTTTTCCACACACAGCAGTAACAAGCATGATTCGGCTGCTTTCTGTGGCCAATGTGCTTGACTTTGGGAAGAAATAGCTCTCCAGCCAGAATTCAATAAAATCTTGCAGACTGGCTTTGAAATTCTTCAACACGAGGGACCTCCCAGGAGAAGCAGTTAATCTCAGTCATCCCCGAAAAACACTGGCTTTGAAGTTTGGCAGTCCTTCGTGTGAAATCTGACTCTATAGATTTTTTCGTGAGTTTGAGCAGGCCTCCCCCAGACTACGTGAACTGGAGCCTGCTTCCTCGTTTGCAAAACTGGGGGCAATCTGTAACTTCTGGACGGATGGTGAGTGCAAGCGAAGGTTCCTTCGACCGGCATCTGAGAATTGTGGTTAGGATTGAATTAAATACTGAACTGAACTGAAATAATGGTTATGAAAACACCTGGTCCAGGGCCAAACCCACTGTAGTTAGTAACTTGGAATGAGACAGACAGGCATGCAAATCCCAGCTCAAATCCTATGATGATTCTGCGACATTAGGCAGGTTACTTTCTCTCTCATCTGTTGTCATGGGGATGACAAATAACTTCAAGCACTCTCATGCAGATTCAGTGAGGAGTGTGCAGACCATTACACAGCCCCACACGTTTGAGGGGGGCATGGCAACCCACTCCAGTTTTCTTACCTGGAGAACCCCCATGGACAGAGGAGCCTGGTGGGCCACAGTCCATGGGGTCGCACAGAGTCGGACACGACCAAAGTGACTCAGCACACACGCAACATTTGCAGGACCCAGGATAAGCACAGAGGCCCGCCAACCTTGTGTCCACATATATTGAATGGTTAAGTCAAATACCATTTTATCTTCCCTTCGTTTATACACAGAGCTTCAACATGTTGTGGAACTGCACTGTCCGGGTGAGGCAACCCCCCGCAGCCACAGGTGGCGGCTGCTGCTGCTGCTAAGTCACTTCAGTCGTGTCCGACTCTGTGTGACCCCATAGACGGAAGCCCACCAGGCTCCCCCGTCCCTGGGATTCTCCAGGCAAGAACACTGGAGTGGGTTGCCATTTCCTTCTCTAATGTGTGAAAAGTGAAAGTGAAGTCGCTCAGTCGAGTCCGACCCTTAGCGACCCCACGGACTGCAGCCTACCAGGCTCCTCCATCCATGGGATTTTCTAGGCAATAGTACTGGAGTGGCTTGCCATTGCCTTCTCCACACAGGTGGCTAGTTACATTTAAATTCAGTAAAATTTAAAATTCCATTCCTTGGCCTCACTGGCTGCATTTCAATAGCCCAGGCATCCAGTCCAGTGGCTACTGCGTTAGACAGAGAACATTGCTTCATCGAGCAGGTTTCTAGTGCACAGTGCTGGGTCTGGAAGGATGCATGTGAATTTAGAATTCCAGGGCTCCTTGGCCATCTGGAGTGGGCTGCAGGGGAGAATGAAGGCCAGCCTCTGGGCCCAGGCTCCCCACCCCCTGTTCTCTCCTCTGCACGGAAGCCCCGGCCTCCCCCGCCTCCCTCGTGGGCCTGAGGCTGACATACTGGCAGCACTCTCTGCCCTCAGAAGGACACAGGCAAGCACTGGAGGCAGGTGTGGGACATCTGGGCAAGGAACTCAGGGATCCCAGGTTACAGCTGGGGTCGGGAAGGTGCCCTTTTGGGTGGGCACCCTGTGACCCCGTGGGTTCCTCACCCTGTGGAGAAGGGGCACTGGAGAAAAGCCAGAGCAGGGGCCCCTCTGGCCTGGGTCTAAGAGAAGAAAAGGCATCTAACACAGGGTCCAGCGCAGAGGGAGCCCTCGAGGAACGGTGGCTTCTCTTACTATTTGAACACAAGTTAAACCAAATCCACTGAGCTGGGAGTTGGAGCCACCCCTTCGAGGTTAAAGATGCCACCCCAACCCCCTCCTGGAGGCAGTACACAGAGCCCTGCAGGGTGAGGGCAGGGCAGTTGGCACAGACGGGCCACACCACCCAGGCCCCTGGAGGCCCAGCCCTACCTTAGACAATCCCCACGCCACCCTAACAAACAGGCCAAGGGTACCAACGGGCCCCTCCTTCCTCTGACCCCAGCTGGCCCAAATGCCAGAGAATCTGGGACAGCTGGGAGGCCTCAGACTTCTGAAACACTTCATTCACTTTAGCCCATTCTACATGGAAGGCACTTTCCACTTCAGAAGTGCTCCAAATGCTAAAGGAAGGCCTTGTGTCCTTTGAGAGACCTTGCATCACCTTTCTCATTCATTCATTTAAAATATCTAAGGGTGTCACCCTGCTGATTTAACTTCTATGCAGAGTACATCATGAGGAACGCTGGGCTGGAAGAAACACAAGCTGGAATCAAGATTGCTGGGAGAAATATCAATAACCTTGGATATGCAGATGACACTACCCTTATGGCAGAAAGTGAAGAGGAACTCAAAAGCCTCTTGATGAAAGTGAAAGAGGAGAGTGAAAAGGTTGGCTTGAAGCTCAACATTCAGAAAACTAAGATCATGGCATCTGGTCCCATCACTTCATGGGAAATAGATGGGGAAACGGTGGAAGCAGTGTCAGACTTTGTTTTTTTGGGATCCAAAATCACTGCAGATGCTGACTGCAGCCAGGAAATTAAAAGACGCTTACTCCTTGGAAGGAAAGTTATGACCAACATAGATAGCATATTAAAAAGCAGAGACATTACTTTGCCAACCAAGGTCCATCTAGTCAAGGCAATGGTTTTTCCCATGGTCATGTATGGATGTGAGAGTTGGACTGTGAAGAAAGCTGATCGCCGAAGAATTGATGCTTTTGAACTGTGGTGCTGGAGAAGACTCTTGAGAGTCCCTTGGACTGCAAGGAGATCCAACCAGTCCATTCTAGAGGAGATCAATCCTGGGTGTTCATTGGAAGGACTGATGCTAAAGCTGAAACTCCAATACTTTGGCCACCTCATGCGACGAGTTGACTCACTGGAAAAGACTGATGCTGGGAAGGATTGGGGGCAGGAGGAGATGGTGACGACAGAGAATGAGATGGCTGGATGGCATCACCAACTCGATGGACATGAGTTTGAGTGAACTCCGGGAGTTGGTGATGGACAGGGAGGCCTGGTGTGCTGTGATTCATGGGGTCGCAAAGAGTTGGACACGACTGAGCGACTGAACTGAACTAAACTGAACTGAACTGAAGGGTTTCAAGAAAACCCGCTGAGAACCAGACCCTGTGATGGTGCAGGGGATAAATGACTGACAAGACCAAGAGTCCGGGCCCCCTCGGAGCTTTCACAGGAAGAGGTGACCCAACAAGCTCATTACTCCGGAGATCAATGTGAGCAGAGAGCAGTAGGTGCCATGGGAATGTACAGGCCCGCTGAGGGAGTCAGGACGCCAGACCTGAAGGATGAGCAGGAACTAGCACCCTGGGGTGGGGGTGGGGGGTGCCTGGGAGCCATGCCCATCCCTGACCCCTCCCCTGGAGGTTCTGCCCTCACTGAACTGGCGGTCCCAGAGCTCCCAGGCCAGTCCAACCTGCGGCCAGGACGAGAATGGAGGACTCACGGAAAGAGGACGGCAGAGGGACGTGCCACGGCCCCAGAATGAAGGGCATTTGAGAAAGGGTGGCATCGCCCGCCCCCAAGGCCCCTCCGTAATGTACTTGTGGATGGGATGGAATCGGAGCTGCTGGATCTGAACACACAGGCCATGTGTGCCTGCTCAACCTTCCCCTGTCCATGTGCAGTGAAGCAAGAAGACATTTTTTTAAGGGACAATAAATAGCAATTAAAAAGCGTGGCCAGAGCTACCCTTCCCAGCGCTCACTTTTCTTTGCAGATGGTTCACGCACTGCCTGTTTAAACTGTACAGGCTAAACTTCTTAGCTTGGTTCCAAGGAAGCAGATTGTTTCTCGAGCTTGTTAAGAGGTGACAGAACCCCGCGCTGCGGGCGTCGGGGGAGAGTGCTTCCTCTCTGTGCATCACCCCAGGCTGAGGTCTGTGAGGCAGGGGGAGGGCTCAGGCCTTGGGACTAGCCCTCTGGGTGACAGCCCCCAACCCCGCCCCCACTGTACCCTGGAGCCAGGAAATGCTCCAAGCGCCGCACTGTGGAACTTCCCAGAGTGGGGGGCACGGAGGCCACGGGCTCAGGTGGAGATTCTGTGGGGCACCGCCGTTCACTCGTTAGCCCTGAATCACACCGGGAGAAAGTTAATCCCTTCTCTTCCAATCTTCCTGACTGGGTCAAGGAGAGCGTCTCAGTTAGGTGCCACTATACCCTTAACTCTTAATACTTTGCCAGTGTTCTCTTTAAGGAAGAGATCGGGCCTTGGCAAGAGCAACAGCATCAGGCAAGCGCTCAGGACCTGTGCTTCATCACAGCCCTTCACGCTCATCGCTTCCTCCTTTGGCAGCACGCAATGCTGGCTTTGCCCTGGGTTGTCATAGGTTCCCTTCCAAATGAGTTAGGGAAAGAGCGAGTTGATTTAAATGAAAACATGATTTTGTAAGTTTAACAGAAGTGGTAGGAAATACAGTGAACACCATGACAGAGATACACAAGTGACTGCAGATGGGGGAAATGCTGCAGAGGAGAAAGGATCTAGCTCTGTGGTCTGACAAAGCTGGGTTCAAATGCAGGCCCCGGGGCCTCTGGCTGGGAGGGGTCTGGGGGGTGGCAGAAGCCTCCCTGGGCATGTGGGAGTGTCTCCTGTTCCCTAGGCCTGCATGGGGGCCCTGTGAGGGGTCAAGGTGACCCTCTGGGGCTCTTTCCAGGAGTTAGGTCAGCTCAGGAGATCTGTAGAGTTATACCCCTTACCAGCTCCAAGGAAGGGCTCAGAGCTAGTCTTGGCTTTGCTACCAGGCTGTGTGACCTTGGGCACATTCCTTAACTTCTCTGAGCCTCAATTTCTTCATCTATAAAATGAGGCTAACCTGTGGATCTCTCCCACAGGTTTTGATCATTAAGTGAGGTAAAAAAAAATAAAATGCTTAGCAACATACATGGTACATAGAGTGTGTTCAGTACAGATGAGCCATCAAAACTGAACTCAATTGGGTTTCATTTAAATTAATTAAGTCGTGAAGTAAGGAAGTTCTGGAGCCAGAAACCTCTGTAGCCTTTAAAACCAAGCCCAGAGCCTAGGCAGCAGTACCCTAACTGACGGTGATGTCTGGCCCGATGGTCATCTTGAATCTAAGAACAGGACTGTTCAACATCAGGGAAATGGGTAAGCAACTGGAGATGAATCCCCACTGCAGACTGTCAGGCAAATATTTAAAATGATGTCACAGAAGAATATTTAATGTCATGGAAAGATGTTTAGATATATGAGGACAAAAAATAGTATGTACGTATTCAGTCATGAAAAAAAGAGGCACTGATCCATGCCACAGTACTGATGAGCTTTGAAAACATGCTAAGTGAGAGGAACCAGCCACAAAAGACTGCTTACCGTATGATTCCATTGATATGAAATGTCTCAAATAGGCAAATCCTCAGAGACAGAAAGTAGGGCAGGGGTTACCTGGGGCTGGAGGGAATGGGGGAAGCTGATGGTTAACAGGTACAAAGTTTCTTTTGGGGGAAATGAAAATATTTTAAAATTGATTGTAGTGCAACTCTGTGAATATACTAAAAACCATTGAGCTGTACACTTTGAATGAGTGAAAATGGGTGAATAGTATGGTACGTGAGTTATATTTCATTAAAGCTATTAAAAAGTATGCACAGCACAATTTTTTCTCTAAAATTAAGAAATACATATTTATATGCTATATATTAATTTTAGAAAAGAAAATCATACTGTACATACTTTTTAACAGCTTTGATGTATATATACAATATGCATATGTTATATGCATATATAACACTATATATTAATATGTATGTATATCTTCCTGTCTATTTGCCTGTCTGTCTATCTATGGAGAGAGAGAGAGAGAGAGAGACTTGGGAGGCAATACAAATATATTCGCAATGAGCTTATGGTGATTTTTTTCCTTTTCACTTAATCTATATTTTCTAAAATTTCTACCATGAATATATTCAATATTTGGAAAAATAATGAAAGCATTATTTCTGCCTTCTCGAAGAACTCCTCATTTTGAATTTCAGCGTCAATGAAATCAGAACCAAAGCCACTTCCCGAGTGGGCTCACCTCCCCCAGAACTCAAGCTGTTACCTTGTCCAGGTGGAGGGGCAGCACGAACCTCTTGAGGGTGGGCATGGAGGTGAGCCTGGAGTTCTCCTCGAAGTCCTCGTTCAGGTTGGCCAAGTAGAAGAGCTGGTAGAGGCTGCCGTCCTCGTAGGCGATGACGTCGAACAGGAGGCAGCCGTCCTCTTCGTAGGCGTTGACGTGGTGAAACACCACCATGGGGCCCGTGTAATACTTGGTCGGCACGGGCTTCCGCGTCCTTCGGTCGATGATGTGGATGTGAGTCTGAAAGGAGGTGCAGCCCCGGGCTCAGCTCGGCCTCTGCCAGCCCCACGGTGCAGCACTGGGTGGGGGACAAGGCCCAGCTCACCAGTCGCCTGCCTGGGACCCTGAAGCAACCCCTCCCCTCTCTGAGCCTCGCTGTCCCACTCCAGGGGGCAGACCTCACCAGAAGTGATGGGGAGGAGGGAAACTTTGCCGCATGGGGTCTCGGCCTCACCTGGAGGACCGGACCTTTCAGGGAGGCCCCTGAAAGTGCAGCGTCTCCCCAACCTTCACTAGACTGAGATCCAGGTGGGCGGCAAGCGGCCAGCTCCCCGGCAATGGCCAGGTTGGGGAGGACCAGTCAGGGCCAGCCCTCTCAGCTTCCTCGGGTCCCACCCATGGCCAGAGCCCCTGAAGCCCCGTTCTGGGCCCCCTCGCCTGACCCCGGCCCACTGCAGACTGTCCCAGCAACTGGGCTGCCCTGAAGGGCTGCAGTGTCGAGCGACCGGTCTAGTCAAGCTGATAGCAGCCCCGTAGGCCTCCACACACACCTCTGGGTGTCACAGGCGGTATCGCTCTGGGTGGCAATTAGCCGTATCTGCAGCCCCAGTTGCTTAATCCGAGGGTGAAGGTGTTTTCTTTCTTTTGGCAGCGCTGGCCTAACCATCGTCCTCTGAAAGGAGGGAGGGGCAGCTCCAGCCACCTCCTCTGGCTCATCGACTCTTTCTCTCTTTCCCCAAAATCAAGCTCTGAATTTAAGTGGGGGTGATGTGGGCTGGGTGCTGCAGAGGAGGAGGGACAGTGGGTTTGGGAGATGAACACAGGGTGAAGTGACAGGCACTTCTTTCCCATAAACCCAATCCTGGGGTCAGTGGCAGGGACAGCTCAGAAAACTCTCCAATGCATTCAAAGCCCTGCCAGGGCTCGGGGGCTCTCACTGCCAGACTCTCTGGGGCCAGAGATCCCTGGGGGATCCCTGCAGCCTGGAGGCCTACGGGGCCCTGATGCTCCAGGTCCTCCAGAGCAAACCCACTTCCGCTGGCCTCCTGATGGCCCTCTTGCCCAGCTCATTCGTGCCACAAACGCTGACACATTTTGGGGGGAACTAGAGAGATAAACCCCCCACACTTTCATGCAGTTTCTAGTCCAGTGGGGGTGAGGCCAAAGGTCAGTGACCAAATGTACAACATGTGAAGGATGATGGCTGAGTACGACTGGGAAAATGAGGTGGGAGGTGGTGAAAGCCTGCTAGTGGGGAGGGGGCTGTGACAGCCAGGGGGACCTCGGGGTGACAGGGGGGCCTTAGAGCCAGACCTGGATTCATCAGGGGAGGCAGCCTGCTGGGGAAGAGTTTCCAGTGGAGGGGGCAGAAAGCGCAGAGGCCCCAGGCAGGAACGTGGGCGCGGCCTTTCTGAGGTGTTGGAGGGAGCCAGAGGCTGGGCTGAGGGCGTGACGAGGGCCTTCCCAGGCCGGTGAGGGAGGCCTGTGGGTCTGATTCTGGGGGAGACGGGGGACCAGCAGAAGTTTCTGAGCAGGGGAGGGACCTCAGGGAGCCGCTTTGCTCCCTCTCCTCCCCGAGAATGCAGGCATTAAGGAGGGGGCGGCCACAAATACCTCTCTGTATGGGTGCCTGAGGGTGCTCGTGGCTCCCGGAAGGGGAACAGAAGGGTGCTGAGTGGACGGCGGAGGGGCTTTCTGGCAGGGCTGGATGGGGAGGAGGAGGGGGCTTGCCTGCTGCTTTCCATACTCGTGCGCTGCTGGAACAGAGGATGCTGAGCCCTTGCCGTAACTCGGGACCCCTGTGAAGCCCACCCAGCCTCAGAAGTCTCTGGAAGGCTGGCTGGTGCCTCTGGGGACATTGCCTAGGAGCCTGCTTCCTCCCTGCTGAGCCGACCGCCTCTGCCTGCTGAACTCTGGCTGGCTCTGGCGTCCTGGGGCCGCGGGGGGTCCCTTGCCGGGCCTCACCTTGTCCTCCCCGTGGAAGGCCAGGCAGGAAGCCCAGCTCACGCCCCGAAGGTAGGCCGTGGCCATCTTGAGGATGTCCAACTTGAAAGGCTGCTCGAGGAAAACGATGTAGTTCTCGGTGACTCCGAAGCTGTGGTAATAGCTCGGGGAGAGGAGGGAGCGGGCAGCGATGGAGCAGAAGACCTCCGCGTCCTTCAGGGGGCTCCGGCCCTCCGTCCTTCTCCCTGGAGAGAAGCCAGTCTCAGGAGCAGCACGGGACCTGACTGCCCCCCAAGGACACCAGGGGGCCACCGCCTCCTACAGCCCAGCTTCTCAGCCTGCCCCGCTGAGAAGACGTTTCGAGAGTCGACAGCAAGCAAACCGGGCGAAGGCTGCTGCCTGGCTGATGCAGGGACCGGACCTTCCCCCCCCACCCCCCCCCCCCCGGGGGCCTGGTTTAGCATCTGAAACCACTGCCTCCCCAGGCTCTAGGCCCCTGGGCCTCTGGGCCAGGCATCAGCAACTCCGGCCTGGGGCTAAGCCGGCCTCCACCTGCTTCCGAAATAAAGGTTTATCTGGAGCGTGGGCCAAGCTGCCGCCTCCTGCAGAGTCCACAGCTGCTTTGCCTTCAGGATTCAGAGTCAAGCAGACCTGACGCAGACCACGCAGCCGGCAAAGTCTCAAATATTTACGTTGGAGCCCTTTACGAAAAACATTTGCCAACCCCCGCTCTGGAGCAATGCTCCTCAAGCTTCCACGGGTACACAGATCGTTTGGGGGTCATGACAAAGTGTGGAGGCTGACTCAGCCTGTGGGGCGGGACCCAAGGCTCTGTATTCCGTCAGTCTCCCAGGCCATGCCCTGGAGCAAGACATGGCAACCCACTCCAGTGATCTTGCCTGGAGAATCCCCATGGACAGAGGAGCCTGGCGGGCTACAGTCCACAGGGTCGCAGAGTGGGAAACTGAGCGACTAAGCCCAGCCACACCTGGGGCATGGGCTAGCTTCCCAAGGTTAAGCTTTGACATGTTGCCGAGGTCCATCGTCTAACATGCATTTCGCAGGGTTTCTGTGAATTTCTCCTGGGATTGCCTGTGGTGTTCTGAAACACTCAGGAGTGAGCCCAAGTGCCTATGTTGATGTGACAGACTGTGACACTCAAGGTGGGCTGTATGATTCCCATTTTACAGATGGGAAACTGAGGCTTGGCGGGACAGCCAAAGGCACAGGGTTAAGCCAAAAAGATTCCCCTCAGCCTGGCCACCTCTTCTGTTCTTTGGAGGGACAGCCCTTAGAGGGAAGCGGCGGGGAGCTGAAGGAGATACTGAAGAAGTCTGAGCACCTCGCCCGGCACCCAGCACGAAGGTGCTCAGGACTGCTCGGTTTTCTTATTCCTCTGCAAGGATGAGTCACCCGCTGGCCAAAAGGCCTCCCCACCCAGGCCTGGGGCTGGGTTATAATGAGTTACACGCAAGCGTCCCCGCCTTTCTTGTGGCCACCTGTGCACCCTGTAAACAGCTGGCTGGTGGGAGGCAGGCTGTCGGGGTGTGGGGTAGGTCTTTTCTTCACTAAACAAATGGAACACAAAGCAAACGGGAAGGAAAGGCACCCTGGCCTGGGAGGCAGGAGGCAGGTGTGAATCCTGGCGAAGCGCCAGCCTGGAGCAGGTGCGGAGGGTACCTGCTGTAAGCCATGGGGACGTCACCCAATCCCCTGGGGCTCCCAGTCCTCAGGAACATGAGGTGGCAAACTCAAATGGCTAGCCTACCCCCAGTGTGACATTCTAGGATCCTGAGCCGGATCCTGTATCCCTTTATTGGCTTAATTAACGGGGGTTCCATTTAACAAGAGCACTCACTGTACTGTTGACCCAGGGACTCAAGTCTGCCAGTGGAGCCTGGAATTTGCTGGACGGAGGGTGCTTTCCAGAATGGTAAGGGAGGGGCCAGGAGTGATCTCAGATAGAAACCTGTCTTCCTAAACCAGAAGGTCTAGCTGAGCACCCTCAGAGTCCTGCACCATCCCCGGAACCCGCGCAGCCACACTCAGAGGCCTGGTCTCCCGGGTGTGGTGCTGAGAGGGTCCTGACAAAATAAGGGCTAGGAGTCGCGCCCTCCTCCCCCGCAGGAACGCGCAATCACAATCAGCCTGGGCGCCGTGCCAGGCTCCCGGGCCTGAGTGAAGAATGTCTAGAAGGCCCAGGAAACAGGGCGGAATCTGGAGTGGATGCCAGCAGGCCTGAGCTCCCTGAACAACCCGGGGAGCCTGGCTTTTGGGGCTGGGATGAGAGAGAGCAGAACAGCCCTGACAGATGGAGGTTTGTCAGAAAACTAAAAAATGAATGAATGAAAGGAAGGATGGATGATGGATGGATGGATGATGACATCAGTGGACAGACTGATAAATACAGGATTAACGGATAAATTAATGAAATAATGAACGGGAATCAAAAGAAAAGGAGGTTGGAAGAGCAAAGGGATTCACTTCTTTCAAAAGAAAACGTAGCATCACCCCTTTTCTCCTAAAGAAGAAAAGCGAGTCCATGGTCCTCTGAGTCATCGATGTGGGCAGGTATCAGGTTGAGTGCTGTGCCACCAACCAAAACCAGAACTCTTCCCGAAGAGCCACCCTTGCTGTGCATGCCTCATCACAGCCCCAGAATGACCCACCTGGGACTGAGGCAGGGATCTTAAAGATCACATATTTTGTCTTCCCCTTGTCCACGATGGACGTGCCGACGTTGAGAACATTTCCAGCAGCGTCGTAGTGAGGATGTGATGTTGCCAGATTTACAGCCACGTATTTACGATAATCAACCTGCAAAACATGACAGTCAACTGCTTTTAAGAAGGGGAGAGGTGAAGTCCCGTAAAGAGCTGACTGACTCCAGGTTCACGGAAATGACGGGTATTTTAGCACGTCTCCCAACCTGAAAATAAGGCAGACATTGCCTTTAAAGGAGACGCTTCCTCTTGCGACCTGATGTAACCTCGTGGGGGCTCCCACAGCACATAGGCTGCAGGGGGCTTGGTGAGCTACGTGTGTGTTCTCTGACAATTATTCCTCTCTGGCCTCGCCGGGTGGCCTCGGTGTGGAAACCCGATGCCTCACCACAGACAGCTCCAAGTAACATCGTGGGCAGAGAGGCAGCCTGAGTGCTAATCCTGGCCCTGGTGAAGTCATTTAAATCCTCCCTTTTTGTATCCCACAGAGGCATAAATCCCCAGGCCTCTCTCCTAGAGTTATTCTGGGAACGGAGAGGTTACAAAGAGCTTTGGTCAAAGGGAAAAAGGGAAACATTGACTAATGACCTCAGTAACGATCCCGACTCCAAACAGGCCACAACCATGGAACAATGGGGTGGCCAGGGAACCAGCTGTCCGCCCTTCCTCCCTGAGAACAGCACAGCCTTCAGCCAAAAGTCGGCTGCTACCTCCTTCTCACCGAGGGATTCCTCTCTGCAGCTTTGTGGAAAGCGTTCATCAGTTGGACCTATGCTGCCTAGCTTCAGAGGAGCTGGACGTGATCTCATGCCTAAGAAAAGCACTCCCTCTAACAGATCGTTAAGATGTATTGCAAAGACATCAAGGCTTTGAACAGCCAGCTGGAAAAAATTGAAAGTGGGTCTATTGATCTTCACGAAAATGTAGACTTGCTTCTGCCCAGGAAAGGTATCCGCTTGGCACTGATTCTTGCACCCGTGCTCTGTGCCCGATGCCTCCCTTCTCAGGGCTGCCGGGAGTCCTGGACAGCCCAGCACTGTCATTCATTCAAATTTCCGTTGAGGGGCCACTCAGTGCTGATGGCTGTTGACACTGTTAGGGGTCGAACTGGATCTTCCAAAAAGGCAAGCTGAAGTAAGTCCTAACCGCTTATGTCTACATTTTGGAAATAGGGTTAAACGAGGTCATTCTGGAATAGGGTGGGTTGATTTTCTTTATAAGAGATTGGAACAAGGCATCTGTAAACCAAGGGGCAACCGCCAGAAGCAAGAAGAGGCAAAGATGTTTCCTCCCTAGAAGCTTCAGAGAGAACAGGGCCTGCCAGCACCTGATTTCAGACTTCCGGCCTTCAGAACGGTGGGGGAATACATTTCTGGTGACCTAAGCCACCTAATTTGTGTTCCTTTGTCATGGGATTGCTAGGAACGAATTCAGACACAGAGATGACAGGACAGAGTCCTGCCATCAGGAAGCTTAGAATCTAGTGCTAAGATGCCCGAGACGAGGGGATAAGAAGGGACTCCTCTCTGAGTGCCTGCAGCCTCCTGGCCTCCCCGGAGAGGGTCCATTCCTTAAGTCAGGCACTGAGGCTGCTTATAGAGTCACTGATACCTTCTCCAGGGTTTCCAGGGTCTGGGGGTTGATTTTCCTGATGTAATTGGTCTCTGTGGTTGCGTAGAAGTCTTCTCCACACCTCATGATGTTGATCAGACAGTTGTCTGTGAAATCGGGGATGGTGTGGGACAGGTAGGAGAAAGCTCTGGGGAGGAAAGCAAATCAGCGGGTCAACCACTGTGTCCACTCAGCTGGAAGGTTCTATTCTAGATGGCTTTAGTTTGCCTACCACTTAAAACACTCTGCTTCAACTAAGGGAGGGAAAGTGCTGGTCACTTGAGGAAACTGACAGTCCAGAGATCGAGTTAACCCAAAACACCACCACATCCAATCAGCTAAGAAGGGAGTCAGCTGAGACAGCAAGGCCTCTCATTGAGCCCTCCCCAGCTCCCAAATCCAAAGGTCTCCCCCACCAGAGCCATCAAGAGCTGGTGGACTGTTCTCAAGTCACCCTGCTTTATTTAACTTATATGCAGATTACATCATGAGAAACGCTGGGCTGGAGGAAGCACAAGGTTGAATCAAGATTGCCAGGAGAAATATCAATAACCTCAGATATGCAGATGACACCAACCTTATGGCAGAAAGCGAAGAAGAACTAAGGAGCCTCTTGATGAAAGTGAAAGAGGAGAGTGAAAAAGTTGGCTTAAAGCTCAACATTCAGAAAACTAAGATCATGGTATCCAGTCCCATCACTTCATGGCAAATAGATGGAGAAACAGTGGAAACAGTGGCTGACTTTATTTTTCTGGGCTCCAAAATCACTGCAGATGGTGACTGCAGCCATGAAATTAAAAGACGCTTGCTCCTTGGAAGGAAAGTTATGACCAACCTAGACAGCATATTAAAAAGCAGAGACATTACTTTGCCAACAAAGGTCCGTCTAGTCAAGGCTATGTTTTTTCCCGTGGTCATGTATGGATGTGAGAGTTGGACTGTAAAGAAAGCTGAGCACCGAAGAATTGATGCTTTTGAACTGTGGTGTTGGAGAAGACTCTTGAGAGTCCCTTTGACTGCAAGGAGATCCAACCAGTCCATCATAAAGGAGATCAGTCCTGGGTGTTCATTGGAGGGACTGATGTTGAAGGTGAAACTCCAATACTTTGGCCACCTGATGTGAAGAGCTGACTCACTTGAAAAGACCCTGATGCTGGGAAAGATTGAGGGCAGGAGGAGAAGGGGGCGACAGAGGATGAGATGGTTGGATGGCATCACCGACTCGATGGACATGGGTTTGGGTGAACTCCAGGAGTTATTGATGGACAGGGAGGCTTGGCGTGCTGCAGTTCATAGGGTCGCAAAGAGTCGCCTGAACTGAACTAGAGAAATCATGCTGCTGCTGCTAAGTCGCTTCAGTCGTGTCCGACTCTGTGCGACCCCACAGACGGCAGCCCACCAGGCTCTCCCGTCCCTGGGATTCTCCAGGCAAGAACACTGGAGTGGGTTGCCATTTCCTTCTCCAGGAGAAGTCATACACATACCCATAATGGCTCCCCCGAAACTAGAAAAGCAGTTGATCTCTGCTTTGAGAAGGAATGAGAGTCCACCCTCGTTACCTCAACTTTGTCCAAGAAATTAGTTTCTTTGAAAAAGGAAAGTAAACTGAGTTAAGAACTGATCGTTTGATTAGAAGGCAAACTCAAAGGCAGGAAGTCTTGGCCCCGTGTACTGGTGAGTGCTCCCCCTACTGGCAATCAGTGTAACAGCACGGATGCCGCACAAGCTGCGGTTTTCAATTCCTTCCTTCCCGGTGCCCCCTGGCTCCTCCCCCGTCTGCAATGGGTGTTCCCAGCCTGCTGTTTGCCGGACCCCCAGCGCTGGAAGCTGGGACTGGGGAGATGATGTCAGCTCTGGAAAAGCAGAAACCAGCTTCCCTCTCCAGGCCAGTCTACCTCTAAGACGTGTCACAACCCTTCTATGTCTAAAGTGTATCAGAAAGGAGATGAAGACCGCTGGCCTGATTCCCTGGCCAATTAAAAACTTATAAGGCATTCATATGCATCACAACCCAGATGATTTTAAATGTATACAACTGAAAATCTCCCCCATCCTTCCTCCCATTGGTTCCCCACCTCGCCCATGCCTTCTCCAGGCTTTCTGCACATTCAAAAACAAACTTAGATATCTCCCTGCCTTATAGCACAAATTACAGCATATTATATGCTCTTTCTACACTTTTTTTTCCTTTTTCCCCACTTAGCAGAATATCCTGGAAATCTTCCATTTGGTGCATAGAGAATATCCTGGAAATCTTCCATTTGGTGCTTTTTATATCTGCCTGGTGTCTTCCTGTGTAGTGTTACTGTGATTTATTTAACACTCTTCTGTTAATGATCACCTGAGTTATTTTCAGTTCTTCATCATAACACATCATTCAGCCATGAATAACCTTGTACATTTGTTATTTCAGATACAAGCAAGCACCTCTCTGGACTGAAGGGAATGTGTATTTGTAATTTTGATAGGTGATTTCAAAGTGCTCTCCCACCAGCCATGCAGGAGAACATCTGACAATCTGCCAGATGCTCTTTGCCTCGCCTCCTATCAGTGATCTAGAAGTACGTAGCCTGCATGGTCAAAGGCCATCACGGGAAGTTTTGCATGCACCCTAAACACACCGTCAGAGGAGCAAACGCTGGTTGTCTCGACTGTCAAGGATATCGGAAAGCAGGACTAGATACAAAATGGACAGTTACTTGGAAAATATGTTTTTGCAGGGGTCTGGATAGGCCATTGTTCCAAATTCTGACACCACAATCCTGTTTGCTTCAATATTGGCAGTGTAAGTATCACTTCTCAGGTATTTGCTCCTGTAGTAGACTTCACCTGAAAGAGAAGCAGCAGAATAATCCCAGGCTTATTTGAAACTTCAGTTCAGTTCAGTTCAGTCGCTCAGTCGTGTCCGACTCTTTGCGACCCCATGAATCACAGCACACCAGGCCTCCCTGTCCATCACCAACTCCCGGAGTTCACTCAAACTCATGTCCATTAAGTTGGTGATGCCATCCAGACATCTCATTCTCTGTCGTCCCCGTCTCCTCCCACCCCCAATCCTTCCTAGCATCAGAGTCTTTTCCAGTGAATCAACTCGTCGCATGAGGTGGCCAAAGTATTGGAGTTTCAGCTTTAGCATCAGTCCTTCCAATGAACACCCAGGATTGATCTCCTTTAGAATGGACTGGTTGGATATCCTTGCAGTCCAAGGGACTCTCAAGAGTCTTCTCCAGCACCACAGTTCAAAAGCATCAATTCTTCGGCGATCAGCTTTCTTCACAGTCCAACTCTCACATCCATACATGACCATGGGAAAAACCATAGCCTTGACTAGACGGACCTTTGTTGGCAAAGTAATGTCTCTGCTTATTTCAGCCATTCCAGGGACGTGACGGGGTTGGGGGTGGGGTGGCTTACTGAGACCGTTCCTTTAATGTGTGTGCTGGATACAAGCACTGGTGTGAACTCTCACATACATTTCGGCAAGGTTGACTCACAACAATATGGCGAGGTAAGTATTCCAAGTCCCAGCTCCATCTACGTATGAGGGAACTGAGGCTCAGAAATGTTCCATCTCCTTGTCCATCATCACCCAGAGACCTGCTGGCCCTGGCCATTGACCATGCTTTCCACTATGTTGGAATCCCTCCAGGTAAGATCCAGGTTTGGAGGACTGATCCAGAAGGCCTCAAACTCAGGCTGGGTTTCCCAAGGACCCAGTTCAGTTCTGGGAGCCTTACATGAACAATTTAGCCCCTGGAGTAACATTTTTTAATTGAAATAAACATGGTTTTATTTTTAATTATTAATGGTACAGAAGACTTTTTGCTCTCACTAAAATTATTTTCCAAATCTCTAAAAAATTTTACTTGGAGCATGCTTGCTTTACAATATTGTGTTGGCTTCTGCCGTACTGTTTACAACCAGGGAGCATGCTTATACCCATTCTGCACACAGGAGAGGGTCAGTACATGTGTTGATGCTGGAGAGAATCTCACTCACTCCAGAAAAGCATGGACCCTTGACCAATCTGCCAAGGCCAACTTGAAAATATACCGGATGGTTCTAGACCTATATTAATTTCTTGTGGTTGCTGTAACAAATTATCAAAAATGTAGTGGCTTCACAAAACACAAATTTGTTATCTGTTTTGAAAGACAGGTCTGAAGTGGGTTTTTCAGGGCAAAAATCAAAGTGTCAGCAGGACGGGTTCTCCCTGGAGTTCTTGGGGAGAGTCTAAGAGCTGCCTCTTTTCCTTGGCTTGTGACTGTGTCACTCTGATCTCTGATTCCCTTGCCACAGCTTTTCAAAGCCCTTGAAGGATGAGTGTAATTGAACCATGAATCGGGGAGGTGGGGTTAGGAAAGAGGGCGAGGTGTTCCCAGTCAGTCTCCCCAGAGAGTCTGTAAGTCAAGACCTGGGGTTGGGGAGCACTGCTCACTTCCTGTAAGGGCTGAGTCAGCACCGGCTGAACCACCAGTTAGGTGCTTGAGAGCAGCAGGAATGGGATGAGGCTGGGGGACCCGTGGGGACCCTACCAGGTCTTCAGGGCTGTGAATACTTAGGCCTGGGACCTTCATTTTGGTGGATAATTTCAAATCTCTAGAGTTTGGTGGGGTTTTTTTTTGCCAGTAATTAGCACATGGCATTATGTTGACTTTTCACATTCCTTGCTGTAGTATAACCTATGCTTCCATGGTTGGTGCAATTATAATATCCCAAAAAGTGGGGCCCAAGACACACTGAGAGCTCATTCCCATCAGAGAAATGCCCACCACATGTCCACTGTCACAATTATGGGCTTCAAGGAAAGACTGCATTTCAGGAAATTCTTGCCCAGGGATTGACATATATACACTATTGTATATAAAGTAGATAACTAATAAGGACTTACTGTATAGCACAGGGAGCTCTACTCAATACTCTATTATAGCCTATATGGGAAAAGAATCTAAAAAAAGAGTTGTTCAGTCACTCGGTTGTGTCCGACTGTTTTTCGACCCCATGGACTGCAGCATGCCAGCAGGCTCCTCTGTCCATGGGATTCTCCTGGCAAGAGTACTGGAGTGGGTTACCATTTCCTTCTCCAAAAAAAAAAAAAAAATAAGTAGATACATGTTTATGTGTAACTGATTCACGTTGCTGTACACCTGAAACTAACGCAGCATTGCAAATCAACTGTAATTAAAAAAAAACAACTCTGTGACTTTGACTCTTGGAATTCACTCATTCGAATCCTCATGGGATGACGACTTTGTTTCTTATTGGAAAACAATCAAATCTATCGCTAAGGGGGACCTGTGTTGACTCATCTCCATATCTGCTTTATAAAAAATTTTAATTTGGAAGAATTTTAGGCTTGAAAAAAGCGCTCCTGTATGACGCGAGAGACGCCGGCCCCCGGCGGCGCAGACGGGAGGGACGCCGGCCCCCGGCGGCGCAGACGCGAGGGACGCCGGCCCCCGGCGGCGCAGACGCGAGGGACCCCGGCCCCCGCGCAACCGACCAGGCAAAGAGGCGCAGCCGAGAGGAGCTACCCAACTCCTGAGGCCAGGGCTGGCGGCAGAGAGGAGCTATCCCACGTCCAACAGGGGGTGGCTGCGTGGGTGCAGGAGGGCCGAGAGGATCTACTCCACGTTCAAGGTCAGGAGGGGCGGCCTTGAGGAGATAACCCTCGTCCAAGGTAAGGTACAGTGGCTGCACTTTGCTGGAGCGGCTGTGAAGAGATTTTCCACCACCAAGGTAAGAGAAATCCAAATAAGACGGTAGGTATTGCGAGGGGGCATCAGAGGGCAGACACACTGAAATCATAATCACAGGAAACTAGCCAATCTGATTACATGGACCACAGCCGAATGTGGTCCACTGGAGAAGGGAATGGCAAACCACTTCAGTATACTTGTCTTGAGAACCCCATGAACAGTATCAAAGGGCAATATGATAGGATACTGAATGAGGAATTCCCCAGGTCGGTAGGTGCCCAGTATGCTACTGGAGATCAGTGGAGAAGTAACTCTAGAAGGAATAAAGGGATGGAGCAAAAGCAAAACCAATACACAGTTGTGGATGTGACCGATGATAGAAGCAAGGTCCGATGCTATAAAGAGCAGTATTGCATAGGAACCTGGAATGTTAGGTCCATGAAGCAAGGCAAATTGGAAGTGGTCAAACAGGAGATGGCAAGAGTGAACGTAGACATTCTAGGAATCAGTGAACTAAAATGGACTGGAATGGGTGAATTTAACTCAGATGACCATTATATCTACTACTGTGGGCAGGAATCCCTTAGAAGAAATGGAGTGGCCATCATGGTCAACAAAAGAGTCCGAAATGCAGTACCTGGATGCAATCTTAAAAACGACAGAATGATTTCTGTTCGTTTCCAAGGCAAAACATTCAGTATTACAGTAATCCAGGCCTATGCCCCAACCAGTAACGCTGAAGAAGCCGAAGTTGAACGGTTCTATGAAGACCTACAAGACCTTTTAGAACTAACACCCAAAAAAGATGTCCTTTTGATTATAGGGGACTGGAATGCAAAAGTAGGAAGTCAAGAAACACCTGGAGTAACAGGCAGATTTGGCCTTGGAGCAAGGAATGAAGCAGGGCAAAGGCTAATAGAGTTTTGCCAAGAGAACGCACTGGTCATAGCAAACACCCTCTTCCAACAACACGAAAGAAGACTCTACACGTGGACATCACCAGATGGTCAACACTGAAATCAGATTGATTATATTCTTTGCAGTCAAAGATGGAGAAGCTGTATACAGTTAGCAAAAATAAGACCAGGAGCTGACTGTGGCTCAGATCATGAACTCCTTATTGCCAAATTCATACTTAAATTGAAGAAAGTAGGGAACACCACTAGACCATTCAGATATGACCTAAATCAAATCCCTTATGATTATACAGTGGAAGTGAGGAATAGATTTAAGGGACTAGATCTGATAGATAGAGTGCCTGATGAACTCTGGACAGAGGTTTGTGACACTGTACAGGAGACAGGGACCAAGACCATCCCCATGGAAAAGAAATGCAAAAAAGCAAAATGGCTGTCTGAGGAGGCCTTACAAATAGCTGTGAAAAGAAGAGAAGCGAAAAGCAAAGGAGAAAAGGAAAGATATAAGCATCTGAATGCAGAGTTCCAAAGAATAGCAAGGAGAGATAAGAAAGCCTTCCTCAGTGATCAATGCAAAGAAATAGAGGAAAACAACAGAACAGGAAAAACAGGAGATCTCTTCAAGAAAATTAGAGATTCCAAGGGAACATTTCATGCAAAGATGGGCTCGATAAAGGACAGAAATGGTAGGGACCTAACAGAAGCAGAAGATATTAAGAAGAGGTGGCAAGACTAAACAGAAGAACTGTACAAAAAAGATCTTCACAAGCAAGATAGTCACGATAACGTTATCACTGACCTAGAGCCAGACATCTTGGTGAGGTCAAGTGGGCCTTAGACAGACATGTGAAGTCAAGTGGGCCTTAGAAAGCATCACTACGAACAAAGCTAGTGGTGGTGATGGAATTCCAGTTGAGCTATTTCAAATCTTGAAAGATGATGCTATGAAAGTGCTGCACTCAATATGCCAGCAAATTTGGAAAACTCAGCAGTGGCCACAGGACTGGAAAAGGTCAGTCTTCATTCCAATCCCAAAGAAAGGCAATGCCAAACTACCGCACAATTGCACTCATCTCACACGCTAGTAAAGTCATGCTCAAAATTCTCCAAGCCAGCCTTCAGCAATATGTGAACCGTGAACTCCCAGATGTTCAAGCAGGTTTTAGGAAAGGCAGAGGCACCAGAGATCAAATTACCAACATCCACTGGATCATGGAGAAAGCAAGAGAGTTCCAGAAAAGCATCTATTTCTGCTTCATTGACTATGCCAAAGCCTTTGACTGTGTGGATCACAATAAACTATGGAAAATTCTTAAAGAGATGGGAATACCAGACCACCTGACCTGCCTCTTGAGAAACTTGTATGCAGGTCAGGAAGCAACAGTTCGAACTGGACATGGAACAACCGACTGGTTCCAAATAGGAAAAGGAGTGCGTCAAGGCTGTATATTGTCATCTTGCTTATTTAACTTATATGCAGAGTACATCATGAGGAACGCTGGGCTGGAAGAAGCACAAGCTGGAATCAAGATTGCTGGGAGAAATATCAATAATCTCAGATATGCAGATGACACTACCCTTATGGCAGAAAGTGAAGAGGAACTCAAAAGCCTCTTGATGAAAGTGAAAGAGGAGTGTGAAAAGGTTGGCTTGAAGCTCAACATTCAGAAAACAAAGATCATGGCATCTGGTCCCATCACTTCATGGGAAATGGAAAAACAGTGGAAACAGTGTCAGACTTTATTTTTTTGGGCTCCAAAATCACTGCGGATGCTGATTGCAGCCATGAAATTAAAATTTCCTTGGAAGGAAAGTTATGACCAGCCTAGATAGCATATTAAAAAGCAGAGACATTACTTTGCCAACAAAGGTCCGTCTAGTCAAGGCTATGGTTTTTCCCGTGGTCATGTATGGATGTGAGAGTTGGACTGTGAAGAAAGCTGATCGCCGAAGAATTGATGCTTTTGAACTGTGGTGTTGGAGAAGACTCTTGAGAGTCCCTTGTACCGCAAGGAGATCCAACCAGTCCATTCTAAGGGAGATCGATCCTGGGTGTTCATTGGAAGGACTGATGCTGAGGCTGAAACTCCAATACTTTGGCCACCTCATGCGATGAGTTGACTCACTGGAAAAGACTCTGATGCTGGGAAAGGTTGGGGGCGGGAGGAGAAGGGGACGACCGAAAATGAGATGGCTGGATGGCATCACCGACTCTGTGGACATGAGTTTGAGTGAACTCTGGGAGTTGGTGATGGATAGGGAGGCCTGGCGTGCTGTGATTCATGAGGTCATGGAGAGTCGGACACGACTGAGCGACTGAACTGAACTGAACTGATACTCTTCCCCATCTCCACCTGGCCTTTATTACTGAAATCTTTGTTAATGTTTGAAAGCATTATCTTCTAGTGGCCTCTGCTAAGGGTTATGAGTCATTTTTCTGTCTTTGCTTCCTTACTCCAGTTCTTTTCTTCCCGGTTTGGCACTAATTTCCATTCTTCATGCTAACTGTGCACTAGAACCACCTTGTTTTAAAGATCACAGAGGCCTGAGGCCCACACCACCAGTGTGCTCAGGGTCATCTGGGAACATAGATGCTCTATCCTTACCCTTCAAGCCCTGGGCAGGGGTCTCAGGATTCACAGCTTAAATGAGCATCCTGGGGGATTCTGATGCAGAAACCCACAGACCACCTTTTGAGAAGTACTGGCTTTATGTTACTTGCAAATCAGAGGGCCCTAATTGCCTTATGCGTGCCCTCTTAAATTATGTATAGCAGTATTTAAATGTTTTTGTTTATATTTCCACTGTTAGACACAGGGGAGGCCTTGAGAGCTCTAGAGGACAGGAGAGACCAGGCCAGCCTGTGCTGCACCAACACTGGCAACCTGACCGACCATCTCAGAAAAGAACAGAAAACAGTTGCTTACCTCTGAGAGTACAGTTTTAGTCTGAGACCCACTAGAAACTTTTAGGGGCTTCCTAGGTGGCTCAGTGGTAAAGGCTCCACCTGCAATGCAGGAGCCACAGGAGATGCAGGTTGGATCCCTGGGTCAGGAAGATCCCCTGGAAGAGGAAATGGCAACCGACTCCAGTATTCTTGCCTAGAAAATCCCATGGACAGAGGAGCCTGGTGGGTTACCGTGCATGGGATCACACAAGAGTCAGACATGATTTAGCTACTAACCCAGAAGAGAATTGAAACTTGTGTGTTGCTTTAAGGTACTCCACCTGTGGTCATTTGTTACAGCACCCACGGCAGACCGTGCGGTGCTCTTACCGTCTCTGATTGTGAAGCTGTGGAGCAAGGCCAGGCCATCGAACCAGTGGTTGTATCTGGTCTCGCCCACTGTGTGCATCCCAGGCCCATTGCGGAGCAGGATTCCCTGCAGCCAGGCTGGAATCTTCCCTGATGAGAGAAAGAATTTTTGGTTTCCAGCTCTGCACCTATACCAAAAAGTTCAAAGAAGTGGCCATACAGCCCCTGTACTACTCACTGAATCTGTTCACTTCCAGAAAGAATGTGCCTGGCATTGTGTGGGCTCTGAGGATACCGAGACGAACAGGCATCGTCCCTGCTTTCAAGTAGGGCTTCCCAGGTGGCGCTAGTGGGAAAGAACCTGCCTGTCAATGCAGGAGACGTAAGAGACATGGGTTCCATCCCTGGGTTGGGAAGACCCCTGGAGGAGGGCATGGCAACCCACTCCAGTATTCTTGCCTAGAATCCCACGCACAGAGGAGCCTGGCAGGTTACAGTCCACGGAGACACAAAGAGTTGGACACGACTCAGCACCCACGCACACTGCTTCCAAGGAACTCCTCATCCATTAAGAGACAAAGACAAAGGAAAATACCCAAAATACACTGTGATGAAGGCGATGCAACAGACTCAGCAAGGGTGCTGGGTGGAGCAGAACTCCACTCCAAGGTGGGTTGAGAGCAGGAGGGTGAGGAACACTTTGTGGAGGAGGTGACCTGGTTGAGTTCTGAGGGAGAGTTGGTGTTTGCCTTGCAAAGGCATGAGGAAAGAACATTCTAGAGCTGTGCTGTCCCATGTAAGGGAACTGCGTACTGGAAACTTGGCTAGTCTCAACTGAGAGGTATAGTAATTGTGAAATGCACACCAGATTCCAGAGACTTAGTATGAAAAAGAAATGTAATACATCTCATTATCAATTTTAAAACATTAGTTATATGTTGAACATTTTGGATATGTGGCATTAAATGAAAAACACTATTAAAATATATGTTGTCTGTTTCTTTGTACTTTTTGGTACGGGGCTATTCGAAAAGTTTAAATTACACATGAGGCAGGCATTCCACGGCTGTTGGGACAGTGTTACAGGTGCAGTCAGCGCCCTGCCCACGTCCCCTTGGCTTTCATCTCTCCCTGAAGGCTGCTTTCTGCAAATACCTGAAGCTCTTCACCTGAGGGCTTTGTTCTCACTGTGGGGCAGCTCTGCACACACGTGGACAAGCTGGATCCACGTGGAGAGTTAATGCCCCTGGAAGCTGCTCTCACCCGATGATAGATGGGGTGCTGTGGATCCAAGGCCACCACTTTCTTGCCCTCGGTGGACACAACGTGAGGCGTGCTTTATACTTTGCCTGGAGGATCCGACTCCAATGACTCCTGGTGGTCAATGGCTTGACAACGCCTCCTTTGCTGCCTTCCCAGTGTTCCTTGGGAAGCACATCCCAAATAAATGACTTACTTCTGAATTCTTAGCTCTGGAGAAACCTGAACCCAGAGACCAGTTCAAAGACCATGAAGTGTGCAAGCTGTTTAGTAAGAGCTGGCCTGTAACTTTCAGGTGAGAGTATAGCAAGTGTTGAGGATGCAGGGTTAAGTAGGGCCAAGAGACCAAGGTCAATAAGACCATACCTAGCTTTGATTTGGTGCTTAGACGAAAGGGACACTTTTGATGGGTGTAACAGGGAATAACAGGATTAATTTTTTTTTGCAATTTAAAATATTGAGATAAAATTCACATAACATAAATCCATCATTTCAAAGTATACAATTCAGGGTGTTTTTTTGGTTGTTGTTTTTAGTATATTTACAATGTTTAGCCCTGTGCCCATTAGCAGTTAATCCGCATATGCCACCCAGCCCCTAGCAACCCCTAATACACGTTCTGTCTCTAAGGACCTACCTCTTCTCATACTGATGGAGTGTGATCAGATTTGGGGTACCAAAAGTTATTTCTGGCTATGGTGTGGACTCTGGGTGGAGGAGAAGCTAGAGAGAGGCGGGAAGACCCGAGAGAGGAAGATAGTAGCGGTGGGGCAGAGAAGCTGATGAAACAGAGGGACTGAGGGTTTGACTGATTGTGGGGGAAGCGGGAAGGGAGCACTGAAAGAGTGCCAGCCGAGTCTCTCGCCCTGGGTGTGACTATCCACAGCGACCTGGGACACAGGAGAAGGAGCAGGTTGAGGCAGAGCAGGGAAAGATGAATCTGAGCTTGTAAGGAAAGCCCTAGACGTAAAAAGAACATTTGTGCTGTGCTTAGTTGCTCAGTCATGCCCATCTCTTTGCAACCCCATGAACTGTGGCCCACCAGGCTCCTCTGTCCATGGGGATTCTCCAGGCAAGAATACTGGAATGGGTTGCCATGTACTTCTCCAGGGGATCTTCGCCACCCAGGGATCAAACCCAGATCTCCTGTATTGCAGGCGGATTCTTTACCAGCTGAGCCACCAGGGAAGCCCAAGAAAACTGGAGTGGCTAGCCTATCCCTTCTCCAGGGGATCTTCCTGATCCAGGAATCGAACCGGGGTCTCCTGCATTGCAGGCAGATTCTTTACCAGCTGAGCTACCAGGGAAGCCCTAAAAAGAACGTTTACTGAGCACTATGTGCTGTAGTAGATTAAATCACGTAGTCACTGCAGCAACCCCATGTGGTAGGTACGTGCTGACTTTATTAGCCATACGAGGAAACTGAGTCAGGAAATGCTCAAGTGCCTTGTAAAGGAAGAATCAGAGTAATGAATGCACAGCCGGATGTGAGGCCAGAGCCTTGGCCTGGCTTCCCTGGACAGATGTGGCCGCACAGCACCGTGTGTAGTGAGCTGCCTGCCAGCAGACCCTGACCGACGGGTTAGACATAACCCTGCAGGGAGGCCGGCCCTGGGCTGGAGCCTGTCCTCTGCTGGCCCGCCTGGCCTCAGGCAAGTCGCCGCTTGTCCCGGGCCCTCAGCTTCACAGCTGTTAAGGGAGGAGGCCCAGCTTACAGCAGTGGCCCCCCGCCTGCATGCAGCCAGAGGGCTCTGAAGACACACGTTTCTGGGCTTCACCCCTGGGTATCTGATTCAGAGGGTCTGAAGTGGGTCCAGGAATTTGAGATTCTAACAAGAGCCTGGGGAGTGCTGGTGCTGCAGGGTTGGGGACCATCCTTTGAAAACAACTGACTTAGATCTAAAGGTTCATTCAGCATCTCAGGTCCTGGGATTCTTGTTCTCTAAAATTTCCAAGTATTGACATGCAGTCAATAAGCATGAACTGTAAAGGGAGTATAATGGCAAAATGCCCACCGTACCCCGGAGCATACAATGATGGGTATCACAGATCCACTTTTTTTAAAAATAAAAAGTTAATAGTAAGTGTACATTTATTTTTTGAAAAAGTATTTATATATAAAGTCTACCTATAAACAGATTAATCTGTCTTTGTACTATCTTATTTCCCCAGTGGCTCAGTGGTAAAGAATCGGCCCACAATGCAGGAGACGCAGGTTCAATCCCTGGATTGGGAAGATCCCCTGGAGGAGGGCAGGGCAACCGACTCCAGTATTCTTGCCTGGGGAATCCCATGGACAGAGGAGCCTGGTGGGCTACAGTCCACATGGTTGGTTGCAAAGGGTCAGACACAACTGAAGTGACGGAAAGTGAAAGTGAAGTTGCTCAGTCGTGTCTGACTCTTTATGGCTGCATGGGCTGTAGCGCACCACGCTTCTCCATCCATGGGGTTTTCCAGGCAAGAGTACTGGAGTGGGTTGTCATTTCCTTCTCCAGAGGATCTTCCCGACCCAGGGATCGAACCTGGGTCTCCCGCATTGTAGGCAGACGCTTTACCATCTGAGCCACCAGGGAAATCCTGGTGGAGCACACATGCATACACTATCTATATTGATGTTTCTTTTAAAAACTTAAAGAAAACAGACTCAAATATTAATAGTCCTTAAGAGACAGAAGAAATACAGCTGACTTTTATTTCCCTCTGGGTTCTCACTTGCACTTCCAAGTTTTATATCTGTGTAATATACATACACATATAGATTGCACATTACCTCTGTAATCAGAAAAAATATACATAGACGCTATTTCTTTCTTCCAAAAGCCTTCCAAGGCAATTTGTCTGCTGTAAAGCTCCACTGTGACTTGCCTCTCAGTGGGCACTGCTGTCTTGTCCTTGTGAAAACTGCCCATCTGTCCAAAACAGTGGTGTGGCTGAGCTGACCCCCTTCCCTGTTCTCAGCACAGCTCCTGGGACCCGGAGGGCAGACCACTCTCTGCCCTGTAGAGTCTAAACAAGATGGTCCCAGGAAAGCGGCCATGCAGAAGAGGAGGAGAAAGCTATGAAAGGAGGGTTCGTGCGGCAGCTCCCACCCTGGAGCTGTCTCATCTGCTCTGCAGTGCTCGCACCCTGAAACCGCACCTTTGAGGAAATTTCATCCGGCTCTGCGGTGCCCCCCACTGCCCGCACCGCGCATGCACAGGAATGGGCCCTCGCACACGCTTCTCGAATCATTTTGAAATTAATTTAGGATGCATCCACTTTTACAAATACCGCACCCTGGGGACAGAGCACAGTTTGCAGAATAATCCCACTGGCTATGAGCCAATAGCAGTCGTCCTGGGACTTCTCTCCTGGAGTAGTGAGAACCACTGACCCCCCTTGAAAACTGAGTTATAATGCATAAAAGCACACGGAGATTTTCACAGGGAATACGCCTAGAATATGGAACATGTCTCCTCTATTTGCGGTTTTCCAGATTTTCCAAAAATGATTTACAATAAACATTACTTTTATAAGCAGGAAAAAAAAGTGTACATCTAAACATTTAACTGCCCATGGTTTACACAAAATGCTCACCTATTACTCTGGCCCTCACAGGCTCCAGTTGCTCCTTCTTATTTCTGCCAAATATTATTTCCATCGTTCGGGGCTCTGAGTGAGAGCGATGCTAAGAGTGAACAGAAGCTCGTCCGTGTTCAGGGACTGTTCTTGGCCCCTCCTTGTCTTCCCTCCCTGCAGCTTCCTTTACATCTCCTTCCCTTCAGATGGCACTGGCTTCTCCCCGAGCTGTCCCTTCTTGGAGGGCCCGGGATCTCTTCCTGCACAGGGAGAAGCTGTGCTGGCGTGACTTATGTTTGGTCAAAGGTCAGTTCCCCGGCCGTGTGTCGCAGCTAATCTTTAATCCTCTGATTATGTCCCCAGCTCTCCCTTTCCACTTCCACTTTTGGCTGAACCAGAAACAAACAAACAAACAACTTTCTTGATGGGTTTAAACTGTGGGATGGGGGAAGGGTAAATTGGAAGACTGGGATTGATACCTACACACTAATCTGTATAACGTAGATAACTAATAACGAGCTTCTGTACAGCATAGGACACTCTACTCTATAATGGCCTATATGGGAAAGAATCTAAAAAATGAGTGGCTATGTTGTATAGGTATAACTGATTCATTTTACTGTACACCTGAAATTAACATAACGCTGTGTTATGCTATTGCTTCAGTAAATCAACTGTGCTATTGCTTTAGTCGCTATGTTGTATCCAGTGCTTTTGCGACCCCATGGACTGTAGGTTGCCAAACTCCTCTGTCCATGGGATTTCCCAAGCAAGAATACTGGAGTGTGTTGCCATTTCCTTCTCCAGGGGATCCTCCTGATCCAGGGATAGAACCCACATCTCCTGCATTGGCAGGTGGGTTCTTTATCACTGAGCCACTAGGGAAGCCCCAAATCAACTATACTACAGTAAAAATGAAAAAAAAAATTGGCAAGATCATTTAGGGAAAACTGTTTTGTTTTATTTTGACTAAAGGTCCCTGAGTCTCCTCACCACCCCCTACCTCCTAGCAAGAAAAAGAATCATATGTAAAGAGCAACTTAATTATATTTCATTTTTTGAAGAAGTAAACATAAAATGTTTCACATACCCTTTTAAACAATAAATACTGGGAACCAAAAACTTTACTCACGAACTGTAAGGAATAGTATTGAAGGTTCCTCTGCATTTCTGAATCACGAGGTGATGCTATCACCGGAAATCCACACTCATGTTGCTATGAATGTTGGATGATGAGTTACTGACCTCACCTTCACTTATGTTGCTTCAAGAAAGAACCAACTGTTCCCTCTCTGGGTGGAGTGAGAAAAGTGAGAGGTGCTGGCCTTTGTATAACCGGCTGGGTCTAGCAGTGTCAGGGCTGGGTCCAGACTGTCTCAGGATCGCAGAGCTCAGCTCGGAGAGCAGCCTGGCTGGCTTTGCTCCACTGTGGCCACACGTTCCAATCACCTGGTTGGGAGCTTCAGCAATGCCCACGCTGGGCCCCACTCCAGGCCCACCCAGAGTCTCTGAAGGTGCAGTCCAGCCCTCAGGAGTCTTGCAATTTCTCCAGAAGATTCTCACTTGTGCAGCAGGTGCTAAGAAACTCTGGACCAAGGAAAGATGCTGCATGTTTCCAGTGATGCTAGATTCACGTTCCTCCCTTTTCTGGGGTGTCTGGGGTATGTTATGTACCCTTTTGGAGCCTCCATTTCCTTTTCCGTAAATGGAGGTTGTAGTGATATCAAAATCTCAAGGTCATTCAGAGTCAAGAGTCTAGCAACACCCCAGGCCCCCAATCACTGTGGGGGCCCTCTCCTCCCCACTGTCTCTGAAGGCATTTCTGTTTGACCCACATTTTCCATTCCACCCCACAATAACTCGCCAGTTTATTCTGCTGTCTGGTTTAAACATGTGTAGCCATGTCAGAGTTATTTATTCCTAGGCTGTGAACGCTGAGTTCCTGTGAGGATTAAAGGAGAATGTCTGGCATACACTGAGCATTTGGGAAAAAATTACACTACCAAAGACGGCAGCTCTGGTGCGGAAGTAAAGAGCTCAGGGCTTATGGGGATCAGAAGACCTGGACTCTATAATTTAAAAACTGTAACTCTAGCAAAGTGATACAGTCATATATATATATATGAATTAACAAAAGCAGTTCCCATCTTTTGATGGGGTGCTCATGGTTTATAACATAAATGGCATTACTTTGAGAGAGGGATAACTTAGGTATGGCATTGGGTTTTTTTTCTTTTGCAGCCTGAGGCAGTTGTAAAATAACTTAATGTAGCTTTTTACAACTGTGTATTCTATAGTGATTTTTCATTTGGTGAAATTTTAACTGTTAATGTTTTTGGCATTGTGCTTTGTACCATTTATTAAATAAAAAAAATTAAAAAAAAAAAACTAACTCGTCACACGACCCCTCTGAACCTCGCTTTATTCTGCCAAAAGTGTTGGCAATGCCCAAGTCATGGGGCTTGTTGAGAGGATCAGACTGAAGCTATGAAGTGAAAACATGACCATCTTCTCCTTGCTCATTTTGCATATTCAGAAAAGCAGTGGCCCCATCCATGGAGAATCTTTTCTGAGTCAAGCACTTGGTGAAGCACTCTGCATGTACTGACTTGCTCTGGCCTTATATAAAACTGTGACATGGGTGTTCTTAGCAGCGTTTGGGGGATGAGAAAACTCAGGGAAGACAACCAGGTTGCCTTGGATCATACAGCTACTAAGAGATAGAAGCAAAACCAGGAAGTCTGACTTCAGAACACACACTCTTGACAATTTCACACAGCTCCAATGAGTGGGGGGTATTTGCTAGGTTTCTACTGAACAAAGTAATGGGTGGAGGACCCCAAGAAGGCCAGTCTTGGGTTGAAATGCTGGCCTTATTATATATAGAACACTGAAGAACCCCAGTTCGTGAACCTTCATTCAGGTTCCAACTGTTCCTCAGGCCAATGTCATGGTGAAACAAGGGATTTTTTACAATGGTGATAATAACTTGATCATTACAATATATCTCCATCTTCATTATCTAGAGCTGCCATCACAAAGTAGCACGGAAGGTAATTTTCTCACTGTTTGGAGGCTGGGAACGCCATAACCCAGGTGTCGGCAGGGGGTTGATTTCTTCTGAGACGTCTTCTTGGCTTGTAGACAGTCTTCTCAATGTGTCCTCAGATGGTCATCCCTCTGCATGTGTGCATCCGCCCCCCCCAGCATCTCTGTGTGTCCACTTTTCCTCTTAAAAGGACACCAGTCAGTTTGGATGAGGGCCCACCCCAATGGCCCATTAATCACCTCTCAAAGACCCCCCTCCAACACTGTCACATTCTGAGGGGCTAGGGGTTGGGACTTCAATGTGTGAATTGGGGAGGGGCACAGCTGAGCCTACAATAGCATGAAGGCTCAATGACAAGTTAACACAGGGTGTGTTGGCTGAAAGAAACAGAATATCTGCCGACACACCAAACACATGCATTCATCTCAGACATCAAGTCACCCGGGGGTCTTGGGGGCTCGGAAGCTCACCTGGGTCATCTCGCCAGGCTCCCACCTCCCACACTGCCTTCCTCAGGGGGTTAGCACTCTTGGGCTTGTTCAGTTTTGCTTATGAATGACTGCCTTCCCTCCAGGAAACATGTCCTTGCAGAATAACTACAAAAGTAAGTAGATAAGATGGGGACATAGCAGGAATTTTATTTTTTACATTTGCCTCTCTTTTTGTGCTAGAGAAAACTCTTTCCCATAATGACCTGAGCAGATTTTTATTAGTCTCATTGGCTGAACAGTGTCACATGATCTCCCCTAGTCCAGTCCCTGGCAAAGAGGAACAGCAGTGCCCCGAGTTCCTTAAATCCATCAAAAGTCACCCCTGAGGAGCATGTTGCCATCTGAATCATACCAGGATTCCATGAGCAAGGAAAAAGGAGGGAATGGCTTGTAATAGGCAACCCACAGTGTCGGCTGCAGGCAGTACAATGTTCATTAATCTTCAAATTCACATTTCCTTAACACCAACTACAGGCTGAAAATGCAGCAGCAAGCCAAACAGGAAAACTATTCTGTGCCTTCTTGGAACTCACACTGACTACATGCCAAGTTCTGAGGATGCAGAAGTGATTAATGAGAGTCAGTCCCTGCCTTCTTAGACTCTCATGATGTTCTTTTGGTTTGGGGGCTGAGTCTGCATATCCCACAGGACATACATTTCCTAAGGCTGTTAGAGGTGGTGCAGTGGTTCACAGGGCTGTCTTCATGTCAAGCTTCCATCTTCCCTCTTTATAAACAGCGATAACAAACAGCCAAACGGTAACCCACTCCAGTATTCTTGCCTGGAAAATCCCATGGACGGAGAAGCCTGGTAGGCTACAGTCCACGGGGTCGCATAGAGTCGGACACGACTGAGCGACGGAACGGAACAAACAGCAGCTGCTATTTCCCAAGAAGCTCTGGCATCACTCTGGAACCATAAAAACCTGACGCCTGCTTTCTATGTCTTTGCTAATAGGGAAGAGTGGACAAGTAGGAGTTGTCTCCTGGCCTGTCCTCCAGCCTCTGATAAACACCACTCACTGGATGTTTGACACATGCCAAGAAGTGTACTAAGTGTCTTATTAGCCATCTTTTACTTAATCTCTTCGAGGGACTCATTAGTAATCTTATTTTTACAACCTCAGAGATGTGGAGGAATTTGATCAAGGTCAACAGCTAGTCAGTGCATGTTCTTGCCCAGTACCCAGTAATGCTGCCCACTTTTTGAAGCTGTTGGTTGAGTAGATACGAGAGCAAAAGTAGGTGTTTCTTAATTTCTAAAATGCCTTAAAATGGGACAAAAACTGGCCAATGCATAAGCGAACAGGGCAAGGGGAATATGAAAGGAAGCAACTCTTCACACACAAGAGTTTTGGTCATTTATTGATATGTAACAAACCACTCTAAGACTCAGTGTCTTCAACATCAGTTCAGTTCAGTCGCTCGGTCGTGTCCGGCTCTCCACGACCCCATGAATCGCAGCACGCCAGGCCTCCCTGTCCATAACCAACTCCAGGAGTTCACTCAAACTCATGTCCACAGAGTCGGTGATGCCATCCAGCCATCTCATTCTCCGTCGTCCCCTTCTCCTCCCGCCCCCAATCCCTCCCAGCATCAGACTCTTTTCCAGTGAGTCAACTCTTTGCATGAGATGGCCAAAGTATTGGAGTTTCAGCTTTAGCATCAATCCTTCCAATGAACACCCAGGATTGATCTCCTCTAGAATGGACTGGTTGGATCTCCTTGCAGTCCAAGGGACTCTCAGGAGTCTTCTCCAGCACCACAGTTTAAAAGCATCAATTCTTCTGTGCTCAGCTTTCTTCACAGTCCAACTCTCACATCCATACATGACCACGGGAAAAACCAGAGCCTTGCTCAACATCGCTAATTATTGTGTGTGTGTGTGTGTGTGTGTGTGTCACTTGCTCAGTCATGTCCGACTCTTTGCAATCCTACGGACTGTAGCCCATCAGGCTCCCCTGTCCATGGGATTCTCCAGGCAAGAATACTGGAGTGGGTTAGAGAAATCCAGATCAAACTATAGTGAGGTACCACCTTACACCAGTCAGAATGGCCATTATTAAAAAGTCTGCATAAAACAAATGCTGGAGAGAGTGTGGAGAAAAGGGAACCCTCCTCCTACACTGTTGGTAGGATATAAATTTGTGCCCCCACTATGCATAGCAGTATGGAGGTTCCTTAAAAAACTAAAAATAGAAATACCATATGATCCAGCAATCCCACTCCTGGGCATATATCCAGAGAAAACCGTAATTCCAAAAGATATACACACCCCTATGTTCATTGCAGCACCATTTACAATGGCCAGAACATGGAAGCAACCTAAATGTCCATCAACAGGTGAATGGATAAAGAAGACGTGGTACATATACACAATGAGTATTATTCATCCTTAAAAAAAATGAAATAATTCCGTTTGCAGCAACATGGATGGACCTAGAGATGATCATACTAAGTGAAGTAAGTCAGACAGAGAAAGACATATACCATATGATGTCACTTGTGAGTGGAATCTAAAATATGGAACAAATGAATCTATCTACAAAACAGAAACAAGCTTACAGACGTAGGGAGAAAACTTCTGATTACCAAAGGGAAAAGGTGGGAGGGGGTAAATTAGGAGTTTGGGATTAATATATTCATACTACCATATATATAATAGAAAATCAACACAGAGAACTCTACTCAATATTCCGTGCTAACCTAAATGGGAAGAGAGTCTGAAAAAGAATGGATGTATGTATCTGTATAACTGCATCACTTTGCTGCACACCTGAAACCTGTACAATATTGTCAATCAACTCGACCCCAATATAAAATAAAAATTAAATTAAAAAACACTATTTAATGAAAAAAATGACTTAGTGACTTCAAACAACAGCCATTTTGATCGTGTCTGTGGGTTCAGCGAGCTCAGCTCTGCGGGTCTGCAGTGCTGTGTGGGTCAGTCCTCTGCTTTCACTGTGTGTGGTTCCGGGCATGGTTGGGAATCCGCTGGCAGCTGACTGGGACACCAGGAGGGCTGGGCCTGGGCCTCTCTCCCTCTCCATGCAGTCTCAGAGCCTGTCACTCACCCTCTCCCTGAGATCTATCAAGGTAGCCAGAACTTCTTCCGTGGCAGCAAAAGTCCCCTTAAGGTGAAGGCTTCAAGACAGAGGAAGCCAAAGGTACCAGTCTCTGTTAAGGCTGAACCCAGGACTGGCAGATCTGGGCAATTCTAGCAGGTGGATGGTGAGGAAGCAGGGATGACCCTGCCAGGGACATCATAAGAGATGCTAACAACTATAAGTGCCATTTACTGAGAGCTTCCTGTGTGCTGGGCTTTCTTCTAAACCTTTTGTACATAAAAACTCACGTCCTCCTCAAGTAACCCCAGGTACAGGTGTTTAGCTCCATGTTACAGAGAAGGAGAGGGAGGCACAGAGGAGCTAAGTAACTTTCCCAGTAACCAGGCAACCTGGCTCTGCCTGTCCACGGGGTCACAGAGAGTCAGACACGACTGAGTGACTGAACTGAACTGCAGGCACGTGCAGCTGGTGGCTGCCATATTGGACAGTGCGGATCGTCATGGAAATTTCTGATAGTGCTGAGTTAGCTGGAGAGCTGCCAGGATGGCATTTATATGTGACTCGGAAGACAGAAGCAGGTATGACTGCACAACAAGCCAGTTTGGAGGGTACGAGGGTCAGAGAAGAACATGGTTCACAATGGTAAGTTCATTCATCCATTCACATATTCGTCTGTTCCGCAAGTACAGGGTGCCACCCTCGGGGTGGGCGGTGGCACATCAGAGGTGACACAGAGGCAGGAGTGGGAAATCCTCTAGGGTGAGGAAGGTGGTGAGGAAGCGGATGTCCAGAAGGCTTCCCAGAAGGGGCAATGCTGAGCTGAGAGCTGAACGATAACTGGGAGTTGGCCACATGGAGAAGCTGGGAAGAGGCCCAAAGGGACCCAGCTTGGGCAGAGGCTCAGAGGCATCACTCAGCCTGGCCACACCACTTCATACCAGACTATTGAAGCAGTGGGCACGCAGGAGAGGGGAGGCAGGATTGGGGGAAACGGTGGGCAAGAGAGAGGGAAGCGGGGAAGAGAAGAGCTGTTCAGACTTGAAGCACTGCAGGCTGGGGTTGCCGAGAGGGAAGCAGGAAGAAGTTTGGAGTTCTAGGAGGCGCTGACTGGCAGGACCCTTCCCTGAGCTGGGTTGAGTATCCCCTGGACCTCCTCCTAAGTCACACACACGTTTTCACAAGTTGGCCATGTTGCCTCCAGCAGCAATCCAGAGGCTTGGAAGAGGACTCCCTCCCAGAGGGCGGAGGGCGGAGTGCAAAACCACACACCGTCTGCCCTCTGGAGGGTCTGAGAGGCTCTCAGGGGGAGCAAGAAGGTGTGGTCTCCTCCCTCGGGAAGCGGGGAGGACGGGCGTTCCCAGATGTGTGCCCCGCTTTGTGCTTTGTGCTCACCAACCATATTTTCTTATCCCAGCCCAGACCCAGCAGGCACTATTACTGTCCCCTCTTTATGGAGGAGGGCTTCCCTTGTGGCTCAGCTGGTAAATAATCCACCTGCAATGCAGGAGACCTGGGTTCGATCCCTGGGTTGGGAAGATCCTCTGGAGAAGGGAAAGACTACCCACTCCAATATTCTGACCTGGAAAATTCCATGGACTTGCATAGTCCATGGGGTCGCAAAGAGTCGGATACAATTGAGCGACTGAAATGGAAGCAACTCTTTCTGGGAACTGGTGATGGACAGGGAAGCCTGGCGTGCTGCAGTCCATGGGGTTGCAAAAAGTTCGAGCAACTGAACTGAACTGAACTTTATGGAGGAAGCAACGGACGCTTTTGAGGTTGTAGCCCTGGGCCAGAAATCACACAACATGTGGCAGGGGTAGGTGACTGAACATGGGATCCTCTTACCTGGTCATCTGGGGAAGGAGGCAGGAAAGGGAGGCTACCCTTCCCTGAGGCCACTTTTTCCCTGAGCATGTTGCATCCATAAAGCAGTCTTGGGATCAAGAAGTAAAGCTAAATTCAAAAGGAAAAGTTCTTGTGATATAAAAACAACATCCTTGGGGGCTTCCCTGGTGGCTCATTGGTAAAGAATCTGCCTGCTGATGCAGGAGACATGGGTTCAATCCCTGATCCTGGAATATCCCACAAGCTGAGAGGCAACTACCCCAGCTGACACAACTGCTGAGCCTGTGCTCTAGAGCCCGGGAGCTGTAGCTGCTGAAGCCCTGGAGCTCGAGAGCCCGGGCTCAGCGACAAGAGAAGCCAGAGTGATGAGAAGCCCTTAAACTACAACTTGAGAGTCGCCTCCACTCACCACAACTAGAGAAAAGCCTGTGCAGCAACAAAGACCCAGCATAGCCAAAAATAAACATAAATACATAAAATTATTAAAAACAAAAAAAGACAGCCTCGGACTTCCCTGCTGGTCCAATAGTTAAGACTCTGCGCTTCCACTGCAAGAGGCATAGGTTCGATCCCTGGTCAGGGAAGTTCTGCATGACATGTGGTACAGCCAAAAAAATAAATAAAAATAAAAAAACACAGCAGCCTTATTTCACAATTCTGTATCCTCTACTAAAATTATGGCCTAAAATGAGTTAATGTTTCCCTTTTGGAGATAATGTTATCATATCTAAATTACTTTGCAGTTTTCCAACTAAGCTAGCTTTTAAATGGTGCCTCTAACTAGCCATGGTGATAAGCTGAACAGATAATGTGGAAATCTGGGATAGCAGGGTTCAGGGTAACAGGCAAAGTCCCAGCAAAGGTGGCAGCTGCCTCCCCTAGGGACAAGCATTGGTGGGGAGTTCCAGAACACAGGATGTAGGGAGCAGGGGGAAAGCCTCCCTGGGATTCCAGGAGCAAACACTTCATTGCTAAACAAAGACCATAAATTATGCCATTAACATTTAACAGGATTTGTAACTTCCTCAAAGTTCTACTAAACAGCAGAGGCTGGTGTCATATAGGGTATGACTGGTAGAAAAGCGGGAAATCATAGCTCCTGACCTCATGGAGAAAGGAAAGCAGGTAATAATAATAACCACACAGATGTACTGCACATTATCACTTATATAAAATGAATTTGTCACACTTGGGAGGTAGAATCGACAAGACAAAAATACAGTGGGCATTAATGTTAAAATGGAAGTAAACTGTTGTGAAGACATGGAATAAGTGGCGCTTAACTCCTGCAGCACCTGAGAAGGCTTAGGGGAAGAGGTTTACAGTTGAGCTATTCTTGAAAAAGCGTGTAAGTGTGCAAATGTATAAGAGAAGGCATTCTCAGGAGAGAAACAGCATGTGCAAAAGAGTGGTGGTGTGGCTGGCTGTGGCAGGCCACCCAGCGGGAGATAAGGTAAGGTTCTGCAGTTTATCTTGGTGCTGGGGTACTGATACGAAATAGGAACTTGGCAATCTGGGGGCCTCTGCTTGAGATGCCTCTTCAACTAGCTCTCCACCCCAATCCCTACCTCTACCTTGTTCCTTTCTAGTCCTTCAAGATCCAGGTTACCAGGCACCTTAGAGTAGCAAACAACCAAGTGTACATGAGCAAACCTGGAAGGCTCACCTACACAGATGTTTAAAAAAATCTGGAGAACACCGCCCACTATTCCAACGACTGAGGTCACTATCAGCTGCTCAGAGCTGGTCCCCAAGTATAGTGCTGAAATCATCAGAAAAGTGTGCAGGACATGACTACTCAGCTGTGCAAACATGTTTCTCGGAATTTGATCCAGCAGCCTCAGCCTTCAAGTGGGATCAGCAGCATGAACAGCAGCGAGATTATTACTTTGGTTTACATAGGTGTTGAGTCTATAGCAAGAATCACAGAGATGTTCGTGCCCTGTGGGCAGCATCCCAGTCCCGAGAAGAGACTTGTCTGAGCTTGGCTGTCCCAGAAGCAGACCTGAAGACCAAGATTCCAGTGCATAGACTGTTTATTTGGGACGTGAACCCAGGAAATGCCAGTGAGGGAGTGGGGAGTGAGACCGGGAGGGTAGACATTGCTGTTGTCGTTTAGTTGCTAAGTTGTGTCTGACTCTGTGATGCCATGGACTGTAGCCTGCCAGGCTCTTCTGTCCACGGGATTTCCCTGGTGAGAATACTGGAGTGGATTGCCATTTATTTCTCCAGGGGATCTTTCCAACCCAGGGATCAAAGCTGTCTCCAGCTTGGCAGGCAGATTCTTCACCACTGAGCCACCTAGGAAGCCTTTGGTAGACATTAACAGTGCATTATCAAGGCCATTACATTCTGGGACAACTGAGCTCCCTTGGTGGGGAACTCTAGAGATGGTGTGAACATGCCTTAGAGTGATCTTGAAAGAGCTGAGGGATTGACCTAGGAACTTTGGTCAATAAGGATGAGAGTTTCTCCTGAGAGGCTAACTTCCAGAAACTTTGCCAGGGAGGCAAAGAGCCACGGGTATCTGAATTGAGAAGCCTTACATGGTGTAAGGTAGGGTGTCGCCAGTGTCTGCTATAACCCTCAAGAGATAACTCAGAAGATGTTCATAGCAGTGTTGACTAGGATAGCAAAATTGAATAGATGGAGAAAATCACACATAAAATCTAGCAAATGGGAATGGACTAGTAAAGGTCCATTCATGGAAGGAGATTCAGCCACCACCATGCTGATTTCAAAGCCATTTAGCAACATGGAAAAGACTCACTATAATGCTAAGAGGGAAAGGCAGGATTCAATGTGAGCTGGTTATACGTGTACAATGATTGTGCCTGAGTGAAATGTTTATCTTCAAGAGAAGAAGCATTCAAAGGAAGCACAAAGAAATGAAAGCGTGTTTGGGAGATGAAACTATGAAAATTCTTTTGCTTTGTTGTTTTTTTGATCAAATAAGTGACAAAGATTCAATATGACTAACAAAAACACCAATTCATGTAGAATTGCACCCTTTTCCAAATAAACTGCTTGCACTTGAGTTCTTGTCTTGGGTTTCTGAGGGAAGCCAGACTAATGTGGGTCTGTTCCTAGGACTGGGATGTCTGGGCCGCAGGGCATGAACAGCATTCTGGTTCTTTTTAGGGACTCAATGCCCTATTTCAACCAAACCTGCTCTCTTCCTGTTTTCCACTTGCTGATAATGCAAACCAGGATTTGGAGGCTTGGGCAGCTGGATTGGATCCCTGGAATCAGGCTCACCATGGGTCCAGTCATGTCCTGTGTCTTTTCTTCACATCCATAGAAGTAAAGGCACATTGAGAGCTGATATCACCCAGATAAATTCTGTGCCCAGGAGTCTGCAATTAATCAGAATATGAAGAACATGAAAATGGAATTTAGCCTGCAGATTTGCAATCCTTATCGAATGTCGCCAGCACGTTCCATGAGGGACATAAATTAAGCCTTTACCCAGGCAATATACTATCTCTGCGTGTGGCCTTCCACATAGTTTTCTAATGAAAGTCATTTGTTGCCTGGCCCCTAGAGATAAGAGGCTAGCACTACCCAGTCATTGTTCCAGCCTGTGAGTCAGCGCTGACATCGAATCCTACCCAGGGCCCTGCCTGGCGGAACGACTCCCGAGGGCTTGGAAGGCTTCTGGGAATGGAAATTGGGTTGGGAGCAGGGGTTGGTTTTCAAGGGTCAGCCCCAGGGACCTAGGATGGGGCCAGGCTGGCCAGTGTGATTGAGTCCTACTGTGTGCCAGCCAAGGGACAGACGGAGATTAAGAGACATCATTCCTTCTCCCCAAGAAATGCGCAGAATAAAATAATCCAAGTGTACCTCAACAGAAAGCTGGATAAGCAATATGTGGTCTATATTATCTGCAGTAAAAAAGGAATAAAGTGAAAACTGTGAAAATATTATGCTAGACACAAAGGTACACATATGATTCTGTGTGTATGAAACATCCAGAATGGTTAAGTTCATAAAGACAGAAAGTGGTAGTTGTCAGAAGCTGGGGGAGAGAGGATGGGAGCTAAAAACAAAAAGTGGTAACTTAGGTCAGAGCAAGTTAACAGCTTAAAAACAAACATTAGACAACTGTGTTTTCTAAAGCCTTTGGCCACCCTGCCATGAGAATCCATTCATCTGACACCTTTTCTGAAGACTCCAGAGCCCCACCATGTTGCATGGCTCCCTTCTCCAACCACAAATTACTAACTTCTTACGCAGCCCATCTCATCCAGTGCTGCGTTTGTCATAATGGTATAAACCAGACCCTGGTATCACCGCTATCACAACCCAAATGGCCTACATAGATATCCTTCTAAAGAAGAAATTCCCTAGAGAAACTCTGGCATTTTCCCACTGCTAAAGTATCATAGTAATTTTGGCAAACTTAATTAATCTTGAAAGTTATCATAAACAACAAACATTACCCAGAAAGGCAAAGGAAAAGCTAAGGTGGGGACATAACATATCTGAAAAACCCTTCATTGAACATTTATTCTATAAACTTTTTAGGAATGCTCTCCCCCCCCACCAAAAAAAAGGAATGAAGCATCAATACCTGCTATAAGATGGATGAACCTTGAAGACATAATGCTAAAGTGAAAGAAGCCAGTCACAAAAGGTCACATAGTGTAGGATTCCATTTAGATGAAATTCCCAGAATAGTGGGTATATAGGATGTACCATTGGAGAAGGCAATGGCAACCCACTTCAGTACTCTTGCCTAGAAAATCCCATGGACGGAGGAGTCTGGTAGGCTGCAGTCCATGGGGTCTCGAAGAGTCGGACACGACTGAGCGACTTCACTTTCACTTTCATGCTTTGGAGAAGGGAATGACAACCCACTCCAGTGTTCTTGCCTGGAGAATCCCAGGGACGGGGGAGCCTGGTGGGCTGCCATCTCTGGGGTCGCACAGAGTCGGACATGACTGAAGCGACTTAGCAGCAGCAGCAGCAGCAGCATGATGTACTGTATTTTATTAACCAATTTTCTTTCAATGGATGGTTAGGTTGTTTTCAATCTTTCCTTCTTATAAAATTCTGCAACGAATAACCATGTATCTATATATACGATATTCCACATATGTATGAATTTTTCTGTAGGTAAAATTCCTAGAAGTAGAACTGCAACATTACAGAGCTTTTGCTTTTAAAATTTTAATGTTTTTTGATAGATATTTCTACACTGCCCACAACAGAGGTTGTACTAATTTATAATTCCAACAGCAATCAGTGAAAGAGCCTGTTTCCCCACATTTTGGGGGTGTATTTGGAAACACAGTCAGGGACCAGTTCATATAGGGCCTTGAATACAAAGCCAAGAGGCTTGAACTTATCCATTGACCATGGACACCTGTTGGAGGGTTTAGGCAGTGGGTGAGGATGGGCAGGTTTGAAGTTTTAAAAGCTTATTTTCATGATGACATCAAGTGAATTTTGTAGGAAATATTTATTCTCAAATAGGCACGAGTGGTAATGTGATGAGTCAGAGAGCAGAAAAAAGTCTTCATTAGGATGAAGCCACGCTGGGAGAATGTGATTATCATCTGGGCAAGTGGCCACTCCAGACAGTAGGGCTGGATATGAGCACATCTTAGTTTCTTTACCACCCATAACTCTAGCTTTCCTGCTGTTTTCCTTTTATCACATAGTTCCCACAAGGTGATGGCTCCTCATGAAACATTTAGCCCTGAAGGGTAATGACACAAAACCAATAACCAGGAGTTTTTATCAGAAGCTAACAGTTGACCCAATGACAAGCAGACAGGTGATGCAGCATTGTTATCTTTCTCTACAAGACTGTTTTGCAAATTAACTGGATTTGGAACTGTCATGGAACAAAGAGCCGGGGGAAGCAAAACGGCAGACACATTCATCCTGAGTGTTTTGTCTCTTAAACAGGAGGTTAGTCACTATGGTGTGACACAAAAAGAGGAGGGAAGATGGATGGCAGTCAGTTGTGAAGGCACCAACATATGAAGGGCCTGAGCCGGCTCCGCCCAGATGCTCCAGCCGTGGTTCAGAGATGAGCGCCTTGGCTGTGGCACTCCTGGGGCTTGCTCTGGGGTTCAGGGCCATTACTGCTAAGCCAGAGGACGGCAGCTTTTGCTCTAAGAGCCAAGTGGCTTTCAGAGATGCTTGCTACGAATTTGTGTCTCTCAGCCGCACCTTCTATGGTGCCCAGAGCTGGTGCGAGGGGCAAGGAGGCCACCTGGTCTTCATTCGTGATGAAGGCATGCAGCAATTTCTGCAGAAGCACCTCTCCCAGGACAGGGAATGGTGGATTGGACTCACAGGGAGCTCGGCTCAGAATGGAACTGCAGAAGGTAGGTGCTGTGATAATTATACTTCATGGGGAGTTCGTGGCTGTGATTCTCACCATAGCTTCTTACCCAGAGCTCCATGGAACAAGTTAATATGTGCCAATTCTCACGATTAGGAGATTCTCCTTTTGTTGTTTTGTGGATCAAATGAAATAATTCTTGCTCAGTAGCTAGCAGAGAATCTGGCACACAGCTAATGTGCTAGAAACATCCTTTTCTTTACTTGTGCCTAAGACTAGCTGTGGCATCTTCAGTTCTTGGTGGAACAGTGCTGGGCACTGCCCTGAGGGCTTCACATCCATTTTCACACTGAATCCTTATCATAATTGATGAGAATTATCACTGTTGTCCCTACTTGATAGACAAGAAAACTGAGCCTCAGGAAATAATGACTAAGCTATTTCCAAAGCACTTGCATATGCCTTTCCTTACTTGTTATGAGGCTGAAGTGGGTTAAGTGCTTAACACAGTTCAGTTCACAACAGAAAGTCTCATGTTAGCGGTTGTCCTGGAAGCCCTTCCTTCTCTCGGTTCTTGGTGGAATAGTGAGCCTTCCTTCAACCCCCGCACGTTCAGGTGAGTCCTTCTCTTTGCACCTGAAGGACCGTGTCCACTTCTGGCATGACGTCGGTCCTTAGGTGTCTTCCCCTACACTGTGAACTCTTCAAGGGACGGAACCGTATTCTGGCCATTTTTGTTTTCCTGGGGTCCGTTCATAACAAAGAATGGGTGTTCATATTTAAGCTTTATACCTGCCCTACGAGGCAAGCACTGCTACATTTATTTTATGGATGGGGAAAATAAGTCCAGAGAGAGGCCATGACTTGCTCAAGATGACAGTGCCCTGCCACCTTGCACTGCCCTATAGAAGCTGCTGGGCTTCAGCAGTGAGCAGCTTGGTCTGGGCTGAGCACCTGCAGAAATGTGCCAGGATGGATGGAAAGGCTCTAATAAAGGAGCAGCCGGCAAAGCTCAGTTTAGGAAACTTACAACCAGGAGATCTGAATTCTAAGATGCATCTTCAGGTGACATCCATTGAATGGTTTCTTGTTTTGTAGGCACAGAAAACGTGGATTTCAGTATATTAGACACCCGTTTACATGCAGTTAAAGGAGCACGTCTATTTTAAATTTTTGTGTATTTGTTATTGGCTGTCCTGGGTCTTTGCTGCTGCATGAAGGCTTGCTCTAGTTGCAGCGAGTGGGGGCTGCTCTCCAGTTGCAGTGGCTTCTCTTGTCCTGGAGCACGGGCTCTAGGGCTCACCGGCTGCCACAGCTGTGGCATGTGGGCTCAGTAGTTGTGGCACGTGGGCTTAGTTGCCCCGCAACATGAAGGATCTTCCCAGACCAGGGATCGGACCAGTGTCCCCTGCATTGGCAGGTGGATTCTTTATCACTGGACCACCAGAGAGGTCCAGAGCATGTCTGTTTAAAATCTCCAAGGGATACTGCATGGCTGTTACAGAAAATGGGGTCAATCTGAGTAGGCTGCTAGGTCCCAACCTCCAACATTCAAAGTTGTTTAAGAAGCAGGGGACTGTCCTGGCTGTGTGCAGTACCATAGCATTTGTGTAGTATGCTATGTACCATTTGTGGACTAGATTCCAGACACTCTAGAGGCTGATGTGTGGATACCATTTGCTCTGGAAAAATTTTCAAGAAACATAACAATGATGGGAGAAGTGTGTGAGTTGAAAGAGGGAAGATGTGTTCATTTTATGCCTTTTCGCTCTTTGAATCTTCTTTAACCATATGGATGGATTCCTTTTCCTCTAAAAAATGGTAAATGTATTTTTAAGTCTTCACAGTAAATATTTCATATCCAGTGCTTTCGAGATCTCTGGTGTCCTTGATATACTTACACACACACACACAGAGTCTCTCTCACTTCTTCAGGAGACTTGTCAGTGCATTCAAGTCTCTGAAGAGCACTGAGGCAACAGAAACTACTTCTACTTTAGCTTATCACTGTCCACGTATATATAACAAGTCCCCCTGCTTCTTTCTGGAATATCTCTTACCATCCCAAGGCACCTTGGGATGCTATGCTCTTCTTTAGACTGTGCTTAGACATTGCTGGAAGCATCATTTATTTAATCACACTGCCTTGCATGGGCTCTCTGGTTCAGTGCCCCGGTTTGCAGGTCAAGAAACCTGGAAGACAGGTCTTCCTGTCTTACGTTGGAAGACAGTGGCTAGGCAATGCCCCTGCACTGGCGTGGCACAGAGGCCTACAGGCTGTCTGTCAGCAGTGATTAAGCACCCACTGCACATAAGGAGTGGCGCTGGGGCAAGGCCTGGTGGTTGTGTTCCCATCCCAGGGCCCAGGATCTGGATGGACGCCTCATGTGTGAGCTACACCCACTGGCGCCGAGGGCAGGATGCTTCTGTACCCAGCACCTGCAGCTACATCGGGAGAGACCCTTCCTTTAGGTGGGTGGCCTCGGACAACTGCACGCAGGAGCGCGCCTTCATCTGCGAGTTTGGTGAGCTGGCCTCTGCTCTGGGGTCTCCCTCCATCTTTTTCTGTCTTGTGCTTTGTCTCTGCCTCTCCGCGTCTCTTCTCTCGCTGTGTCTCTCTGCATCTCTCTGTCTCTCTGAGTGCCCACGGTCTCTGCGTGTGAGATGCTCTGTGTCTCTGGGTCTCACTCCATCGTCTCTCCAGCTTGCACCCCTGTCCACTTACCTGCCTACCTCTGTGCTGGTCTCACGTGTCTCTGACTCCCCCTCCGCGTTAGAGGGAGATGCTCGGCCCCATTTCCTCTCCTTTCCATCTTCCCATGGAAGGAGATGTGGTCCCAGGAGATTGTTCTCACTCGCCCTTGACTCCTGCTCCCTGGTCAGCCTGGCTTTAAGCCCCTCACCCCCAACTCCTGAATCCCCTCCGTGCTCGGCTCTTGCTCCCTTTCCAGCTGCTGCCCGTGGTTGACCCTTTGTGGGCCCTAGGGGTTGTGTGTGTGTGCAAGTCCCTGAAGGCGTGGTCTGTCGCTCCACGCCGGGTCCTGCCCGCCATGTGGGGCCTGGTCTTGGAGTTGAGCTACCCCATGGTCCCCTGACCCTCAAGTCAGGCTCAGCAGAAGTTTCTGGGCTTCCTGGGCCCAGCTCTCTTCCTGTTTCTAAGCCCCTTAGTGGAGACTCTGGCTTCCAGGTCCCGTTCTGGGCTCGGACACTTACAGGGGTCCCTGCTGTATTTCCCCCGTGCTCAGCTTTAAATAGGTGCCATTTGAGCTTAACTCTCCTGCCTGGCTGATTCTGAAACTCAGAAACTTTGTGCACCTGTGGGTTATGTAACTTCCCTGGCTTCTTACCAAAGTCCCTCCCCCACCCTCACCAAGCTCCTCCCCCTTCCCCACCCCCACTGCAAGCCTGTCTCAGCACTTTCAGCCCAGGGGTTGAACTGTGCACGCCTGTGTGCACTTACTCGTCACACAGTAGGAGGACTGCTACTATTCTATGGCAGGCCCACTACAGAGCTAAGAAAAGGGAGGCTCAGAAGTAAGCCTGGCCTGGGGTAAGTTCCTGGCCCAAGGTCACACATCCAGGAAGTGAGAGATGAGATGTGATGATCAGAGACAGAGACGGGGGAGATGCTTTGCTGCTGGCTTTGAAGACGGAGGAAGGGGCCACAGTGTGAGGACTGTAGCCGCCTCTAGAAGCTGGAAAAGGCGAGGGAATCGATTCTCCCCTAAAGGCTCCAGAAGGAACCAGCCCTGGCCGCACCTCGGTTTTAGCCCAGTAAAGCCCACACTGAACCACGAGTATAAGAAGATAAGTTTGTGATGTTTAAGCCACTAAGTTTGTGGTCATTTGTTACAGCAGCCATAAGAATGACCACAGATTTTGGTCTCAACCTCTGCCCTGTGGCGCTCCCACCAGGCAGACAGGCTTGAGTTTGAAGCCAGTGGTTCCCACTTTCTGCTGTTCACACCTGAGCCAGGTCAATAAACAAATGCTTACTTAGTGTGGACCACATGCCAGGAGCTGGGCTGGAGTGGGGTCTCAACACAGGGAGCCCGCAGAGCCCAATGTCACCAAAGAAGAAGATAACAGTACAGCTCATAGGACTGGTAAAAAGACTCAAAGAAATTACTCATTCATTCAAAAAATGCTTGTTTAGCATCTGTTATGCACCAGACATTGCTTTCAGATAAGGCTCAAGGAAGGTCCTTAAACAGGAGGAAAAATAGTTGTCACTTCTGTAGCCCCGACTCTACATGTAAAGATTCATCTGATCCTCCTAACAGCTTTATAGGGCGTGATATTGACTACCCCATACAGGGGAGGCACAGAGAAGCCGAGGAACCTGCAGAAGGCAGCACAGCCAGAGCAAGGCCGGGCTGGCCCAGACCCTGGGCAGTCTGGCTCCAGAGCCAGGCTCATGCCCACCACATTGGTTCTCACCCCTGATGAGTCAGCTCCCACAGAGTCCAGCATCTCACAGTCCTGGCCCGAGGCCCCTCCACTTCCCAGCAATGGGCACTGGCCCATCTGCGACCGTGTGTCCTCCTTACCTTTGCCACAGGTGTCGGCCAGAGTCTGGCCTGTGAGGGCCTCAATGCCACCATGCACTGTGGCTCGGGGGAGGTCATCCAGGTCCAGGAGGCTTTCTATGGGCGCCGGACGCCCCATTACTGCATCCAGGACGCCGGGCAACTCTCAGACCTGGAGGAGGAATGCAGCTGGGTCAGCGTCAAGGATGAAGTGGCAGGTAGGACCCAAGGGCTCTGGCTGCAAGTGCAGGGCACTTCCCGGTGCCCACAGAAGGGGTCTGGAAGGATTGCACGTCCTTCACATCTGAACTTGGGCCTCTTTCATGTGGGAAAACTGGCCAGTCTGCCCGCACCAAGTTGGGGAGAATAAGGGGGCGTGGCTCATACCTCACCCAACATCAAAGCCACCCGATGAGTCTGGTGGGCATTTTGCTCCTCCTCCCAACTGGGTGCAAACAATATTGCTTTCTCCTAATTTAAACTTCTGAAATTTCAAAATAATTAAAATGTACAGACAAGACTAAAAAACACTTCAACGAACTCCTTGGATTCAATACCCAGCTTTGTCAGATCTTAACATTATTCCATATTTGCTTAACATTCTCTCATTACCAAAATGAATAAAATGTTAGATTACCCTCATTCCTCTTGATACATGTACTAGCATATTTGTTTCACCCTTTATGTGACTATATCATAGTTTGTCTCTTCCTCTGTTGAGAGATGTGTGTATTGACCCTTGCTACATTAACAATCCTGAAACAATTGTTTTTCTTTGTCTAAACAAACAACCATTCTGGATGGTGTCTCCCCTTCACATGAGAGGATTTCTCTAGGGCTTTGTTTTCGTAAACCAGATTAAATCTGCCTCTGAGCCAGGTTTGTCTGGTGACAAGGATTTCCCTTGGAAAACAACTTGCTTCTCTCCCCACACGTCTGACCCATGTTGCCCTTGCTCCCCTTAGAGCAGGCACCGGGGAGGGAAATGCCGGTTTCAGCTAGTTGGTTCTCTGCAACTCCCTCGTTGGCCCCAAATCCCTGAGACCATGGCCCCCCAGGGACTGTGCCTCCCTCTCAGGTGGAACTCAGTGGGCTGTTTCCTCAGACACTCAGATGCAAGCTCTCAAACCTTGTAGCCACACCCAGGGGCACACTGGATGAAGCCCTGCATCCTCTGGGGGAAGGTTGGAGGGGATCTGGGCAGAGCCCCAGGAGGTATATGTTTGTACCTAAGAGCCACCATAATGTGTTCATTCAATCAGTTTGCCAACAGACATTAATTGAGTACTGACATTATGCCATGCACGATAGTGGGCTCTGTGGATTCAGTGATGAATAAACCACAATCTGTTCTTCAACAGAGGTCACAGTCTAATGGGGAGATAGACACAAATGCAGGCAATTACCTAGCACTGTGCTCAGTGTCACGCAGAAGGGAGCAAAGCTGCTCCTTAATCACTCATGCAGAACTCACTTCGTACCTGCTCTATGTGTCAGGTACTGTTCTGTGTGCAAGAGAAAGAGCAGTGGGCAAGAACAAAGCAAAACCAAACATCCCCTCTCTCTTGGAGACTGTACTCTAGTGCTGTGGGTGCCCCTAGTAGGGAAAGAACTCATGCTGAGGGATGTAGCAAACTGGGTCCCGGCAGGAAACCAGAAAGCATGCTAGGTCTTCCAACAGAGCAGATTACCCAAGTCATGGAAGTGCTGAGAAGCCAAAGAGGAGACAAGGATGCAACCCCAGATTAGAGCAGCCAAAGCCACTACCATCCCAAAGGGCTGGAGGGACAGCCACAGTGGATGTCACACCAAAACCAGAAGTCAGGGCGCCCAGCAGGCGCTGGAACCATGACAGAGGCTGCCCTGTGGGAGCAAGGACCAGGGGGAGGTCCTTACCAGAGGGAGCTGGGGCTGCAGAGGAGCTACCGTGAGAAGGGGTGAGAGGCATCCTGCCCGCACCTCTTCCCATCTGGGGCAGGTAGAATTATGAACACCAAGGTTCCCGCCCCAGTCTCTGGAACTGTGGGTATGATGAGATGCCATACCCGTGAATATGCTAAATTACGTGGCAAAAGGGTCTCTGCGTGAGTAATTATGGTGGCTAATCTTAAAATAGGGAGATTATCCTGGATTACCCAAGTGGGCACAGTCTAATTGCACGAGCCCCTCAAAGCAGAGAACTTTCTCCAGCTAGAAGCATAAGACAAATGTGGCAGATGGAGAAGTTGGATAGATTCAAGCATGAAACAGATCTGACGATCACTGCAGGCTCTGAGATACAGGGGGCCATGTGGAAGGACTGGAGAGAGGCCCCTAAGAGCTAAGGGCGGTCCCAGCTGACAGCCAGCAAGGACATGGGACCTCAGTCCTACAGTCCCAAGGAACTGAGTTCAGCCATCAGGAAGAATGAGATTGGAAGCAGGTTCCTCCCCAGAAGCTCAAGGAAGGAAACACAGCCCTGCTGTGACACTGTGATTTCAGCCTGTCATACCCTGAGCAGAACCCAGGTGAGCCCACCCAGACCTCTGACCTCCAGAACTGTGAGATAATAAATGCACACTGCTTTATGCCACTAAGTTTCTGTCATTTGCTACAGCAGCCAATGGAAGCTAATGCATTGCCTCCAGTCTTCCATCAGCACCTGCTAGAGCACAGGGGAGTGTGGGAAATGTAGTTCCCCGAATTTGAGACCAAGTGGGATGAGGGTGGATCTGCGGGCTGATGGTCAAAGGACTGGCCCACTTCCCAGGGGAGGTGAGATCTAACTGAGACCTGAAGATCTGATAGGAATCATGCAGGAAAAGGACAACAGGGTGAATGGGGAGGGGTGTTTAGGGAGAGGGAAGAGCCTGTGTCGGTCTCGGGGCCGAGAAAGAGCGTGGTAGGTGCAGGGAGTTGCAAAGTGCTCAGCACAGGTAGAGGTGGGGCACTTGCACCCAAGGAACCCAGGCTGTAGCCCAGGATGTTGGGGAAGCAATGGAAGCTTTAGAGCAGGGGAGGAACACAGCCAGGTGTATTTTAAAGCCACCCACAGGCTGCTGTGAGTCCAGGCAAGGAAGGCTGATGCCAGAAACCCAAGTGAGAGAGGCAGGGGCCACAGACTAGGGTGGTGCAGACGGAGAGAAAGGGACAGGTTTCAGAAACAGGAAGTACTGATGGGTCTCATCAATGATGGGAGTTCAGGATGACCTTGGCATTGAGAGGAGAAGCTGGAGGAGGAACAGCTGGTGGAAAGGGGAGAAGGGAGATCATACTCATGTCCTGGGGCTGCCTTACCAAGTACCACAAACTGAGCGGCTTAAAACAACAGAAACACATTCTCTGGCAGTCTGGAGGCCGAGTCCAAAATCAAGATGAGAGCTGGACTTCTCCAGCTCTGAAACCTGCTGAGGAGAGCCCTTCCTCTCCTCGCCTAGCATCCAGTATTTGTTGGCAATGCTCCGCCATAAACCCTTGTAGATGTGTCTAATCTCTGCTTCCAGCTTCACGTGTCCTGTCTCTGTGTCCAAAGGACAGCAATCATACTGGACAAAGAGCTCACCCTAATGACCTCATCCTAACTTGATTATGTTTGCAAAGACTCTATTTCCAAGTAAGCTCACATGCACAGGCACCAAAGGCTAGAACTTCAAGATACATTTTGGGGACACACTTGAACTCTAATCAGAGATCAACACCTCATTCCAGGATAGGAGAAACCCAGGGTACCCTGTGATATCCATGTGTAGATGCTGTGTAGATGACTGGACACACAGGATCGGAACTCAAGAGAAAGCTAGACAAGAGACGTAAATTGGAGAGTCGTTGGTCCATGGCTAATAACAGCAGGTGAAGGTTATTAGTCTAAAATCACTATGGATGGTGACTGCAGTCATGAAATCAGAAGACAATTGCTTCTCGGTAGGAAAATTATGACAAACCTAGATAGTGTGTTGAAAAGCAGAGACATTACTATGCTGACAAAAATCCATACAGTCAAGTCTATGGTCTTCCCAGTGGTCACATAAGGTTGTGAGAGCTGGACCATAAAGAAGGCAGAGCACCAAAGAATTGATGCCTTTGAACTGTGGTGCTGGAGTAGATGCCTGAGAGTCCCTCGGACTGCAAAGAGAAATCAACTCTGAATACTCATTGGAAGGACTGATGCTGAAGCTGAAGCTCTAATATTCAGTCACCTGATGCGAACAGCCGATTCATTGGAAAAGTCCCTGATACTGGGAAAGGTTGAGGGCAGACAGAGAAGAGGGCATCAGAGGATGAGATGGTTGGATGGCATCACCAATGCGGTGAACATGAACTTGGGCAAACTCTGGGAGATGGTGAGGGACAGGAAGGCCTGGCATGCTGCAATCCATGGGGTCACAAACAGTTGGACATGACTGGGCAAGTGAACAAAACGAGACAAGAGGGAGGCATGAAACCATGACACAGGGGGAGGAATCAGGGCCAGGAGAGAATCTGAGGATGGGGTGGCGCTTGCCTGGCAAAGTAACTGGACAGGCAGAGAGCACTGAGGTATGCCAAAATCTGGGACTTTCCTGGTGGCACAGTGGATGAGTCAGCCCACCAATAAAGGGGACACAGGTTTGACCCCTGGTCTGGGAAGACTGTACATGCCACGGAGCAAACAAGCCCCCGTGCTGCAGCCACTGAGTCTGCACGCCACGACTACTGAAGCCTGTGTGCCGAGAGTCTGCTCTGCAGCAAGGGAAGCTACCTCAACGAGAAGACCACACACCGCCACAGAGTAGCCCCAGTTCGCTGCAACTAGAGAAAGCCCATGCAAAGCAATGAAGACTCATCACAGCCAAGAAATATAAATAAAAGTAGAAAGAAAGAAAATTTAATTTTAGTCAATCAGTCCTGTCCGACTCTTTGCTACTCCATGGATTGCAGCATCCACAGTTCAAAGGCATCAATTCTTTGGTGCTCTGCCTTCTTTATGGTCCAGCTCTCACAACCTTATGTGACCATTGAGTATAGAGTAAGAGGATAACCATGGCATAGCTCACCAAGCTCCTCTGTCCATGGGAATTCCCAGGCAAGAATACTGGAGTGGGTTGCCATTCCCTTCTCCAGGGGATCTTCCCAACCCAGGGATTGAAGCCAGGTCTCCTGCATTTCAGGCAGTCTCCTGTGTTGCAGGCAGATTCTTTACCTACTGAGCCACCTGGGAAGCCCCAATAAAGTTGTTTTAAAAAATAAATATGTATGCCAAAATCTGGAGGAGGCATGGATTTCTAAGAGATGAAAGAGGACAAGGAAGGTGATGCAGTGCAGGGCAAACCAGGATGCTCTGGAGCCAAAGAGGGAACCAGGGCCTGCCTGTCCCTTCTCCAGGCCTCTCGAGGCAGCTATTACATCTACATGGGTGGAGGGAGGGGGTTGGGATGACCCCGCAGTTTCTGACCAGAGCTCTGACCAGACCACGCTCCCCTCCTGTGGACACCTGTGCCCTTGGCAGACTCAAGAGTTCCTAATCTTGTCCCCTCTTTGCCAGTTCTCAGGATGTGGAATTCTACCTTAGGTCATCTGACTAGATGCCACTAGACCAGTGGTCCTCAAAGTGGGGCCCCTGGGCCAGCAGCCTCGACATCACCTGTTAGAAAATCAAATTTTCAAGCTGTCTTCCAAATCTACTGAATCTAAATCGGGGTCTGGAATCTGTGTCTTCACAAACCCTCCTGGGGATTCTGGTGTATTCCAACATTCTGGACCCTGAGCTATTGGAGGGAGGGAATCAGCTTCTCTCTCAGCCAACACCAGGCTCAGTGTCGGGCCTTCAGTAGATACCAACTGGTGCTTGTTGGGGGTGCAGTGGGTGAACGAACAAATGCAAGGTTGTTCATCTCTTGTCTGGTGTTATCCCTTGTCTCCTTCACACGGCTCCTGTTTCCTCTGGGATGGGGGTGCCTCCCAGGCCAGTGCCAGGGGCTGCAGGCCTGCCAGGTGGCAGCAGATGGGACCTACTTTGGAGACCTGTGCCCCGGCCGGGGCAGCTACCTGTGGGTGCAGTACCTGTGCCAGGAAGGTGAGTCCCCAGCTTGCCTGGGTGTGGGAATTCCCTTCTTATTTCCAAGCCATGTCTAGTCCCCCTTGGAGCAGAGGGAGCAGCCGTCCACGGGGTGGATCTGCAGTGTGCTAAGAGACCTCTCACTCAAAACTGCTGCCCTCAAATCTCCCTGCCTGGCTTAGCCTGGGGGAAAACCATTTGAGGTTCAGTTGCAAAACAAGCCACCAAACCAGAAGTTTAAAATAACTGTTTTAACCCCAAGACCTTTCACATTAAATTTCATGGATTGAGCCAATAAACACAACAGACAAAACCGAGATTACTTGATTAGAAGGATTTCTACATGCCACACCCACTCAACCACCACCCTCTCCATAGGCTGCCATTTTAGAATGCACAGGGACTTTCACAAATCTAAAAAACCATAAACGTAACCCAACTACCACAATTTGTGTAAGTTTTATGAATCAAGAAGGAAGACTCCCCCCATTCAATTCCATGATCCTATTTGCCATTAGAAATAACCGTTAACAATTTCGAATAAATTCTTCCCTCCTTTTAAAGTGTTTTCATAGACAGCCACAGACATGAATGTACAGATGTATATTTTCATACAAATATAAATGAGTTAAACATGTTAGTCTACAACTCAATGTTTTTCACTTAATAATATATCCTGGACATCTTTCCAAGTCACTACTTTATCCTTTTAATGACTGCACAGTATCCCATCATAAGTGAAAAGTGAAGTTGCTAGTTATGTCCAACTCTTTGCGACCCCATGGACTGTAGCCCACCAGGCTCCTCCGTCCATGGGATTTTTTAGGCAAGAATACTGGAGTGGGGTGCCATTGCCTTCTCCCATCATAAGGTTAAGTCAAAATGTATTTGACCTGTTTCCTTCTTGATGGACACCTAGACTGCCTCTGAGTTTTCCTTCTTACGGATCACCCTGTGGTGATCTCTTGTGCATGTATCTTGGCATGCACCTGGGGTTGTTTCAGAGGAGAGCTCCCTAGTAGCAGAAATGCTGGGTCATAGGGTGCGTGCATTTTAAATGTTAGTAGATAATTGCCACATTACCCTCCAAAATGGCTGTTTCGAGTTCATTCTTACTAACAGTGCCAATTCCTCTTGGGTTTGGACACCACATTATGGCCTTGTCCAACCAATTAATCAGTCAGAACAGCAAATTCTACTGAGGCTGTGAGTAACGGAGCAAGGAGCTCTGCAGGGTAAAGATGAGTCAGGGAAGGTTGGAGTCCCCAGGGGCCATCCAGGAGAGCGGAACCCACAGAGACAGGAGGAAGAAGGCTGCATGGAAGAGAGGGTACAGAACATGGGGGTGGCATTAGTTTATGGAACACACATGGGTGGAATAAGAGTTAGCGGGTTGTCTTGTTTTGTTTGCTGGGAAGAGAGGCCACGTGGTTTGGCAGCAGTTTTCATCTGGTGATTTTGCTCCTGGACAAAGGGTGCCCTTGGAGATCTGCCAGTTGCAGCCTCACTGTCATCAGACAGACACGCAGCTTAGGGCAGGGGGTGAGCTGGGTCTGGCTGCCACGTGGACCAGATTTTCTGTCTCGACTTTGATTTCAAATATCCTGTCCCTTGTGAATCAGTGTGTTCTGATCACATCGGCTTCTGATTTCTGAAGGGGGGAACTTCCTCCAGCAGTTCCCTCTCCCCCCACCCCCGGCCTTTGTGCCCAGAATGGCCTGCTGCATCCCGAGTTTCCTCGGATGATTGTGAATCAGGACCAATCAGGACGGCGGTGGCTTTCTGACCAGATCAGGAAAGTCCTTTTCATTTGTGTCTGCTTTTTATTTCTTGTCCCTTCTCATTTGTGTCAGAAACCAAAAGATGGTATTGCACAAATTAGCCCAGGGCTGCATGAACCCCAGAAGTTCTACCCTCCACCGCATCCTCTAGGGTAACTTACGAAGCTTAAGGTTTTGAAAATTTTAAGGTGTACAAAATGGCACCCCACTCCAGTGTTCTTGCCTGGAGAATCCCAGGGACGGGGGAGCCTGGTGGGCTGCTGTCTATGGGGTCACACAGAGTCGGACATGATTGAAGTGACTTAGCAGCAGCAGCAGCAAATGGCTAACAGTGATTCATCAGCCACCCTAACCAAGGAGATTTTCCTAAAGATGCTTTGCCTTTTGTCTTTTTAAACATTATAAAGTACATTTAGACAATCAATGGATCCTATTTAAATAAATTAGGGTACATTGTGCAGCTATTAAAGGGTATAAGAGCTCTCTGACTGAATTCATACAGAACAATCTCCATGATATATTAAGTGAAAAAAAACGGAAGATGCCAAATAGTGAACAGAGTACCATCTGTATAAATAAAAAAGTATGTACATGCTTGTGCATGTGTAGGTATCTGTAAAAGGCGACCCAGGAGACTGGTTAACAGTGATTGCTCCTGGGGACCAAAACTGGGGGTCTGAGGGGTAGCAGTAGGGAAGAACTTTCTTTTCACTGTAGACCCTCTGTACATTTTAAGTTCTGTATCTTGGATGAAAAACAAAATTCAAAAGAACTTTATAAAGTAGAATAAACATGCAGAAGCTTTAAAAGCTCCACTAAGGACAGGTAGACAGAAGACAGTAAGTTTTAAACATAAACAAGCAATTTTGTGTTTTGATCTGCAGGCCTGCAGTTGATGGTGTCCAATGAGAGTTTCATCTTTGACAACGTCACCATCTCCCTTACATGGCTCCTCTCTCCCTACATTGGAAACCTGTCCTGTATAATTAATACGGGAGATGGCCACATTTTCGATCCCTACTACCCACCCAGGTAAGAGATATCTCTGAGCCTTGATTCAGAATGTATCAGTCAGTTTTTGCTGCATAACAAAATATCCTAACACTTAGTGATTTACAATAATAGTGATTATTTTTCATGGTTCTTTGGATTAGCTAGGTGGCTTTTCTTGTGTGGACTAGCTTAGATGGATGGTTGAGGAAGGCCTCATTCATGTGTCTGGCAGTAAGTTGGATGTTGGCTGGTGGCATGTGTCACTCGTCACCCAACAAGCTAGTCTAGGCTCATGTGCATGGCAGCAGAAGAGTCTCCAACAATGAGTGAAAACAAAGTGAAACATGCAAGTATTTTTGAATCACTACCTACGTCACATTTTCTAATTTTCCCATTGGCCAAAGCAAGTTCCAAGGCCAGAGAAATAGTCTCCACCTGTTGACAGAAGGTATGGCAGAACCACAGTACAAAGCGGCATACATATGGAAATGGGAAGAACGGTGTTCACAGGTTTTCTCAGTGAAGGTCACTCTAACTGTCACGGAGAGCTGGGTCCTTTTGGTTTGGCTCAGTAGAATCTTTCCTGAGTCACTGTCCAAGGAGTCAGTAATGGGGTGAAGAAGATGCTCACCTAGGGGTGGGAATGTTTTTTATTGATAAGAATAATAAAAATAATAGAAGCATCATTAATAATAGTGCAGCTAAGCAGCTTTCATACGTGATTTCACTTAATCCTCACAACAACCTCATGAGCTAAAGTTATGCTGTCCAATATAATAGCCACTCACCATATGAGATACTGGGTCCTTGGAATAAGGCAGCTCTCAATTGAGATGTGCTGTAAACGTAAATACACACAGAATATTGAAGACATAGCTGCTTCCCCACCAAAGAGTGTAAAATATCTCACTAAATGATGTTTTGATATTGATTATACACGGAGAAGGCAATGGCAAGCCACTCCAGTATTATTGCCTAGAAAATCCCATGGATGGAGGAGCCTGGTAGGCTGTAGTCCATGGGGTTGCGAAGGGTCGGACACGACTGAGCGACTTCACTTTCACTTTTTACTTTCACACATTGGAGAAGGAAATGGCAACCCACTCCAGTGTTCTTGCCTGGAGAATCCCAGGGATGGGGGAGCCTGGTGGGCTTCCGTCTATGGGGTCACACAGAGTCGGACATGACTGAAGTGACTTAGCAGCAGCATACATAGAAATGGGCTGTCCCCAAGCGGCACCAGTGGTAAAGAACCCACCCACCAAGGAGACATAAGAGACGTGGGTTCGATCCCTGGGTCAGGAAGATGCCCTGGAGGTGGGCACAGCAATCCAGAGTGTTTGCCCAGAGAATCTCCTGGACAGAGGAGCCTCTTGGGCTACAGTCCACAGGGTCTCGAAGAGTTGGACACAACTAAAGTGACTTAGCATGCATTCACAAGGACATATAAATGATAGTGTTATCAATCTATGAGGTTCAGTTCAGTTCATTTCAGTCGCTCAGTCGTGTCCAGGTCTTTGCAACCCCATGGACTGCAGCACGCCAGGCCTCCCTGTCCATCACCAACTCCCAGAGCTTGCTCAAACTCACGTCCATCGAGTTGGTGATGCCATCCAGCCATCTCATCCTCTGTCATCCCCTTATCCTCCCGCCTTCACTCTTTCCCAGCATCAGGGTCTTTACCAATGAGTCAGTTCTCATCAGGTGGCCAAAGTATTGGAGCTTCAGCTTCAGCATCAGTCCTTGCAATGAATATTCAGGACTGATTTCCTTTAGGATTGATTGGTTTGACCTCCTTGCAGTCCAAGGGACTCTCAAGAGTCTTCTCCAACGTCACAGTTCAAAAGCATCAGGTTAAAGGAAATAAATTATTAAAATAAATTTCACCTGTTCCTTCTCACTTTTTTCAGTGTGACCATTAGAAAGTTTACAATGATACACGTGGCTCACAGTTTCTGTTGGACAGTGCTGAGCTAGATAATGATTATCTTGTTTTACAGACAGCTGCTGAGGCTTAGAGGGTTCAGTAGCATTGCCCAAGCCATGCAACTAGTGAGTGGCAGCACAGCCAGATAAGTCAGGACTGCCTGGGAATCAAAGCCCTGGCTCTTAGACCCCAGTGGAGAACCCGGCTTGCAGCATCAGGGCCCAAGGGCATCGCATGCTGCCTCCTCTAGGGAACAGTACCTTCCCAACCTGATGGCAACTGCACACAATCCATAATGTTTCAGAGTCCTACCTGGGCCTGGGTAAGCTCCATTCTGCCCTGCTGGGTGCCCCAGCTGGAGGGCTGCCCCATCAGTTCCAGGTCCTCCTTGGGTTCTGGTTCATTTCAGGGGCCCCAGTTCAACAAGGATCCTCAGGGAAAGCATGGAGGCCCATAAGCCCCTCACCTAACCCTGAAACATCTCTGGTTCTGCCTCGTGGGGCTAGGTCTCTGAATCCAGCCCCGCGGGTGCCTGGCCTTTCTGGAAGGCCTCGGTGGGCTGGGGTGAACGAAGGGCAAGCCCTGCCCACAGCCCAGATCTGGTCCAGTGAGTGTGCTGGGTCTCAAGCTCAAAAATCCTCTGGGGTCTCAGGCATCGTGCTGTGCCGTCAGACAAACTGTGTCCAGAGGCTGGGGTTCTCATCCCAGATACAATTTGAGACCCAGAGATAGTACCTGGGTTTCCATTTCTTTCCCTATCACATTTATATTGATGGTGATCTTAACACATTTATTGACCAGGGAATTTTTGTGGAAATTAATACCTGTGCTGTTAATATGTTTCTGGTCAATAATGTATTAACAGTTTCACAGAAGAAAATAAATTATACATGAAGATGCTTTGAGGGGAAAAAAGGTTTAAGTGATAGAAATACCCAAGGCATTATTCTGTGGGTTTCTTCCTATTTGCTAGTATTTCATTAATAAAACAAGAAATGCTATGTTACACAATCTTTCACCCCCCAAATTTCATACAAATTGTATTTGGCATAAGTTAAAATTGACTGACTGTAGCCCTGCTAAGCTTTTTAGTTACACAAGGACATTTTAGTAACATACAAATATAGTTAAAAACTGGAGCAAGTGGGACAAAATGCAAATATTTGTCCACTCAGGATGGTGAATTCAAGGGTGTTTATCATATTACTCTCTGGAATTCTCTGATTAATTTTTTTCATAATCTAAGAGAAACAGCAATAAACAATGCTTTACATTTGCAATCCCTCAGGGCATCCCTGTAAGTAAAAGCTACTGGTATTTTTTTCCTTCTCTTTTGAAAGAAATAGATGGTGACACCCTTCACCATCACCCCACCCAAACAACCCAATTTTGTCTACTTTAAAGATTTGTTAGACCTTGAAACTACCCACTCACCTTCTTCTATGATTCTTTTTAACATTAGGAGATATATTTCTGATGCTCTTTTATCTGCACTAACAGCCTCAGTGCTCAATTTACAATGTGAAAATAGCATGAATTTTAAGTGTACAGAAGTCACATACTTTGCATGAATGCCACTATGCTCTTTTAAAATGTGTTTGTACAGACTCCTACTTTTGCTTAACTCCTCATTAGAGTACGAGATGGGCTTTTCAAACCGGACTGTCCATCTCCATGCCAGATAAGTCACCTGAGCCAAAGGGATAGGAGGGCTCTCCCAGTGGCTCAGCAGTAAAGAATCCACCTGCCAACGCAGGAAACAACGGTTCTATCCTTGGGTCAGGAAGATCCTCTAGAAAAGGAAATGGCAACCCACTCCAGGATTCCTGCCAGGGAAATCCCATGGCAGGCTATAGTCCATGGGGCTGCAAAAGAGTCAGACCCAACTTAGCGACTAAACAATGGGATAGGATCAGACCTCAAACAGAAACAACAGTTAAGTCAAAGAATTTCTCCTTTAAATGCTTGCCTTGCAGCTCCATGTCTTGTGTTCATTTGCATGGCAAGCTGTTTTGTTTCTTTGTTTGTCATGGGCAACTTTCTGAAATTAAAGTAAGTACCTGAAGGGACAATTAGCGTAAGTGAAATCTGTGCTAGTGCTGGATAGCTCAGTGCCACCTACTGGCAGATCAGGGTGTTGCCGTTATTCTTGGGTCTTTATTTCAGCCACCTCTGGACACCTCTGAGTCTGGAGGGCGACCTTCCCTTCCCATTAAGCTGTATCCCATTCATGTCAAAGCAATGTATACAAATCAGTAAGTGAGGGAGTCTTGAACTAACTTTTAAACTTTTCATTGAGGCACAAGGTGTGTACAGAAAAGTGCACAAAAAGATACAGCTCAATTAATTTTTACACAATAAACTCAGGCATATAACCAGCATCCAGATCAAGAAACAAAACATGACCCTCCCCCCAGAAATCCTCCAGGGCCCCCTCAAGGATGATTTCTAACATCATTGAATACTGTGACCTATGTTTGAAGGTTATATAAATATAACCATAAAGTATATTTTCTTTGGTGTCCTGCCGCTGCTCAATAAGCATGTTTCTGAGACTGACCCGTGTCGTTGTGTGTAACTGTGGTTTCTTTTCTCATTCCATGTACACTCCGTTGTATGAATATTCCTCTATTCATTCAGCCATTTTAGCATTGATATGCATGGGGTGGTTTCGCATTTGGACTATTATTAATACAACCTGTACAGCTGTGAACATTCTAGTAAATGACTTTTCAAGCACATATGTACACATTTCTGTTGGCCTTATACCCAGGAGTGGAATTGCTGGGTCATAGGATTATTAAATTTAAGTTCTTGTCTCCATTGCTTTGTACTCCAGGCATAGCTTCTCTTTGTTGGCAGCAGTTACTAAACCACTTTGTGCTCTTCTCCCTTGGGTAAGATCACTGAGAGAGAAATCAGGAAAAAATAAATCCATTTCCCTGCTTTTTAGTCCTGGACAATTTCAGTTGGCAACAGAGTATAGAGAATGAAATAAACTGCTTCTTCCAGATGGATTGCTAAAAAATGGGATAGATTCAAAGCTATCCTTCACATTTCTATAAAGAGTTAGAGCTAGTTTATTCTGAAATCTACATTGTTTGATATTAATAATGGACACTCCAGCATTCTTTTGATTAGTGGTGACTGTTACATCTTTCTTTATCCTTTTACTTTTAACTGAGCCATACTGTCATATTTAAAGTGGGCATCCAGTAGACAGCATGTGGTTGAGTCTTGGTGTTTATTAAGTCCCATCACGACTGAGCGACTTCACTTTCACTTTTCACTTTCACACATTGGAGAAGGAAATGGCAACCCACTCCAGTGTTCTTGCCTGGAGAATCCCACGGATAGGGGAGCCTGGTGGGCTTCCATCTATGGGGTTGCACAGAGTCGGACACGACTGAAGTGACTTAGCAGCAGCAGCATAATAATTGGTATGTTTAGACCTTTTACAATTAATGTAATTATTGATATAGTTAGATCTAGGTCTGTTATTTTGTTGTTTGTGTTTTATTTGTACCCTTTGTTTACTTCCTTGTTTCTTTCCTTTCTTGCCCTCTTTTGGATTATTTGAATATTTTCAGTATTCTGCTGCTGCTGCCGCTAAGTCACTTCAGTCGTGTCCGACTCTGTGTGACCCCATAGACGGAAGCCCACTAGGCTCCCCCGTCCCTGGGATTCTCCAGGCAAGAACACTGGAGTGGGTTGCCATTTCCTTCTCCATTTCAGTATTCTATTTTTGCTTATTTATTGGCTTTTTTGGTAACACTTATTTGGATAACATTTTAAGTAGTTTCTTTGGGGATTATAAAATATATATTTAAACTTTCACTTTATTAACTCTCAGTGGTAAAATATTCACTTAGAGTTAATATTGTGCCACTTCAGGTAAAATGTTAAGGCCTTATTAGCATATGGTTTCCTTTGCCGTTCATCTTATGTTATAATTCTCAATTGTAGGGCACTTACATACACTGAAAAGCCCGTTCAACAGTTATGCATATATCAAAGAACTTAAGAGGAAAAAAGAGTCTACATTTACCAAGACCGCTACCTTTTCTTGTGCTCTCGCTTCTTTCCCGAAGTTCCAAGTCTCCCTCTGGCATCATTTCCCTTCAGCTGGAAAAACTTCCTTTAGCGTTTTCTTTAAAGCAGATTTTACAGCAACAAAGTCTCATAATTTCTTTATTCCTGATAATGTGTTTATTTTGCTTTAATTCCTGGAAGATAATTTTGCCAGCTATAAAATTATGTGTTGACAGTTCTTTTGACACTTTGAAGATGTCATTCATTATCTCTGACCTCCACAGTTTCCAAAGAAATCTACATTCAAATTACTGTTTCCTCTGTATGTGGGAGTTAAGTCACTTCAGTTGTGTCCGACTCTTTGTGATGTATGGACTGCAGTCCTCCAGGCTCCTCTGTCCATGGTATATTCTCCAGTCAAGAACGCTGGGGTGGGTTGTCATGCCGTTCTCCAGGGGATCTTCCTGACCCAGGGACCCAGCCCGTGTTTCTTACATCTCCTGCGCTGGCAGGCAGGTTCTTTCCCAAAAGTACCACCTGAGAGGCCCCTCACTATATGTAGTGAATCATTTTTTTTCAGACCGATTTCGAGATTTTATTTTTATTCTTTTGATTTTCAAGCTACTCAGCAATTGTGTGGGCATGCTTTAAGATTTTTTGGTTATTTGTTTTCTGTTTACATTTGGTTTCATAGAACTTCTTGAATCTTTGAATTTATGTGTTTTGCCAAATATGGAAAAATTTCAGTCATTATTTCTTCAAATATATTTTTCTACAGCAACCTCTTTCTCTCTGGTGCTAAAATAACACAAATGTTTTACTTTTAGATATTGTTACACAGATTGCTGACATTCTACTTATTTTAAAAATTTTAATATTTTTTCCCTCTGTGTTCTTTAGGTTGGATAATTCCTCTTGCTCTATCTTTAAGTTAGGTGACTTTTCCCTCTTCCATCTGTATTCTGCTATTAAATCCATCCAATGTATCTTTTGTTTCATACATTATACTTTTCATTTCTAAAATTTCCATTTGCCTTTTAATGGTTTATATTTCTCTGCTGAGAATGTCTATCTTTTCATTCATTTCAAGAGGATTTCCTTTTATTTCACGGAGCATGGTTATAATCCCTGGGTAAAGTCTTTGGTAATTTCAATATCTGAGTCATCTCAGAGCTGACATATATCGATGATATTTTCCCTGAAATTTGGTCACATTTTCCTTGTTCTTTGTGTATCAGGCAATTTTGAATTGTATTCTGGACATTTTGGGTAGTAGGTTCCAAGACTCTGGGTTCTTTTTAAAGTGCTCTGGAAAATGTTAATACTTTGTTTTGTTTTAGCAGACGACCAACCCAGTTAGATTCAGACCACACATGCTGACTTGCCTTCTATGAGTAGAGATTCCCACACCAGTTCAGTTTCCAAAGCTGTCAGCTTCTGTTCACTCATGTGCCACTTGGGGTGCTGGTTTACGTTGCAGAGTCTGTTCTGCACATGCACAGTTTATGGGTGAACTCATGATTCATGGTAGGTCACATGCAGAATTAGGGAATTCTCTTCTCTCCTTTTCAGGACTTTCCCTACAATCTCCAGCTTCCACAGTCCCCTTTCCATGGTTCCTCTGGATAGAAAGATCAGTTTTCTCTCAGGTATTTCTGCATCATCCCACACAGTCCCTGCAGCTTCAAGAGAGAGGACAGCTTGGGATGGGGACAGGAGAGAAGAAAAGAGAAACAACACGAAACAAAAAATGGGTATTTCCTCCGCACTCTCAGACTCACGAGGCCCCTTTCTCTGGTCCCCTGGCTAACAGAAGGGATTTCCCTTTGGGGTTTTGTTTTCTTTACTCACTTAGGCTACCACTGGGACAGAGTCAAAAGATAAAGGGGATTTTAAAAAAAGGAAAGAAAGAAAACAGGAAACTCCCATCTTTATGGATGATTCTTAAAGTTTGGCTTTTGTCCTCAGTCTGCCTGCTGGTGTTTCCTTTGCAGGGTCCTCTCATAGTTTCTTTTTGTATTCTCCCATATTTAGTTGTAATTAGTGGAAGAAACAGGCTATAACGGGCTAACTCCATCTTGGCTGGCACCAAGAATCAGGTCACTGTTCTCCAGGTTTTTTCACAACTGTGTCCTTTGGCAAATTATTTCTCAAGCACTTACTATGTGCTAGGTGCCGTGCCAGGTGCCAGGTATAAAGGGAGAACTAGACAGACACTATCTGCACTGACAGCCCCGCAGAGAAGAATGACAGTGAATAAGCAAGGGTCACCGAGGAGAAGCAGTGAGGCTACAGTGTCTATAAAGGGAATCTAGGAAGACTTCCCAGAGGAGGCAACGTTTAAAATGAGAACTGAAGGAAGACCAAGAGTATGAGGAGAGAGAAGGGCAGGAGTTTCCCTGCAGAGAACAGCATGCTTACTGGCCTTTGGGTGGGGAAGAGGTGACAAGTCCCATGAACTGCAAAGAGGGCTGAGCTACTAGGATAGTCAGAGAAGGGGAGTGTGGCAGGGGTGAGAACCGGGACCGGAAGGGAGGTGGCGGGGATCTCTGCGGGTCACTGTAGAGATTTAAATCAGGCCCCTCGGGAAAATGAGAGGCAAAGCAGCCACAATTTTGATATGTGGACTCTGATCCCATTTTACAGATGGGAAAAGAAAGCTCAGCGAGGTAGACTCGGCACAGTATTTTACAGACTAAGCAAGAAGGCCCAAGAGGGGGTTTGTGTGAACCACAGAGGCAGTAAATGGCAGGAAACAGACTTCCAGCCAAATATGCGGCTCCCTGGTTAGTCAGAGCTATTTCTTCCACCTCTCACTTGCTTTGGGAGTCTTAATGTAACCTTTGTGAACACTGAGACCCTGGCTTGATTGTGTAGCATCTTTTACTTCATTTTTTTTTAATCTTTGCAAAGCGGGGAAGACGTGCCGTGGGTGAGTACATGTGTGCACACGTGTGAATGCATGTGTTTGTGTGAGCCCAACACTGGTAACGTTTCTGACTGTTGCTGGCAGTCTGTCCAGCAGGGTGACCCACCAATTCACAGCCCCCGGGGACTTCACCGTGTTTGCTGAGTGTTCGACCAGCGAATGGCATGTGACGGCTCAGAAGCAAGTGATGATTCAAGACAACCCAGAGAGGCTCCGTGTGACTGGATGCTCTGGACTGACCACGTCAGGAGCCAACCCTCTCTGCCGGGCAGTCTTTGGGGACCCTCTGTGGATTCAGGTGGAGCTTGATGGAGGTGAGTCTGCAGAAATGGTCAAGATCAAAGCAACTTTGATTTGCCCCAAATCTATCCATCCAGCTCCCAGGCTTCAATAAATACTAACAGCAATGATTTATGGAGTCAGTTTTTTTAGCCATTCATTTATCTAGCACCTAGTGTATACCAGAACCTGGTCTAAGTGCTTTATATATACCACCCACCCAGTATATTTTACAAAGGAAGAAATGGAACAAGTGTTTAGAAAATTGGCCTAAGTCACAAGACTAGTGAGAGCAAGTAGCCTCCTGAAGACCCTTGGCATGCCTATGTCCCATTGCAAGAAATGGACTTCTAAGCCACCCCCTGCTGGGGGAATGTGAACAGGAGTGGGAGGGCTGCCAGCTGGGCCTGAGCGCATCTCAGCGCTGCCAGCATTGACCAGCTTGGCACAATCACACTGCCCCGAGTTCAAGCTAATAGTCAGCTGCACACACTGGTACAGCCACAGCAGCTGTTATGGCTGGTGTACATCTGGTTGCTCAGTTTCCCTTCTGACTGGTCACAGAGGCCATTCTGCTTGGTCATCATGTCCATTTTGATTTGTCATGGTATCCATTCTGATTGGTCATGGCATTTATTCCAATTGGTCACAGTGATATTTCTCATTGGTCACAATGCCCATTCTAATTGGTCACAGCATCCATTTCGATTGGTCACAGTGTCCATTCTGATTTATCAGAATATCATTCTACTTAGTTAGTGCCCATGCAATGGCAGTTGCTACATATTTTGCCTATCACCCCTTCTGTCCATAGAGAACCCTTCCAACCAAGACCTGACCTCATCTGAAGCAGCATCTTTCCTCAAGGCACAGGTCCAGTCTGAGATCTGGACAGAGGCCACCGAGTGGCACAGAGCTTTGGAGAGGAGGACAGGTCTCAGCCCAACCTAATACCCACTGAAGCCTCACTCAGAGCAGTAACTTCACGGAGCTGTACCCGGACTTTAAACACAGTGCTTGTGGCTCCTTTCTGTTCTGGTGTTCTGGTTGGCTGAAGATGCAACCTAGGTGCACCTGGCTTAAGATAATCTTTTTTCATTCTACAAATATAATTGAGTGACTACCCTTTGCCAGGTATGGGGAAGGCAGCAATAAACATGAAAGTCAAGGTTCGTGTTCTCATCACCATCATCACCCTCATCAACATCACCATCACTCAAACAAACACACTAGCTTGGTTTCTATTGGAAAGAATATTAATTTGGGGCTTAAATCATATTTTAAGAGTCAGCCACAATAGTTAGCATGCAGGTAGCACAACCACCCCCAGGTTGTAAAGGAGCCCTATCTTAATGTGAATGGGCTGAGTTATCCCATTGGGCAGGGTTTCAGGTGGCCAGTCATGGAGATGGAAATAATTAAGACTATGCAGATGAGCAGTGAGGACCCCCGAAAGAAAAATCACTTGTGAACCCAATACTCAAGAGATCAGTGTTAATTAGCTGGGGGAGGATATTCCCTCATATACGTCTTTATATCCACATCTGTGTATATATGTGGACTCTGACTTCACAACTGGAGTTTGAACTATCTCAGTATAATCTACTGCATCTTGTTCCTGACATCCTTAAATGTTTCTTACTCCACCTAGGAACAGGGGTGACTTACACTGTGCTGCTAGGTAACACAACCCTGGCTGAGTTCACCACGCAGAGGGGCCCGCTCCCCTACAATCTGACCCTGGACGGAGGAGTCCAGCACCGAATGGGCCCAGGGAAGCACCACCTGGAGATCCGAGCCACCAGTGACACCACCAACTCCGCCCCCTCCAGGAACATCACCGTCCACTTCGTGGAGGCTCTGTCGGGGCTGCAGGCCTCCTGGGCTTCTGACCACTTGGAGCTTGGACAGGACCTTCTAGTCAATGTCTCAGTGGCTCACGGCGTCCCAGAGAGTTTGACCTTTGAGGTGGCAGGACTCAATACAACCTTCTCCTATGAGAAAGAGAACCTCAGAGGGTCATCTGGGACTTACCATGTGGCGGTTCCTCTTGAAGGTATTTGGGGTGTGTGGCTCCCCTTCCAAACCCCCCTCATCTTCCCTTCCCAACTTGGTGTCTAGGGTCCTCTTAGCCAGTTTCTCCATATGTCCAAGACACAAACGTGGTTCATAGCATCCAGCCGAGGTCACAAAATAAGGAAGAGACAGAGGCCGTCTTCAGTCATGGAGCTTATAGTTATAGGAATTCTCAACTCCGGCACTTCTGAGATTTTGTTGTTCAGTCGCTCGATCATGTCCGACTCTGTGACCCCATGGACTGCAGCACGCCAGACTTCCCTGTCCTCCACTGTCTGGAGTTTACTCAGACTCACGTCCATTGAATCAGTGATGCTATCCAACCAATTTATTCTCTGCTGCCCCCTTCTCCTGCCCTCAACCTTTCCCAGGAGCCAGAGAAGCCCTCTCCTGACATTTGGGATTGGATAATTCTTTGTTGTGGGGACAGTCCTGTGCGTCACAGGACGTTTAGCAGCATCCCTGGCCTTGACCCACTAGATGCCAGTAGCACCAAATCATGTCAACTACAAATGTCCCCAGTCATTGCCAACTGCGCCCTGGAGAGCAGAGTCACCACCGTGGAGAATCACTGGAAGTGAGCAGGCGTACTTGGGTCTCTTCCATCGTTTCTAGAGGAGAACATGTTTCGGGAAACTGCAGTCCACGCCCTGTGGGGAGAGAGACTGGTAAAAAACTATCGGGCGGGAAACAGAGGGACAAGAAAGGAAGTGTTGGGATGCTGGCGGGAGTAGATGATAGGGCAGCAGACTGGCTGGCACCAGCCAGGGCAGGAGGCCACAGCTGATGTGCAATTAATCTGGAAAGAACAGAGCTCTTGGAGGCCAGTGTGGTGAGGTCAGCAGGCAGGAATGTGATGAAGGCCGCAGAGTCTCCAGCCCACCCAGGTCCCCTGCCCTGGACCTCAGACGTGTGTGAGAATGTGGGGTGATGCGGTGCAGGTGTGGGCCACCATGCCCTCAGCAAGGGAGTTGGTTTAAAAAAAGAGAGAAATGGCAGAAGGAACGATAGAGTCAAGAAGAGAAACACTGCAATCTGGAAATGAAATGGAATGACAATGGAAAATACAATACAGAGGCTATAGATCAAATGTAAATTAATTGTTTGTCCCCTTTAAAGTTACTCAGTAGGGAATGAGAGATTAAAATCTCCGTACACCCTCTGACTTTTGGACTCTCTCAGATGATAAGCAGTCTCTCCTCCCACGAGAAGAACAGACTGGATGCCTCCAGGATGAAGGGGGTGAGGGAAGGGAAAGGGCACCGGGTAGGAACAGAAGGCCTTCACGGGAGGGCAGCGGCCCTGCTCTCGGGGCCCTGCAGGTGTTTGCAGCTGCCTCTCGTAGGAGCTTCCACGGGCTCCTGGGGTGGGGGTAATGCCTCTCCTCTGGGGCCGCATCGCCTCAGCTGGTGCTTCTCCCATCACCAAGAGGGTCCCTCTCCCTGTTCTCCTCATTCTACCATCTCCAGTGCCTCCTCTCCCGAGGGCAAACGTCTGGTCCACAGTAAATTCTCACCCAGTCCTCGGCTGCTACCGGCCGACTGTAGTCATTTCCCAAATGCGGAAATGCCACCTTTCCTGTCTTCCCTTCCCCCTCCCTCCACCCGTCATAGATCACTCCTTCAAGGCCGTGAGTAAGGAATTGCCCATGGGAGTCTCAGTTGGCTCTAGTGGTAAATAATCTGCCTGCTAATGCAGGAGACATAAGAGACACAGGTTCAATCCCTGGGTTGGGAAGATCCCCTGGAGGAGGAATTGGCAACGCACTGCAGTATTACTGCCTGGAAAATTCCACGGGCAGAGGAGCCTGGTGGGCTATAGTCCACGGGGTCGCAGAGTCAGACACGATGAGTGACCGAGCACAGCACATGTGAGTCCTCAGCCCCAAAGAATACAAACCCGGCTGTCTAAGACCCTCTCTGGAGACCTTCTCTCCAGGCTTGAGACGAGAAGAAGGCAGCACCCACCCCTGCTTCCCTACGAGAGAGGCAAGATGGAGATACACATGTAGCAGCAGCTCTGTCCAAATCCTCTGACAAATCTTTCTCCCTGCTCTCCACTCTCTTGACCCTTTAAAACCACGGCAAGGCCCTCTTCTGCTGGAATCTCCTCTCTCATTTGGCAAATGAGGATTACTCATCCTTTGAACTTCAGCTCTGGCCCCTGCCACGCCCCATAAACATTTCTTTCTCCCCCAAGGTGGAAGCAACCCCTCAGCTTGTGCCCACACTGCTCCCCACACCAATTCCTACCCTGGAATGGCTACTAGACCATAAGGCCCTGAGGACAAGTACCACGTTTCATTCATTTCTGTGTCCTCAGAGCCTTGCTCCATGCCTGGCATACAACAGGGAATCATTAAATGCTTCAGTGATGAAAGAGTCAATGCTGTGCTCAGAGGACTGGAGAAGCACAGGATGGGAGAGTAAGTTGAACCTCTGATTACAATGCCCATCATTCTCCACTTTTTGTATTGCAGGCACCTTTCTGGTCACTGTATTGGTGAGGGACGCCTTCTCGAACTTGAGTTTGGAAATTGGAAACATCACTGTCACAGGTAAGAATTTTCTGAAAAGGGGTATAAAATTTGTGACTGGGCATCCACACTGGTGCAGGATCTAGAAAGGGGCCCCTCAAAAACAGAGCTTTGAATCCTTACTTTGTTCTACAGATATTAAGAATTCTCTGGTTATTCTAAATGGGCAATAATGTAAGCAGTATAACATCCAACCATTGATACAGAATTCTAAAACACCCAAACTTGTATTACTTACAGTCCTTTTGGCTTCAAGTAATAGAAAGCCCCATCTAAGCGGCTTTAAGTTCAAGTCACATTATCTCATGTAATTAGTTGGGAGGTAAGTAGTTCCAGGGATGGTTCAATGGCTCAATATCAGCAGCAAGGACCCAGACTCCATCCGTCCTTCTGCTCTGCCATCCTCAGAGCATTTGTTTGATCCTTAGGCTTGTGCCTCATGTAATCAAGATGGCTGCTACAGTTCCAGACATCACATGTCAACCCAGCATTATCCAGCAGCAGCAGAAACCCATTTACCTGTATTCATCTCTTTTTAAAAAATAATTTTATTTACTTATTTATGGTTGTGCTGGGTCTTCATCACTGCATAGACTTTTCTCTAGTTGCAGTGAGCAGGACTACTCTCTAGTTGTGAGGCGTGGGCTTTTCATCGCAGTGGGTGGCATCACTTGTTGTGGAGCATGGGCTCTAGGATGCATGGGCTTCGGTAGTGGCAGCTCCCAGGCTCCAGAGCATGGGCTCAATAATTGTGTGGTGCTCAGGCTTAGTTGCTTTGTGGCATGTGGGATTTTCTTGGACCAGGGATTGAACCTATGTCTCTTGCATTGGTAGGCAGATTCATTACTACTGAGCCACCAGGGACGCCCTCCTCTTCTTTTTATTGGCGGGGAGGACTTTTCCACTAGTCCCTAGCAACCTTCCCTTTAAATACCATTGGCCAAGTTAGGGTCATATGCCCAACTGCAAGGGATGCTGGGAAGCCAGCATTTTTAGGCCCTGTGGGAGAAGATGGATTCTGTCAGCCAAGAGGAAGGCTGTTGGTAGGCAGCCAGCTGTAGATGTCACTGTCTGAAAGTTTGCCTTGAACACGTTTGCCAAAACTTTTGAGTAGCAAGAGGCAGAAAAGCAATTCAAACTGCCTCAAGTCAAAAGGAAATTTTATCAATTCTCAGAAAAGTCCAGGGTTTAGGCACAGCAGGATCTAGTCACTCAATGTCTTCAGAAATCTGTCTCTCTTGATTCTATGTTGGCTGCAGTCTGATTCCCTCTTCCTAAGTAGCAGCAAGATGGCCCCAGGCTTCAGTCCTTAACCCCGAGGAGAAAAAGCATCTCTTAAGTCCTGACGCTGCCTCTCACTTGTCCCAGCTTGGTTCATGGTCCCTCCTAGACCTGCTGCTGAGGCCAGTGGGAAGTGGTACTCAGGGCAGACCAGGGTCACACGCCCACCCTGGAACCTAATGTAGGATCAGATCCACCCACAGGATGGAAAGTGCGGAGGGATGCTCCCCCAGGGAAAAAACATCACCTGTAAGTGCTGTTATCAAAAGAAGGTGGCAAGGACACCTGGATGGGAGGAAAAATATGAGATGTCCATTCTGCTGTCCACAGCCCTCATAGGAGTTTCCACACATGCCATTTAAGGCCCAGAGAGGTTAAGTGACTTTGCAGAAGTCACTCAGTTAATTCATGGCAGGACCAGGGTAGCAACTATCTCTCCAAATTTCTTTATTCAGGGACCATCTTCCTTTTTCACGTTAAGCACATTCTCTGGGTCTAGCATTTTAGCTTTGCTTTGTATAATTTTACAGACCTTCAAACTTATCATTGTGAGAATGGGAATTTACTGAGAGGGAATTTTTTAAAGATCAGTAGCTGAAGCTGAAACTCCAATACTTTGGCCACCTCATGCGAAGAGTTGACTCACTGGAAAAGACTCTGATGCTGGGAGGGATTGGGGGTGGGAGGAGAAGGGGACGACAGAGAATGAGATGGCTGGATGGCATCACCAACTCGATGGACATGAGTCTGAGTGAACTCCGGGAGTTGGTGATGGACAGGGAGGCCTGGTGTGCTGTGATTCATGGGGTAGCGAAGAGTCGGACACGACTGAGCGACTGAACTGAAATGAACTAAATACTTTGATATTAAAATATCCAAGCCACCAGGGCCCAGTGAATCACATGGAATGACCAACCTAAGTGCTCAGCTTAATCACCACACTTCAATTAGGCAGTAATCACACTCACATTTCAGTTATCTTCAGAGCATGTCACCTGAGAGGACCTGCTCCATTTTTTAAAAGCTTGACACACTAATGTTCTTTCGGGATGAACAGATGACAAAGCAATTATATACAGCACAGCACTCAGTCCTCCTGGAGCTTTGGAAAATAAGGGTTGCATTTAGCCTTCTTTACAGATGTGTATGCTCAGTCACCGGAGAAGGCAATGGCACCCCACTCCAGTATTCTTGCCTGGAAAATCCCATGAAGGGAGGAGCCTGGAAGGCTGCAGTCCATGGGGTCACTGAGGGTCGGACATGACTGAGCGACTTCACTTTCACTTTTCACTTTCATGCATTGGAGAAGGCAATGGCAACCCACTCCAGTGTTCTTGCCTGGAGAATCCCAGGGACCGGGGAGCCTGGTAGGCTGCCATCTATGGGGTCACACAGAGTCAGACACGACTGAAGTGACTTAGCAGCAGCAGCTTAGCAGCAGCATGCTCAGTCGCTCAGTTGTGTCCAGCTCTTTGCAGCCCCTATGGGCTATAGTCCACCAGGCTCTTCTGTCCATGGCTTTCCAGGCAAGAACACTGGAGCAGGTTGCCATTTCCTACTCCAGGGAATCTTCCCAACCCAGGGATCAAACCTGTGTCTCTTGCGTCTCCTGAATTGGCAGGTGGATTCTTTACCACTAGTGCCACCTGGGAAGCCCACTCTTTATGGATGAAGCATCTAATACTCAGTAACTAACCTGCCCAGCTTCACACAGCTGGTTAGAGGCCAATGAACAGATTCAGAAACGCACCACGGTGCAGAGTCCACCTCCTACCAGACGCCAGAGCAGGGTGTCCCCATCTCCCCCCATTCTGCATTCAGCAAGGTCAACTTGACATTCTGAGCTCTGCTTTTGTGGGATCATTTGCACCACAGAAATCCACAAGCACTACAAATCAGGGCTCCCACCCTCACCCTTCAAGTGCTAGGTAAATATTAATAGAAAACAGTTGCATGTCTGACATAAATCTCAAGTTCTGCCTGCACTGGCAGCTGTCTACCTCTTTCTTACCTGCAAAAGCAGTGTCTCTGTGCCAGTGGCAAACATGACTGTTTTGCTTCTGACCTGTTTCCTATGACCTGAATGTTTGCTATGTGTCCCTAAATTGTTTCCAGAGACAGGCAGATACTCTGACTCTGCCCTTTGGTGACCTTATAAACACCACCAGTGTTTGACACCCATCCCCACTGTGTTCACAGCTCCTTCCAGTCTCCAAGAACCACCCAGAACAAAGGTCCAGAGAAAGAATGTGAGTATTTTTAAAAAACACTTAACCTTACAAGAAAAAAGGTGTCTAAGTACTCTGTTTTAGCCTTTCAGGTGCTAACAGTCAGAGCACTAGCAATCAATGAGGTCTATTCTGTTTAAAAAGAAGCCCAGAAGAACTGAAATCAAATGAAGCATGCTCTCTAACCACAACAGCACTATGCAATAAATCAATAATAAGTTATCTAGGATATGTAGATAACTATCAGACATTTTGGAAATTAAACAGCACACTTCTTCAAAAAAAGATCAATGGATCAAAGAAAAAAATCAGAAGGATATTTTAAAATATTTCTAAGTGATAATGATAATACAGCCTATCCAAATATATGGGATGCAGCTAAGGCAATGCTCAGAGGGAAATTCATGGCTTTGAACGCTTATTTTAGAAAAAAGGCCCAGGTTCTTTAGTGTTTATACCAAGACTAAGTCTTTGATTCCTTGCTGTTGACTTTTTTCTTGGATTCATTTCTTCAACAAGATTTACTGTGCCTCTACAATGTTCAATGTTCAGATATTAGGGGCTGGGGATACACTGGTGCATAAATATATGTGTGGTCCCTGCCTTCATGAAGCTTAGTGGGTGAGACTAACCAACAAATTAGCAAAGAATTAATAATTGTGTCTAACTAGAATCAATAGGGTGCGGTCACAGCAACTAACGGACAGTGTAAGTGTACTATTAAATGTGACCAGACAAGACCTCTTAAGAAGTGACATTTAAGTGGGGACCTGAAGGTAGGATAGGCAGCCACCCTGGTAGGCAGAACAAGAGCTGTCTGGGTGGGTAGATGAGAAGGCTCTGAGGCTGTGTCAGGGGAGGAGGAGGATGGACAAGATTACTGAGATGGGCAGAGGCCAAATCACATGGGGTCTCGGGTGCAAGCATGTTTGGGTTTTATTCTCGGGCCATGGAGATCCCTGGGGGTCGAGCTCTGTTGCAGCCTCCTGTTATTCCCAGGCCAAGCCCTCCGGGCCTGAGCTTTCAACTGGTCCAGCCAGAATTGGTCTTGGAGCACACTGCACTCCTGACAACCCCTTTCCTAGAATCCGTGTGCTCTCTGTCACTGCCCAGCTCAACCTCCCTCCTCCTTCCAGGATACTCCAGGGTCCTGTCCTCTGGGAAGCTTACCCCAACACCAGCTGTCTGTTGTGCAGAGCTAACAGCTCTGAAGCCACTCTGCTCCAGACGCAAGAGGACGCGCATCACTATTATTCTCACTTGATATGCAGCAACCCCAGGAGTCAAACACTATCAGAGCCTCCAGGGGAACAGATGCTCTTAGCCTACTGCCTCCCTCATCTACATTGTCATGATCCCCTGAGCACCCTCTACTGCAGCAGTTAGCACTCTGCCTTTTAATCCTTGGTCTTCTTGTCTGTCGGTCAGAGGAGACATAAGGGCAGGGGCTGGGTCTCTCTCTGTTCCCGTATCTCTAGGCATCGAGCACAGGGCCTGGCCCATAGCAGCCGCTGCCAGCACAGCTGAATGCATGATGAACCCTTAGCCGTCAGTCCACACCAGGCTAGTGACTTACCTGGCGATCCATCCCACTCCACACCTTACACTGTGGCCATCTCTTGCACGGACTGCTCTGGGGCGGAAGGTGGGGTGCCAACTGTGGAGGGTGTCTCACTGGCCAGCTGCTTCTTCTGCAGAGAGACAAAGGGAAGGTGGAGCTGTACGTGGAACCTGGTCAGTACTTGGATCCTTTCACCACAGTGACCCTGGGCTGGCCGGACGGGGATAAGGACTTACGCTTCCAGTGGGCATGTGGTAGGTGGTCTTAGAGCTCTGAACCGTCTTATCTCATCACGAAGCGATGGAGAGCGGTCAGCTTTTGCTGTTCTCAACCTTCACACCAGAATTATTCATGCTTGACATGTTGTGTGCCTTGTCTGTGCCAGAGATGGTGAATTCCATGGAAATGGGAGGCGCGGGGAGCAGTGGCCTTGAAGGCAGGCAACCAGAAGAGGCACTAGAGGGTTTAGGAACAATAATTAGACCCTAAAAGTCAGTCTGCTTTTTGTTATTGCCACAAACAATGTCAGTGGTAAAACACGCCTCTCCTCTTGGACTCCATCCCTCTTTTAACCTCCACACTTTAGGTATGCCACAGTTTAGAAAGAGGAAACGATGAGGCCTTTTCTGATGAAATTTTTTGTCAACCACTAGCACCCATTTTTAAGAAGTGTTGTTCTTTTTATAGGGATAGCTAGCTAGGTGTATGTGCTCAGTTGTGTCCGACTCTTTGTGACCCCATGGACTGTAGTTCACCAGGCTCCTCTGTCCATGGAATTTCCCAGGTAAGAATACTGGAGTGGATTGCCATTTCCTACTCCAGGGGAATCTTTCCAACCCAGGGATCACACCCACGCCTCTTGCACCTCCTGCATTAGAGGGCAGATTCTTAGATATATCCTACCTATGGACACACTCCTTTAGAAATAAAATGAATGCCATTCATACTGTACACACTGCTTTTGTTAACCATTTTTTTTTCATTGAACAATATATCCCACATATTTTTAAGTCAATATATTCTGCACCTTAATTTTCATAACTGCATAATAGACTGTCAAGTTGCCATATGGGCCTTTTCTCACCAGTGCCCTCTTTTTGGACAATGAGTTTCTTTTGAATTATTTGCCCTTAAAAACAACGCTATAATGAACATCCTTACAATGTTCAATTTTTATTTGCATCTGTGATTACTTTCATCAACAAGTTCCCAGAAATGGAATAACTGGGTCAAAAGTCATGTAATATTTGAAATCTTTTGATACGAATTGGCAAGTCTCATAACACCCTTCAGCATGTTAGTCCTTATTATCTGATTTAAGAGAGGATACAAGTACAGACTTTAGGTGACTGAGCTGATGACCTGACCCCCAGGCATATCCTGTGAATGACTCTACACTAAGGGTAGTTGGGGTAGTGGATAAACATTGATCAACAGAGTTGAAGGGCAAAGGCTTACTGAGCTGATATAAAGCGGGAGATGATCTGCAGCCTCCCAGATGGAGATTCGTCCTCCCAGGTCCCCAGTGTACCCCCAGAGACAGACAGCTGTGGACAGTCCCTTACATCAAGAACAAGAAGATGCCTTGAATGTTCTCCAGGCGGGGCTGTTTATCCTGTCAGCACCTCTTCAGCTATAGGCTGTCCTGCTCACCAGTGCAAGTCACTGATGCAAAACAAGCCAACAAACCCTGCAGGTTTGCTTAGAGTTTGGGTGAAGCAAGGGTCATTTTCCCAGAAGCATCCTTCTGCAGCACCATTCCTGCAACCTGAAAGTGAACTGAAAAAATAAAAAATCAAAAATCTCTATTTGGAGCCAATTTTCTTATCAATGACCCATTTCTTCTAAAATCCCCAAACCAGAAGGTAGCCACATGTGTTAAGTTCAAGGTTCCTGGTTAGATTACAGTGTTGACCCACCTCTCTCTCTCTCAGGGCGCTGCTGGGCCCAGTGGACTGACTGTATTGAGAGGCAACTGCTCCGCACAGACCAGAGGGAGCTGGTGGTTCCACCGACCTGCCTGCCACCCTCGAACTCTGCTGTTACCCTGCGCCTGACAGTCTGGAGAGGCCCGGAGCTGGAGAACCTGGGGGAGCAGTGCCTCTATGTGTCTGCCCCACTGGAACTCAGGCCGCGAGTCAGGTGGGGGCGTGAGAGCAAACTCCTGCGGGGTTGCCGTCTGGCCAGGGTGTTCTGACAGTCAACTCTGGTTACACTGAATGAGGGGCAGGGTTTACACTGGTGGGGAAAACCAGGCCCTGACTCCGTTCTCTCTGGAGCCACTCGGTGGTCAGTGATGAATCACACAAATGAACGGAAGGAGAGACTGTGCCTCCACGACAGCTTCCCTGACCCCAAGGCTGCCTCAGCAGAGATGTGAAGACGGAAGAGGAATGAACTTGGCCAGGAAAAGGGGGCTTGAGAGAGAACAGAACAGCAGAGGGAGGGAGCATAGAACAATCTAGAAGTGAAAGAGGCTGGTGTGGCTGGAACACAGAGGAAGAGCAGGCAGGGGCTAGCTCGGCAGGGCCTCGAGGGTTGTGTGAGACACATGACTTTGGACTTTATCCTAAGAGTTCTGGAAAGCCACCAAGATGTTTAAGCAGGCTGGGAATGTGATCATGTTTTGCTTCCAAACACTGGTAGCTGGGTAGAGAAGCAGCTGGAGCAGGTGGGAGAGGACTCAGGGAGCTTAAGCTCACGCAGGAATCAAGAGGAGAGTTCACAGTAGCATGACTGCCAGCTAGGTCCCTGAAGGAAAAAGATGGCTCACTCGAACTGGGAACTGATGGGAGCTGGATAAGGGTTGATTGACAGATGTGGGCAGGGGTAAGATGACCAACCATGGATGACCATGCAGGCTGCAAGAGGAGGAAGGCATTGTCCCTCTTAGGACTTCAGGGGAAAGAGGCGGGGATGGCAATCCTATGAACTCCCCGGAGAGCTGCAGCTGCATGAGAGGTGCCCCTGGAAGGAGCTGGGGCCTCAGCCAGAGGAGCACGGCCTCTGCCAACTACAGGCCATTTGGGGAGGGCCAGGGAGAGTGGTGAATAACCATCCCAGTGCTCCCCATCGGCTAGGCCCAAACAGAAGACAGAGGGTGTGGGAACCTGGGGATGCAGTCTAAGGAGTTCAGTCCTGGGTGCACAGAGCCACAGAGTTGATGGCAAGCGGGCTGCAGGGGCAAAGGGAGAATGTCCAGCCCACTAGTTCTAGGGTAGACGAGAAGTCAGAAGTAAGATTATTCATCTACTATGAAGCTGGAATGGAAAGGACTGGGGATGGGCTGGACACAGCTGGAGTCAAACTGATCTCTCATTGACTCAAGACAGGGAATATGACGACACAGAGAAGGCCTGAGACTCAGGTCAGGATGTGTGGGCCCATGTTCCATCCCCCAGTCAGGATGAATCACATAAACTCTCTGGGCTCTGCTGATAGGGTTATGGTCAGCACTGGATAAGCTAATAAAAGTGGGACATGGTGGTGTGCTGCAAAATCATAACATTCATTGGAGCCGAAGCTCCAATACATTGGTCACCTGATGTGAAGAGCTGACTCACTGGAAAAGACCCTGATGCTGGGAAAAATTGAAGGCAAAAGGAGAAGAAGGGGCAGAGGAAGAGATGGTTGGATGGCATTACCGACTCAATGGACATGAATCTGAGCAAACTCCAGGAGATACTGAAGGACGGGGGAGCCTGGTGTGCTGCAGTCCATGGGGTCGCAAACAGTCAGACATGACTTAGCAACTGGAACAACAATGATTGATAATTATTAAAGCTATAAAGAGTCATGGAGATTCATAGCTCTCATCCCCTCACTTTGCAAGTGAGGAAACCGAGGCTCAGACAGGTTAACTGACTTGTGCGAGGTAGCCCTTCGTAAGTGGCAGGGACGAGATGGGAGCCTGGGGTCCTGTCAGCCTCCTTCACTTTTCATACTGTTATTCTGTGCAGTGAATGGAACGGGGATTCAGGCAGGCACAAAATGCTCCATCTCTAGGACCACAGGTATGCCCCGGTTTGGGTTGGGGCAGGGGCTGCTCTTATTCTGCTTCTACTTGAAAAAAGACCATTTCCTACCTTCTCAAATAACTTGAGAAGAACTGGACCAGGCAAGGTGGCTCCTGAGACTGAGGATCTTCCCGGCCCGGTTCTCTGTCTCCCTTTCAGCTGTGAGGAGAACTGCGGGCCAGTGGACGCCAGCAGGGACATTATGCTGAAGGTGACCATGGAGGACGGGTCTGCAGCAGCCATGTTCAGCTGGTATTTGGATGACACCCCACTGGAGAAGGTGAGGATACTGGCAGCCTCGCAAAAACAGAAATGTCTTCCCACTTTGCCTGACCAGACCTGTGTCACTGGCCCAGGACTGAGCTGGGGGTGGGTCAGTCCACTCAGCCAGTGGAGTAAGAGGCGGGGGCTGGGGGCAATGGCCTGCAGAGAGAACGGATGCAGGGGAGCAAAACCAACAATAAACATCGCAGCAGATGCCGTGGGGGCCCCAGCCATCCCTCTTACCAGGCTGATCCAGGCCTCCCCCAGTGCTATGGGGAGGCTGCTGGCAGCCAGCACCCCAGCCTTTGAGTGCCATAATTTCTGTGGTGTAGTTTATGCTCCAGAGCCCCCCACAACACCAGGCTGAATGAAGCTGGGTGCCCCCCCAAACCACTTCTTTGCCTCGTTTCATTTTCTCCCCACCTCAGCTGCCCTCCTGGTTTTCCCTGGGAGCCCTCCCTTGTGAATGCCCTGCACGTGAACTCTCGTCTCAGGCTCTGCTTCCAGGGAACCTGACTGAGAACAGATACCCCAACATGCTGGGGATGAACCTTTGGGCTGACCTCGGGGAAAGAGCCGGTGCTACTGTCCATCCATTGGAGCCAAATCCGAAATGCCTCCCCAGTTCAGAAGCCACTGCCCAGTGGGGTCCAGCAGCCTGACTGGAGCCTCAGGGGTCCTGGGCTGTGCTCTCTTTCAGGCCGAGCCCCTCCCTGAGGCCTGCAGACTCCGAGGATTCTGGCCGCGTTCTTCAATCCTCCTTCAGAGCAACACCTCCATCCTGCTGCTCAACAGCTCCTTCCTGAGGATCCGCAGCCAGGCCGCCCGGATCAGAGTCACAGGTGGGAAGACTCCTCCAGTCTCTTGTCACAGAGCCCACCTCCTGCAGAGAGTGAACCAAGGGGAAGCCAGGGGTGCTGAAACTGGGCCAGCAGCGCGGGGTGGGGCCATACACAGGCTCTGGCGTGAATCCCACCACCGCCACCTTCTAGCTGGGAGACCTTAGGCCATAGATTTAAGCCTGTTTCCTCACACGCAAGCAGGGCAATAGAAATGTCCGCCTCTGAACCGTACGGTGCAGGCTGAGTGACACAACACGGGTGGTAAAAGCAGACCGTCCCGGGTGTGCAGTCTGTGTGTCCTGCAGGTGACTCAGCACTTCTCACCTAAAATGAGCGCCGGACAGCAGAATGTAGACTCCCAGAAAGATAAATAATGGGGTAATCATTACTTTTCAGATGAATTCTTTTGATTCAGTATTTCTCAAAGTGACTCATAGGCCACTCGCCCAAGATAACCTGGTACTATTTTTAATTACACATTCCTGGGTTCACCCAAACCTTCTGAATTAAGTCTGGGCCACAGAATTCATTTTAATTGATTAAAATTCTGTATGCACAACTCTTTCAGGCATGCACTGTTTTTGAGAACTAGGTGGTTATAACAGGTGGTTCGGGGTGTTGGTGCAGGTTAGCTGGGGCTCTTCATGGTGCTGTGGGAGCCCTTGGTTTGGGGTAGGATCTTCTTCTTTCTAGGTCCTGATTGTGGCCCTTCCAAGCTCGGTCTCTTGAAAAAGTCTTGTTTTCCAATATTCTCCCTCCTCTCTAAAGCCCTGTGCGGAAGCTGTTGTTATTAGCTCCATTTTACAGATGAGGAACTGAGTCTCAAAAAGGTCAAAGCCAAGGTCACATGGAGAGTAAATGGCAGGACTAGGATTCTGTCTCTGTCCAATTTTGCTGAGTGAGACCCTGGAATGCCCTGCCTGAGGTGTGAGGGGTAGGGGTAGAGTAGTTAAGATATGCAGATTTCTGAGCCTTACCCCCGAATCTCCAGAGAGAGGCTCTGGAGCAAGGCCTGGGAGTCTGCATGCTAAACGAATTCCCAGGAGATCATGAGCCACGGTGGAGTTTGTGTGACACCCACAGCCCCTAAGCACGTCTTTTGTCTTCACTCCCCAGCAGTGACCGGGTGTGCCTACGGGGAGGACACCTATGTGGTCAGCTCCCTACCTCGCCTGGAGGTGCCCACCTGCACCGTTGCCCCAGAGGAGGGGACCATCCTGACAAGCTTCGCCATCTTCTGCAACGTCTCCACTGCCCTGGGCCCCCTGGAGTACTGCTTTTGCCTGGAGTCAGGTACCGGCTCAGGACCGCGCTCACCCCTCACTCCTGGGCTCATTCCTGTCCAAGAGCAGGCACCTGTCTCTCTCTGAGAGCTGCAAAAAATGTGTTCTGTGGGTGAGAGAGGTTTGCAGGATGACCCTTAACCCCTGCACCAGGCCCACTGACCCAGCCACACACACCAGTGACATGAGAAGCGGGTCCCATCAGTTGCCTCTGCAACTGTAGAGGCCAAAATGACCTCTGTCCTGGCATGAGGGACACGGGAAGGGTGAAATGGAGGAGGGTGTGCAGAAGTATGACTACCAGTACACCATTCCTTAGTACACACTGGGAGGAGCCCTGACTCCTGGATCCCTTCAGGACTAACCCGGTCCAGTTCACAGAATCATCAGTGATGTTAGGACCCGTTTTGGAGAGGCAACAGGGAGTGGGTGATGTCACAGAGCATGCCAAGAGGAGAGTCCCTTGCAAAGGTCTGCTGCTGCTGCTAAGTCACTTCAGTCGTGTCCGACTCTGTGTGACCCCATAGACAGCAGCCCACCAGGCTCCCCCATCCCTGGGATTCTCCAGGCAAGAACACTGGAGTGGGTTGCCATTTCCTTCTCCAATGCATGAAAGTGAAGAGTGAAAGTGAAGTCACTCAGTCATGTCCAACCTTCAGCGATCCCATGGACTGCAGCCTTTCAGGCTCCTCCTTCCATGGGATTTTCCAGGCAAGAATACTGGAGTGGGGTGCCATTCAGAAGGAGATAGAGCGTGCTGACGCCGCCCCACCGCGATGCCCTGGCCAGTGTCCTGTCACTGTAGCCCCCACCCAGGACTGCTGCAGGGCATCTTCAGGGGAGATGGGCAGGCCACCCAAGTTGCCTCTGCTCGCCTAGAATGGGGGTGGCTGGTCCTTGGCAGGCTTATCTGAGTCTTTGTCTCTTCCCAATGAACTTCAGCCTTTTATGACCCTCACAAGAGCTCTTGAAAATGTTCTAGTCAGACTGGGACCATCACCCACACCGAGGCTCCAGAAGTGTTGCTGGGGCGCTCCCCAGTATCTAGCATTCAACACCACAATGATGTAAACTAGACACCTTGACAAGGTGAAGGTGGAGGGGAACTATCGTCAGATCATGGGGTGTCCTTCAAACAGATGTGGAATGCATGTCTGTGACTGGGTCTGAGCCTGCAGGGGAGCAATTCAAGGAAGGCAGGTAGATGTCATTTCAAGTCTGTGTCTCCCTAAATGAAGACACCAGGCCAGCTGCTCCGGTTCTGATTGGTTATTCCGCAATAGTGCCTCCTTCTGCCCCACACAGGTGAGCAGGGGGAAGGAAGCGTGACCAATACAAAAATGAATTGGCAATTGCAATGCAATAACTTTGTGATTGTTTTCATGCTATAATGAAGAGATTCCAGTGACAGGCAAGTCCCCTTTAAGGACACAAAGGATATTCATTCATTCATTCATTCATTTTTACAACAAATATATTGAATTTCAGCTCTGTTCTAGGTCCTATATATTCAGTAACGGACAAAACAGAGGAAGTCTCTGACCTCGCTGTATTTTTAGTCAGTGATGGAGACAGCTGGTAAACAAAGACACAGGACGGGAGGCGCTGTTTTAGACAGAGCAGCCTGGGAAGACCTGGATACAGGAAGTAATATTCGAGGGCGTCTGGACGGGCTTTGAGCCAGTTGTTAAGATCGTCTTCCTTTCCTCCTGTTTCTCTTTCTTCTTATTTTTGTAATTTGGTTTACCACTTTGAATTTTTCTAAAAAAATCGATAAAGGGGGGTTGTTTTTCTGAAAATCTTCATGGATTCTAGTAAGGCTATTCCAAAGTCACAGCAGCAGGTGATTTCCTAGGGAGGACAGTCAGTCACTTCAGTCGCTCAGTCGTGTCCGAGTCTTTGCGACCCCATGGACTGCAGCACGCCAGGCTTCCCTGTCCATCACCAACTCCCAGAGCTTGCTCAAACTCACGTCCATTGAGTCAGTGACTCCATCCCACCATCTCATCCTCTGTCATCCCCTTCTCCTCCTGCCTTCAGTATTTTCCAACATCAGGGTCTTTTCAAATGAGTCAATTCTTCGCATCAGGTGGACAAAGTACTGGAGATTCAGCTTCAACATCAGTCCTTCCAATGAATATTCAGGACTGATTTCCTTTAGGATGGACTGGTTGGATCTCCTTGCTGTCCAAGGGACTCTCCAACACCACAGTTCAAAAGCATCAATTCTTTGGCAATCAGCTTTCTTTATAGTCCAACTCTAACATCCACACATGACTACAGAAAATATCACAGCCTTGACTAGACAGACCTTTGTCGGCAAAGTAATGTCTCTGCTTTTTAATATGCTGTCTAGGTTTGTCTTAGCTTTTCTTCCAAGGAGCAAGTGTCTTTTAACTTCATGACTACAGTCACCACCTGCAGTGATTTTGGAGCCCAAGAAAATAACGTCCGTCACTGTTTCCATTGTTTCCCATCTATTTGCCATGAAGTGATGGGACTGAATGCCATGTTCATTTTTTGAATGTTGAGCTTTAAGCCATCTTTTTCACTCTCCTCTTTCATCCTCATCAAGAGGCTCTTTAGTTCCTCTTCACTTTCTGCCATAAGGGTGATGTCATCTGCATATCTGAGGTTATTGATATTTCTCCCTGCAATCTTGATTCCAGCTTGTGCTTCATCCAGCCTGGCATTTCGCATGATGTACTCTCTATATACGTTAAATAAGCAGGGTGACAATATACAGCTATTCCAAAGTCATAGCAGTAGGTGATTTCCTAGGGAGGACAGTGGGTCAGCATAAACTCTGTCTTCTCCCAGGAAGTATGGAGTCCAAGAGTCCCTGCCATGACCTCACGAGCTATGGCTTTTGTGTCCTTGTCATCAGGCTCTACCTTGGTGTATTTACCGTCACCCTGAGACCTGGGAATGCCCCCTTAATTATTCAGTGTCCATTTGCCAGGTTCCTGTCTACACTGTGGCCCTGAACCTGCCCTCCCATCAGTTTACCTGCCACTTGGAAAAGAAAACAATGACTTCATGTTGACAGTGGTCATTTCTGTCTCCAGTCATGCGGGGGGCAGACAGCAGACCCAGGCAGTGGTTAAGGTGAGTGGCAGCCACTGCTCCTCTACTGAGACGATCTCCTTTCTGTTTGTTTATTTGTTTTTAATTTATCTCTTTGCTTGGCTGTGCTGGGTCTTCCCTGTGGCGCGTGGGATCTGGGCTGCATCACGTAGAACCTTTCATTGTGGTGCGTGGACTGTCTAGTTGTGGTGCACGGGCTTATTGGCCCCGTGGCATGCAGGGTCTCGGTTCCCCAGCCAGGCACTGAACCCATGTCTTCTGCACTGCAGGACAGATTCTTAACCACTGGACCACCAGTAAAGTCCCTGAGATAGCTTCTTGGCTTGTCTGAACTTCACCAAGAGGGTGGTGGGGTTGAAAGGAGCCAAGGGCATGACCATACGAGGGTTTATTCATTCATTCCTTCAACATATATTTATACAGCACCGACCACAGTCCTGGCCTGGTGACACAGCCATGGGCAAAATAGACCTGGTCTCTCCCTTTGTAGATCTTATGACTAGTGGCCAGTACAGGGGAAGGATCCAGGGGATTGGGGGTGGGGTACCTGAGGGAGGTGGGGGCAGAAGAACCTAGAGATGAGTTAGACCAGTGCCTTCAGAGTTCAGAGTTCAGAGGACCAAGATCCACCACTAGGTCTATAAGGAAGAAGTTGGATAAAATTTCAAGTCAGTTTCAAAGGTAAGAAGCCAGGTGGATGGAAAGACCTGAGGGCCCAGTGAGGAGAACAGTGAGAGGTGAAGTCATGACCTGCCCAAGATTTGCTCCAGGTGGCCATCAGCGCAAGTGGGTCCACTGCCATCAAGCCCTGGGGGGAGTGCCCATGCCAGGTAAAGCCATCCAGCCCTACTCTGCTTCACCATGTGCAGGCTGGGCCTTCAGGCTCCAGGTTCTAGAACAAGAACTGGTGGGTTGAGATACTCCTGCTCTGAGCACATCTCTGGTCTCCTGGTAGGTGGGACCTGGACATACCTGTGTGGAGGAGGAAGCATTCCAGGCCGCGGTGTGGGACCATGTCACTGCTATTCTGCAGGGCGGGCATGGCCCTGAGCGGCTCTTCCAGCTGGCCAGGGCTGTGTCATCCGTACTGGACCAGGGGCCGGGCTCCAGGCAGCTGCCGAGAGTGGACACCAGACAGAAGGTGCTTCCGATGAACTCCTCTGTCCTTTTTCTGGGGTCTGCATGCAGCCATCTGGGGAGGGGAGTGGGGTCCATGGATCCGTGGGGAAGTCTTTGGTGTCTCCCAAGTTGATGTCACGTCTCTCTTCCAGTACTTTCAGTGAGTGACATAAAATGAAAGCAAGCTTTCTCTGCTCAGCTTCATGGAACCACAAGTTTCTAGGGTGGGAAGAAATTTAGAGGGTACCACTCCCGTCTCTTCCTGTTCAATTCAGTTCAGTTGCACAGTCGTGTCCGATTCTATGCGACCCCATGGACTGCAGCACACCAGGCTTCCCTGTCCATCACCAACTCCCAGAGTTTACTCAAATTCATGTCCATCGAGTCAGTGATGCCATCCAACCATCTCATCCTCTGTCGTCCCCTTCTCCTCCCGCCCTCAGTCTTCCCCATCATCAGGGTCTTTTCCAGTGAGTCAGTTCTTGGCAACAGGAAGGGGATGAAACTGCCGCCAGGGGAGAAAAGTGACCCTGTCTTGATCACACGGCTCATGGTTTGATGCTGTCCCAGCTCTGTCACTTACCATTTCTATTGTCAGGCCCAAGACTGAAATTCTCTAAGCCTCAGTTTTCCCATCTGGAAAACAGGGACAATAATATTCTTTTCCTTACAAGGTTGTGGTGAGTGTTCAGAATTACCTTCACTGTAGCTATGAGTCAAATCACAGGAAAATTGCCAGCATTCAAACAGCTTTAATTCATGAATATGGCTATTCCACGTGATACAACCTAGTATAAGCAACTCTGGCAGAAGGCATGGTTACTTCCACTCCCCGTGCATGCTCCTAGGCATCTGCCTGCACTCACCACACACAGCGTCACACACATCTGCTGGGTGTGCGGGGCAGAGGACAGACTCCTCTGGACCCTGAAGGGTTGCATGAGAGTGCTGAGCACACTGCGGAGAATGTGAGCAGCTCTCCCGGGTCCACATTTCCAGCAGCTAGCGAAGACAAGGGCAAACCCAGGCTGGCTCTTCCCCTGCCCACCTCCAGCCCCCTCACCCCAGCCTTTTTCCTCACTTAGTCCCCCGGCCCCAACACATGCACACAACTCCATCTGGCTCTCATTCACCCTGAGCATGACTTACATGCTTCCCTTTGGAAGGAAACTTCCTTTTGGATCCTCTATGATCCTAAGCACACGGACTACACAGCCTGACCCCAGGTCTTCTCATGAAACACTGGGGTCCTGATGAGAGAGAGATGTCAAGCTCTCATTGGGCAATGGAGGAGAGTTTAAGGAGGGCTCTGTTGAGAAAACTAGGGGCAAGTTTTCAGAAACAAACGAGAGAGGACACAGGACCCCAGGGGCTCACCCTGAAGTGACCAGCATCCTGAAGGGGCAGCTGTGTGTGGACAGGGCTCCTTGGTAGGAGTGGTGGTTTCTGAAGGATGAGGCCAGCAACCCTGGCAGGGAGGGCGCCTGCAGCAAAGCTTCCCGCTCTCTCCTCCTGCCCACTCTTCTCCTGCTAGTGAATCCACAGGCCAGAGGCCCGGCAGTCACTGACATCTCCATGCAGGCAGCCTCCAGAATGGAGACCAAGGATGGGGAAGATCTGCAGAGGCAAATGTGAGATCATCCATTACCCACCTGAGTTTCCCTCCAGAATATTCTGTACGAGTCCCCTCACAGACAGGTCTATTCTTCCCTCCACCCAGGTTGTAGCCTGAATGGGAGCCTGGGCTGGCAGCAGACACACTCAGACTCTGCAGCTGCTGTGAAAGACTGTTGTTTTTCAGTTGCTCAGTCATGTCTGACTCTTTGCAACTCCATGGATTGTTGCCTGCCAGGCTCCTCTGTCCTTGGGATCTCCCAGGCAAGAATACTGTAGTGGGTTGCCATTTCCTTCTCTAGGGGTTCCTTCGTGACCCAGGGATAGAACCCTCATTTCCTGCATCGGCAGGTGAGTTCCTTATCACTGAGCCACGACTGTTAGGCGATTAGATGAGCAAGTTGTGAGTACAAGCAGGACAGGAGGGCGAGAGCGAAAGCTCACCTCTATTTGCGCTCTCCCAGACGGTTGCTATAAGCCATATCAGGCCACCTATTTTTAAATTAAAATGAATTTTAATGAAATAAAGTTAAAAATCCAGTTCTCTGGTTGCACTAGCCACATTCCAAGGGTTTAATATGTAGTTACATTTGGCAAGCAGCTATGTTACTGGACAGCACAAAGACAGAACATTTCTATCAACACAGAATGTTTGATGCTGCTGCTGCTGCTGCTAAGTCGCTTCAGTCGTGTCCGACTCTGTGCGACCCCATAGACAGCAGTCTACCAGCTCCCCTGTCCCTGGGATTCTCCAGGCAAGAATACTGGAGTGGGTTGCCATTTCCTCCTCCAATGCATGAAAGTGAAAGTGAAGTCTCTCAGTCATATCCAACTCTTCCTGACCCCATGGACTGCAGCCCACCAGGCTCCTCTGTCCATGGGATGTTTGATGGGGCTGTGCTAAAATTATATTCTTAGGTTTTATCTGCCTCAACCAAAGCCCACCCCTGGCCAGGCCCTCGTTAGGGCTTAGAAAGCATGCTCCCCCAGATGCCCCAGGAGGTCTGGTATAAGGCTGGAGTTGGCGGGGGGGACTGGAGGGAGCCTTGTCCCCACTGCCCCCCAAAGCACACAGGGACCTACGCCTGCAACAAGCTCTCCCACCCACAATGGGCCATCACAGTAAGCCAGTTTCTGAATTTCATGCCATTTGAGTCACAATGAGACCATTTGTTTTAAAATAATGCCAGATTTTACAGATTTGATTTGAAGAACTGGAAAAAGCTTGAGACATCCTGTATTAGTTTCCTCCTGCTGCTGTAACAAATAACCATAAACTTCATGACTTAACACAAGTGTCTTATCTTACCATTCTGGAGGTCAGGAGTATGAAAGAAACAAGTTTCACTGGGGCTAAAGCCAAGGTGTTGGCAGGGCTGTGAGCTGTCTGGAGGCTACAGGCAAGAATCTATCGGCTTTTCCAGCTTCTAGAAGCTGACCCTGTTGCCTGCTCCATTTTCAACACCAGCATCTTCAAACCTCCTCCCTCCACGGCCTCCCCCTTCTCCTCTTGTCTTCTGTCTCCCTTCCTGCCACCTCTGCCTCCACCATCACATCTCCTTCTCTGACTCTGACCCTCCTAGCTCCCTCTTTTAAAGACCCCCATGAAGACTCAGAAAACCAAAACATGGTTGCTGGAGGGGGAGGGGATAGTTACGGAGTTTGGGAAGGTCACACACACACTGCTGTATTCAAAATGGATAACCAACAAGGATCTACTCTACAGCACAGGGAGCTCTGCTTAGTGTTATGTGGCAGCCTGGATGGGAGGGGGGTTTGAGGGGAGAATGGATATGTATGTTAAGTCCTTTCACCATTCACCTGAAACTATCCCAACATTGTTAATAGGCTATGCTGCTGCTGCTAAGTCACTTCAGTCGTGTCCGACTCTATGTGACCCCATAGACGGAAGCCCACCAGGCTCCCCTGTCCCTGGGATTCTCCAGGCAAGAACACTGGAGTGGGTTGCCATTTCCTTCTCCAGTGTGTGAAAGTGGAAAGTGAAAGTGAAGTCGCTCAGTCGTGTCCGACCCTTAGCGACCCCACGGACTGCAGCCTACCAGGCTCCTCCATCCATGGGATTTTCTAGGCAAGAGTACTGGAGTGGCTTGCCATACCCTGATACAAAATAGAAAGTTTAAAGTTTGAAAAAAATAAATAAAGGAGAAAAAAATCACAGGGACCCCTGTGATTATACTCGTCCCACCTAGTTATACAGGATACTCTCCCCATCTCAGAATCCTTAATTTAATCAAACCTCCACAGAGATTCTGCCCAAGTGTCTCTTGTCATGTGAATAACATATGCACAGGTTTCAGGGACTAGGGTGTGTCTATCTTTGGGAGGCTACGATTCTGCCTACCATACATCCTAGGAGACAAGCAGAGATCTATCAGCTTTGGAAGACCCGACATGAGCCTGGTCACTTTCCTAGTCACTGTCTCAGACCCCAGATCTTTCTGACAGCCTCATCAAGCCACTGGAATTACATTACCTCCCCCACCTTCCTCTGTCTTTTCCAAGGTCAGAGAGCGTATCCTGGGGTCACTGTCTGTGGTCAGTGTCACCATAGGGGATGTGCAGAGGGTGCAGGGGCTGGCCGAGGTGCTGAAAGAGGTGACCCAGCGCAGTGAGGAGCTCACACCCTTAGCCCAGGTGAGTAGTTCCCACCCACTAAGTCCTGACCTTTATTTCTGGGACCCTGATCATTCTTCCCACTTAACACATCCATTTGCTCGTGCACCCCTTCTATGCATATACATCTATACATATACATTCCTGACCTTTCACTCATTTATCCATGTGTTAATTTATTCATTCATTTAACAAATGCTCCCTAAACGCCTAGTATGTGCAGGTACTATGCAATTCATAGAAAATTCAGCGGAAAACTCCATAGACATGGCCTGTGCCTTCGTGGCACATTTAGGCCACTGGGGTGACCAGATACTGAACAAATAACTTAGTAAGTACATATATGATTACAAAATTGGGATAAGTGCTGTGTCCAGCCAGTTGGCCAGCCAGCCAGCTGTTCCCAGTCAGTGAATATTTACTGAATGCCTACTATATGCTGGGCATTGTGCAAGGCACTCTGGGAAAGACTCCGAGATGGACAAGGCTGCTGTCCTGAAGGAACTGAGCACACGGCAGGGAAGGAACGCCTGGCTTCCAGTCCTTGACACAGGCAGCTTGTGTGACGGGCCTGGCCCAGATCTCCCCTGGCTTGAGTCCCCACGTGCTCCCTTCCACCACAGTGCTGGTCCTTGGAGGAGTTCAGGGGGTGGTCTGTTCAAGGCAGGGCCTCATGCTTTTCTTCCTCCTCCTCTGGGTGAGCCAGTGGGAGGCCGGCAGGGCTCTGCAGCATGCCAGTGAGGGCCTGCTGGCATTGAGTGCCGAGGCCCACCCTGAGGACCAGAGGCGTCAGGCGGCCACCAGGGACCTGCTCCAGGCTGTGGGCAATGTGCTGGAAGCTTCCCTAAGGGACCAGTCTGAAGAGCCTGCACAGGCCAACGGCAGTCAGGTGGGTGTCCCGGCCCAGATGTGGACCTCATGCTAACCACATGCCCGGCTCACACCAGCATTTCTAGGTGGATCCTTCTCCACATCGTGCAGTTGAGGAAACTGAGGTGCGGCGGTTAGAGGCCCTTCTAGGAGCTGACAGAAAGGATCCAGGACAGGAGCTCCTGGGAGGTGGAGTGATGTAGCAGGCCGAGTGCAGGCTTCAAAGGAGGCGGCCTGAGTTGGAACTCTGCCTTTTTCACTTACAAGCCTTGTGCCTTGGGCAAGGACACTTCCTGCAGCCTTATATCCTCATCTGTATTAAGCTGATAAGCTCTGCTTCATCTGATTGGAGAGATCCTTTACTCACTCTTCCAAGTCTGAACTCCTGGTTCACTTAGCCAAGGACACAGAGCAACTTTAGGAGAGAGGTCATTCCAGCACCCAGGACGTCACAGAACGGAGACACAGAACCCATCTCCTGCTGCTTCACAGCCCTTTACTCTGTGGTACCACCATTCCATCCAAGAGCTCACACATTCTAATGGTGGCCACACAGGCACACTCAAACACATACCCACACGCTTACACACACACACAAACACTGACTCACACTCACACACACTGAGAGCCATCACTTACACTGTCACATATACCTCAAAGCAAACACTCCTGCGTACACTCATACCTTCACATTCAGCTACACAGTCACACAGACTCTCACATATAGTTACAATCACACACAAAATCACACACACACACACACATTCATGCTCAGATACTTATACTCCCATTCCCTCAAGTCACATCTACTCAGGCACACATCCACACACTTCCACTCACACACACCCACATCAGTTCAGTTCAGTCGCTCAGTCGTGTCCAACTCTCTGTGACCCCATGGAATGCAGCACACCAGGCCTCCCTGTCCATCACCAACTCCCGGAGCTTACTCAAACTCATGTCTATTGAGTCGGTGACGCCATCCAAGCGTCTCATCCTCTGTTGTCCCCTTCTCCTCCTGCTTCAATCTTTCCCAGAATCAGGGTCTTTTCAAATGAGTCAGTTCTTTGCATCAGGTGGCTGAAGTATTGGAGTTTCGGCTTCAACATCAGTCCTTCCAGTGAATATTGAGGACTGATTTCCTTTAGGATGGACTGGTTGGATCTCCTTGCAGTCCAAGGGACTCTCAAGCATCTTCTCCAACACCACAGCTCAAAAGCATCAGTTCTTTGGCAATCAGCTTTCTTTATAGTCCAACTCTTACATCCATACATGACCACTGGAAAAACCATAGCTGTGACTAGACAGACCTTTGTTGGCCAAGTAATGTCTCTGCTTTTTAATATGCTGTCTAGGTTGGTCATAACTTTTATTCCAAGGAGCAAGTGTCTTTTAATTTCATGGCTGCAGTCACCATCTGTAGTGATTTTAGAGCCCCCCAAAATAAAGTCCGCCACTGTTTCCACTGTTTCCCATCTATTTGCCGTGAAGTGATGGGACCAGATGCCATGATCTTCATTTTCTGAATCTTGAGTTTTAGGCCAACTTTATCACTCTCCTCTTTCACTTTCATCAAGAGGCTCTTTAGTTCTTCTTTGCTTTCTGCCATAAGGGTGGTGTCATTTGCATATCCGAGGTTATTGATATTTCTCCCAGCAATTTTGATTCCAGCTTGTGCTTCATCCAGCCCAGCATTTCTTTTGATGTATTCTGCATATAAGTTAAATAAGCAGGGTGACAATATACAGCCTTAACGTACTCCTTTTCCTATTTGGAACCAGTCTGTTGTTCCATGTCCAGTTCTAACTGTTGCTTCTTGACCTGCATACAGATTTCTCAAGAGGCAGGTCAGGTGGTCTGATATTCCCATCTCTTTCAGAATTTTCCACAGTTTGTTGTGATCCACACAGTCAAAGGCATTGGCATAGTCAATAAAGCAGATGTTTTTCTTGGAGAAGGCAATGGCAAACCACTCCAATACTCTTGCTTGGAAAATCCCATGGACGGAGGAGCTTGGTAGGCTGCAGTCCATGGGGTCACTAAGAGTTGGACACGACTGAGTGACTTCACTTTCACTTTTCACTTTCATGCACTGGAGAAGGAAATGGCAACCCACTCCAGTGTTCTTGCCTGGAGAATCCCAGGGACGTGGGAGCCTGGTGGGCTGCCATCTGTGGGGTTGCATAGAGTCGGACATGACTGAAGTGACTTAGCAGCAGCAGCAGCAGATGTTTTTCTGGAACTCTCTTGGTTTTTTCGATAATCCAGCGTATGTTAGCAATTTGATCTCTGGTTCCTCTGTCTTTTCTAAATCCAGCTTGAACATCTGGAAGTTCATGGTTCACGTATTGCTGAAGCCTGGCTTGGAGAATTTTGAGCATTACTTTACTAGTGTGTGAGATGAGTGCAATTGTGCAGTAGTTTTAGCATTTTTTGGCATTGTCTTTCTTTGGGACTAGAATAAAAGCTGACCTTTTCCAGTCCTGTGGCCACTGCTGAGTTTTCCAAATTTGCTGGCATATTGAGTGCAGCACATTCACAGCATCATCTTTTAGGATTTGAAATAGTTCAACTGGAATTCCATCACCTCCACTAGCTTTGTTCATAATGATGATTCCTAAGGCCCACTTGACTTCACATTCCAGGATGTCTGGCTCATTGTGATTATCTGGGTGATGAAGATCTTTTTTGTATAGTTCTGCTATGTATTCTTGCCACCTCTTCTTAATATCTCCTGCTTCTATTAGGTCCATACCATTTCTGTCCTTTATCGAGCCCATCTTTGCATGAAATGTTCCCTTGGTATTTCTAATTTTTTGGAAGAGATCTCTAGTCTTTCCAATTCTATTGTTTTCCTCTATTTCTTTGCACTGAGGAAGGCTTTCTTACCTCTCCTTGCTATTCCTTGGAACTCTGCATTCATATGGGTATATCTTTCCTTTTCTCCTCTGCTTTTTGCTTCTCTTCTTTACTCAACTATTTGTAAGGCCTTCTCAGACAGCCATTTTGCTTTTTTGCATTTCTTTTTCTTGGGGATGGTCTTGGTCCCTGTCTCCTGTACAATGTCACGAACCTCCGTCCATAGTTCTTCAGGTTCTCTATCAGATCTAGTCCCTTAAATCTATTCCTCACTTCCACTGGGTAATGGTAAAGGATTTGACTCAGGTCATACCTGAATGGTCTAGTGGTTTTCCCTACTTTCCTCAATTGAAGTATGAATTTGGCAATAAGGAGTTCATGATCTAAGCCACAGTCAGCTCCTGGTCTTGTTTTTGCTGACTGTATAGAGCTTCTCCATCTTTGGCTGCAAAGAATATAATCAATCAGATGTAGAGTCTTCTCTTGTGTTAGAAGAGGGTGTTTGCTATGACCAGTGCGTTCTCTTGGCAAAACTCTATTAGCCTTTGCCCTGCTTCATTCCATGCTCCAAGGCCAAATTTGCCTGTTACTCCAGGTATTTCTTGACTTCCTACTTTTGCATTCCAGTCCCCTATAATGAAAAGGACATCTTTTTTGGGTGTTAGTTCTAGAAGATCTTGTAGGTCTTCATAGAACCGTTCAACTTCAGTTTCTTCAGCGTTACTAGTTGGGGCATAGACTAGGATTACTGTAATATTGAATGGTTTGCCTTGGAAATGAACAGAGATCATTCTTTCATTTTTGAGATTGCATCCAAGTACTGCATTTCGGACTCTTTTGTTGACCATGATGGCTACTCCATTTCTTCTGAGGGATTCCTGCCCACAGTAGTAGATATAATGGTCATCTGAGGTAACTTCACCCATTCTAGTCCATTTTAGTTCACTGATTCCTAGAATGTTGACGTTCACTCTTGCCATCTCCTGTTTGACCACTTCCAATTTGCCTTGATTCATGGACCTAACATTCCAGGTTCCTATGCAATATTGTTCTTTATAGCATTGGCCTTTACTTCCATCACCAGTCACATCCACAACTGGGTGTTGTTTTTGCTTGGGTTCCTTCTCTTTATTCTTTCTGGAGTTATTTCGCCACTGATCTCCAGTAGCATATTGGGCACCTACCGACCTGGGGAGTTCCTCTTTCAGTGTCCTATACTTTTGCCTTTTCATGCTATTCATGGGGTTCTCAAGGCAAGAATACTGAAGTGGTTTGCCATTCCCTTCTCCAGTACATACCCACATAAACACACTCAAATACTTATATTCACACACAATCCTCCTCAACACGCACGTACACACTCGCATTCACACACACACACACACCCATCAGATGCACGTACACATGCACACATGATCTGTGCTCTGATAGGAACTCCGCACAAATGTCCAGCCCTCCTGGTCCTCAGGCCTGCCTTGGCTTCAGTGAGGCCGCATCTTCACTCAAGGCTTGAGCAGGGTTGGGGGAGGAGTTTGAGCCTGAGTTGCCCCGCACAATGGCTCCTCCTGTGACTTTCCATTTCCCCTCGAATAATACCTGGGCTGTGGGTGGACATCAGGGTCCAGTGGAGCAGCAGAGGCAGGCACACAGTGAGCCTCTCCATGGTTCTGTGGCTTCCCCTTACCAGCACGTGGCCTCCACAAGTCACCACCCTCTCTGTGCCTCTGTCTCCCCGTCTGCCAAACAGAATGGTAAAAGCACCTGCTCGCAGAGCTTGGAATCTTCTCAGGGCTTATGCCCGATTCCCTATAGCACCTGGTGCTTGGTGAAGTGCTCCTGCTGAAGGCCCACATGAGCTTGGTGGCAGCAACCAGAGGTGGTATATGGAGACTGGCCCACAGCAGTGGTCCCCTGCTTCCTTTTCCAGATGGCCACAGTGTCCCAGCTGCTGGAAGCTGCAGAGCGTGTGCAGGCTGCCCTCCTGCTGGGGAGACTGCCCGGGGGCCTTCCGGCCACGGTGACCACCCCCTCCATCTCTGTGTACACAAACAGGTAATCTGCTGTACTGTGGGTGACCCAAAAAACTCATCCTCCACATCCACATCCCAAGGCCCTGGCACAGGCAGAGCCCAGGAGACCCACCTGGTGGGGGGCATGGGGGTGAGTGATGGGACCTAGAAGTAGGAAGGGCTTTTCACTGAGAGAAAGTCCCCATACTGGGTGTTTGTACAGCATGAGAAGGGAGGTGGTAAGTGCCACGCCAGTGTCAGAGCCACCCATGTGTCTTGAGAGACAGGTCATATTGAACTGTGCAGGGAAGGGGGCTGAATGCAGGGGGCCAACCCACTTTTAACCTCACTCAGAGTGTGTCTGGCAAGCCCGCTGCTCCGTGGACTCAGGACTTCCAGACGCTCTGGCCTTAGGTGTTTCTGCAAGGAGTGCCAGCCTCCTTTCACTGAGCCCTCCTCCAGCACCTAGGGATGACTTCTCACTTTCTTGCCACCCCCTGACAATCGGGGCTGGACGACGCTGCAGGCACTGCTGGGATCCTCGGCACTGAGCACCCTCTCTTGGTTCCTCTGCCACAGCTGCCCTCCTGGATCCCAGGGGCAGTTTCCCAAAGTAGCATTGTGATCATGACTAGGATCTGAAACCAGGTCCCCAGTCTACTAAGATAGGACGAGGTCAATGGCCAGGAAAGATGGTCTTATGGGAGGTCAAGTAGGCTGGGGAGATAGGTCTGGAGAAGTGTCTACATCCAAGCTCATTTATTCATTCAACAAAATATGTATTGACCACCATCACAGGACAGGCACTGCCCGAGGCACTGGGGTGCCACAGGAGACAAAGCAGGCCGAAGCCCTGTCTGTGTGGGGCCACCTGCCCAGCCTTGAGGCATCACCTGCCTTTTATGCTGCTCCCACTGATGCAAACACAGAACCATCTGAGTAAGGGTCCCTAACCTCCGGGGTCTAATGCCTGATGATCTGAGGTGGAGCTGATGTAATCATAATACAAATAAAGTGTACAATAAGTATAATGTGCTTGAATCATCCCCAAGCCATTCCCCTACCTGGTCCTTGGAAAATTTGGTTCCCATGAAACCGGTCCCTGGTGACAGAACATTGGGGACTGCTGATCTAAGGGGATCACGAAAGAAGCGCTGATGCTAAAGCTAGACCCCAGGCAGTGCTAGAGCGGGCAGATCTTCCTCTGACACTGACCTTCTCCTCTCTGTCCCGGCACCTCCGTTCTCACCTTGTGGACAGAATACAGCCCTGGAGTTGGCGAGGCTCCTCCGTGCATGTTGCTGCAGCCAGCTCTGCGACCTTCACCCTGCCCACTGCCCCCTCCCTTGGCTCCATGGAGGACTATCGGGAGCCTGTGGACATCAGGGTAACAACAGAAAGAATACCCTTGGAATCAGCCCTTTACAGTTTGCAAAGCACCTGCACATATGTTTGCTCATTCATGTTGCTAACAGCTCTATAAATTAATTAAGCCCATTTTACAGGTGAGTTCAGTGACTCGCCCGAGGTGACCAGCAAAGTGGCAGGGCTGGGATTCAGACCTAGACCTTCTGACTCCCAGACCATCCTCTTTCCACTGTATTGTGGAATTTCTCCGGCAGCCCCGGTTTAATTAGTCCTTGGAAATGAAGCTCTTCAGACTCCATTCCATAAGTAAGCAATAGTAAACTCAGGGCTTTTCCTTCCCAAATTAGGGCACATCTGACTCTTGGCTCCTTGAGCCTCCAAGAAAGAAGACAAACGTCTTTCTCTTAGAGACTTTGCATCTTTGCTATAAGAAAGCGTCACACTGTTCATAGTCCAGTAACTGCTCAGCTGTAGCAAGTGTGATCAGGTCTCTAGGCCCAGATTTCTGAGGTCAGAGCCTTGAAGGTCACACACACACACACACACACACAGGAAAGATAGCAGCAGCTGAAGACGGGACCCTCTCATTCACCCCACAGCACAAGGGCCACCTATCCACCTGTCTGGGGAAAGCTTTTCCTTCACACAGGGGCCTGGTTACCTGCCGGCCCTTGGGCGCCTTGGCTCTCTGTTCTTGGTTTCAGATGATGAGCTTCCCCAAGAGCCCGTTTCCAGCCCGAGGTCACTTTGATGTCAGCGGAACTGTGGGTGGCCTTTCTCTGACCAGGCCTAGTGGACAGCTCATCCCTGTGAAGAATCTGTCGGAGTATATCGAGGTAGGCTTGGGGTGTGCTCAGAAGTCAGGTGGCACTTCTGTCTTCTTTCTCAACTTGGTTGGGTCCAAAAGTTGGCTGGTTATAAAAAAAAAAAATGACTAAAGAAGAGAATCATTGGGAATCACCTGGTGGTCCAGTAGTTAGGACTCCACATTTCCACTACCGAGGGCCCAGGTTCAGTCCTTGGTCAGAGAACTAAGATCCCATAAGCTTCATGGTGTGGGCAAAAAAAAGAGAAAAGAAAAAAAGAAGAGAATCATGAGAAATTATCCTCACCCTGCTATAAGCATTGCAAGCATTGTAGTTTAACATAAAACTATATATTTTATACAGTTTAACATAAAACTATATATTATTTGGTTATATATATGCTATGATAAAGAATGTTCAAACAACTGGTTCAACCCCTGGTCAGGGAACTAGATCAAACAATGTTGCAACTAAGATCCAGCTCAATCAAATAAATACATATTAAAAGAAAAGAAAAAGGATGGAGGGAATTCCCTGGTGGTCCAGTGGTTAGGACTTGGTGCTTTCACTACTGTGGTCCCAGGTTCAACCTTTGTGGTACAGTCAAAAAAATTTTAATTAAACAAATAAATAGTGGGTGGAAGGCATTAGTTAATCCGGAGAGCTGATTAAATGGAGAGCGGTTATGAGAAGCTCTAACGTAGGGATAAAAGCAGAGGAATAGCAACTAATTGAGGGCTACTGTGTACGCGGCGTTCGGCTAAGGATTCTGTCCGTAATAACACTTTTAATGCTCTCAGTGAGGGCTTCCCTGGTGGCTCCGAGGTCAAGAATCTGCCTGCAATTCAGGAGACTGCCTGCAATACGGGAGACCCGGGTTTGATCTCCAATGCAGGGGACATGGGTTTGATCCCTGGTCTGGGAAGATCCCACATGCCGTGGAGCAGCTAAGCCTGTGCGCCACTTTTGAGCCTGTGCTCTAGAGCCTAGAACCAAGCTTGTGCACTTTGTGTGCAGGTGCAGCCCTGAGCCAGGGTGCACAGCTTGGGGAGCAGGGGCCGAATAAAAGCCCCCAAAATATCCTCATCCTCATCCCAGAGCCATGAATACGTCACCTGACATGGCAAAATGTGACTCCGCAGATGTTATTTGAGTTAAAGATCCTGAAATAGAGAGATGATCCTGGATCATCATCTCTTAGAGGTCCTTCTAAGTGGCAGGCGGGTGGGGGGTGGGGAAGGCAGTTTGATGACAGAAGCAAGAGGTCGGCTGATGCAAGGAGGGGTCCATGAGCCAAGCACCGCAGGCACTTCCAGAAGCTGGAAAAGGCAAAGAAGTGGGTTCTCCCCCGGAGCCCCAAGAAGGAAACAGCTCTGACAACTGTAGCACCATGCGACTGATTTTGGGGCTTCTGGCCTCCAGGGCTGTAAGAGAAAAAACTTGTGCTGTTTTAAGCCACAAAGCTTGTGGTCATTTGTCACAGCAGCCTCAGGAGACTAATGAAAAGAGCAGAGCACAGGTTGGATTTCAGCTCCCCAGGGGCTCACCCTGACGTTCGCCGGCATTCCTGTCCCGGCACACCCTTGAATTGACTGTTTCTGACGACAGATCCTGCTGCCTCGGCTTTCGGAAGGACACGATGAGCCAACCGTGCTGAATCTGAGCAGACCTGAAGCTCTGTGGGTGAACCTGACATCAGGCAGCGCGGCTTTGGGGATCCAGCTGCACTGGAGACCTGACGCCCCACTCACGCTCAGCTTGGGTTACGGCTACCACCCCAATGAGACCAGCTACGATGCCCAGGCTCACCTCCCGCCAGCAGCTGCTCCAGGTAGTCCCACCACCCAGGGCGGCTTCTTGAGTTGCTTCCTGGGGGTGTGACCAGCTTAAAACTTGAGAATCAGAGCCATAGAGAAAAAAAAAAAAAAGAGAGAAAAAACACTTGCTACATTCAGTACTTATTTTTGTTGGTATTATTATTAGGCAATATACTAGGTAAATAATTACCGTATGTCCTGAAGGAGCTGACAAGCACTCACAGAACTGACCTCATTGCAGTCCTCATGACAGCCCTTGGGGATGAGGATGAATGAAATATTTACTTTTCAAGTAAAAACAGAGAGGTTAAGTAACTGGTCCAAAGTCACACAGCCAAGGAGGAGCAAAGTCAGAATTTGTGCCCTCGTCGGTCTGACTTGGCAGCCTGCTCGGCACACTGAGCTAGGCGTGACTCGTCTCCTATACTCCTGGGACATCGGGGAGACCATCAGTGTCTGCTTCCCTGCCCAGGCACCTGGTGCTCCCCTCCCATCACATTAGATCCGGTTTCCACGAGGCTTCAGGCTGACCACACCCCCATCCCCTGTACCCACTGCTTCCTGCAGATGAGCTGTCCACGTGGATCCTGAGCCCAGAGGACCTGCATTTCGGAGAAGGCGTCTACTATCTGACTGTCATCCCCGAGTCTGACCTGGAGCCAGCTCCAGGCAGGGACCTCACAGTCGGCATCACCACCTTCCTGTCCCATTGTGTTTTCTGGGACGAGGTCCAGGACGCTTGGGACAACTCCGGGTGCCAGGTAAGGAGGGGGAAGTAAAGAAGATGGTAGAGCTGAGAGTCAAACCCAGGTCTGTCCCTAGCCCAGGCTCCCGGAGCCCTGGAGGCAGGTGGTTCTATTCATAGCAATCACACCCTTGTCTCAGGGCAGCTCAGCTCTGCCTCCGAGGAGCCCAGGCCTGTGAAGTGTCCTGGCGGCAGACATTGGTTTTGAGGCCATCAGAAGCCATCTCTGGGGCATCAGTGTCCCCCTTCCCTCTTCCCTGCCTTTGCACATGCAGTTCTTTCCCCCAGAATGCCCTTTTTCCCTACCCTGCCTGGAAAACTTCGATCTTCCAATCCAAAGCCATCTTCTGGGGGTTGCAGATGTCTGCAGTCTCCCCCTGCTGGACTTCCATACCCACCCTAGGAACAACCTCCACGTCTAGTTGAAAGTTATCACACACCCGTCCCCACCCCCTGGATCACACTCCTTCTTTCATTCATTCTACACATGTTCACCGGGTGCCAGGCCAGCTGCTCGGGATACAATGATGAGACAAGCCAGTGAGCACTCATTCAGCAGAGGACACAGACGAGAAGCAAGTGGTGCACATGTGCCGTGATAGCAGTCACAGCAGTTGAAGAGGCCAGGTCAAAGCAGAGCCTCAGAAGGGAACTCAGAACCAAGCTCCTTCGGGCTTTGTTTCTGCTTCCTCTTTGGCTGCCTTGTCAACTCCTGCCTGGCTTCCAGCTGCCACACATGGCAGTTCCCCAAAGTGCAAGAAGAGAAAGGGCTCATTGAGATGTCCAAGACACAGCGTGTTCCCCACACTTGCAGCATGTCCTTGTACCTTGTGAGCGAGACCTGAGTGTGTTGCCCCCTTTGAGAGTGCTCGCTACCAGCGACTTATTGGATCCCCACGTGGCTGACACAGAATGCCCATTGAAGACTGCCCTCTGAGGCCTGAGGCTCAGAACAGGATGGTGCAGGGGCTGGCCGCAAGGAGTCTGCCACTGGACAGACTTGGGTCCGATCCCACGCCATCAGTACTTGCAAGATGACCTTGGACAGGCCCCCCCACCTCTCTGAACTCTCCCATCTGAAAACGGGGATAGAGGATGGCTGCCCCCTCCCACAGGGTGGGCTCTGGACCAGGTTGGAAGTGTAAAGTACTTAGTGTGGCACCTAGCACATAGTGAGTGCTCCACAGATGACGGTGACCGCTGTGTCGGACACTAAGGGTTGGGAGGGAGCATGAGGACAGACGGAGGAGGGACCACTTAGCTACAGGCAAGTTACTGGAAAGTTCCTAGCTTCTGGGCGGAGTCATGGGTTCCAGGTACTCACATGTTTTTAAGAATATACAGATACTAGTGCACACACACACAATTGTGGGGCATACACAAGTCATGTGGGAATGTGTCATATTACCAAAATTATGTTAACCTAATACTGTTAACCTGATGGTCGTTATAGAAATAGATGTTGATACAGATGAGTACTGATACAGAGCCATTTGAAATAGGAAATAGCGACCCACTCCAGTATTCTTGCCTGGGAAGTCCCATGAACAGAGGAGCCTGGCGGGCTACAGTCCATGGAGTCGCAGAGAGTCAGACATGACTGCGTGAACTTGCACACACACACAGAGAGCCATAAATAATTAAATGGGGGGAAAATAAATAAATAGGATCACCAAGTGTGGATGGAAAAATCACCAGTGTCTATTCTCTAAATAACTAAAGAAAGCTCCAATTCTGTGAGCTGCAGACCTTATTAGTGGAGTAAAGGCAGAATTATTGCAAGGGGTTTGAGAACTGTATTGTTCTTTACATATTTTCTCAAAGGATACTAAAGGTGCAGCTTCTGTCATGGGGGAATCTCATGAAGAGTTTCTGGTTTTTCCAGATTAACTTCTGGTTTTCAAAAGGGCTGTCATGCTGGAAAAGAGAAGGAAAACCATTGCCCTCCAAGTCTTTGTGAAAACCCAGGAAAGTAAAATGTTAGGCATAGATCAGTTCTGGCCCCTGGGTGCCTAGTGCTGAGAGGGTCTTGTCAGCGGCACTTGCTTGGGGTTCTTCTCTGAACCAGCACCACCCCTCCTGGGTGTGCCAAGGGTTCCTGTAAGACCCACAGCTGATGCAAAACACTGATCAGGATTGGGAAACAGTAAGCAAACACGGATGTGAGACTCACGTGAACTCTGTCAATAAAACAGTTGATGCCATAGCTGTCAGAGGGGTCAGCCTCGCCAGGAGGTGTGTTAAGGGCAAAAGATAAGAATTATCTGCTGAGGCATGTTTGGGCTGCCACGGGTTCTTCCTCACCAGTTGTTGAGCAAAGAACTTTCCACATGTCAGGATTTTCTGTTGTCTCCTACCTTATCACCTCATGGTGGACCCTGGAATGAAAAGTAGTGCTGGGTTGTGGGTCTGAATGAAATCTACACCCTCCAAATAGCCCTGGGTGGATTGCAAGCTAAGGAAGGCCTTGGCCTGCAAGGGAAGGCTTGCCGCTAAGTGCACAAAGTGAATTAAGAGCCAGATAGAGTGCCCTCCCCTTCCTCATTCCTGTCTCTCTCGCCGCTAACCTCAGTCCCCATACCACAAGGACCCCGAGCCCAAGCTCCATCTACATGCCCCATTTCCCCATGTTTTGCCACAGGAAATGGCAACCCACTCCAGTATTCTTGCCTGGAAAATTCCAAGGACAGAGGAGCCTTACAGGCTACAGTCCATGGGGTCGAAAAGAGTTGGACACGACTGAATGACTTCACTTCACTTCACTGCCACTCTTATGCCCATGGGTGGCCACACCAGTAGCCAGTCCTCCACAGAAGGACGATCCTGAGGAATGGGTCTGGGCAGGCCCTGGAGGAGGGAATTCGGAGGTCCAAGTCCCCAGACCACAGTCTAAAAGTGGGGTCCCAGGGTCAGGATTGGTAAGACAAATGAGGTGTCTGGAGTGCAAAGTTTAAGGTGGGGGACTCTTTCTCAGGGTCACCAAGGATCTTGCCCTGGTCCTTGCTGGGTTGGATGTGCTGTGGTAGGCATGTTCCCTCTGCCCCCACGATTCTTCTCCTGTGCGCAAGGGCACAGCCCTAGGATGGCTAGAGTGGGACCCTTCAAAGCATGAGCCCAGGACAGGGGCCACAGGTCCCTAGGTCTAAAGCGGGTAAAATTCAGAGAATTCTTTTCTATTGCCTAGAACCAGCTTAGGATGTGAATATTTGTCCTTCCTGTTTTCTGGCCATGGTTCCCCTGATCACTACCGTTTTTCTCTTCAGTGTAAGATAACCCACTGTCTCAGCTTGCCAGGGACTCAGGGGGCTCCCAGGATCTAAGACTTTCGGTTTGAGAAGCTGAGAGGTCCCTGGCAAACTGAGATGGGCTGGTCATCCTGAATGTCCTCTCAGCACCTTGCCCGTTGCCTGGCCTGGAAGGCGCACCCTGCAAATACCTGCCTTGTGAGGGACCGCCAGGTGGGAGACGGTGCTGGAAGGGACGCACACCAAACACGCGGCCGCGGCTGCTTCTGGAGGCTGGGGGACAGAGGGCATTTGGCTCTACCCTTAATACTTCCTATCCAAAAAGGCAAAGCAGATTGGCAAGGTGGACATGGTAATGCTTATTATAGACATGTGTGAGAGTTAAGCCGCTCAGTATGCCTCACTCTTTGTGACCTCACGGGCTGTAGCCTGCCAGGCTCCTCTGTCCCTGGAATTCTCCAGGCAAGAACACTGGAGTGGGTAACTATTCCCTTCTTCAAGGGATCTTCCCAACCCAGGGACTGAACCTGGGTCTTGGGCATTGCAAGCAGATTCTTTACCATCTGAGCCACCAGGTGAGCCCATTACAAGACATAATTCACTATACTTAAAAATTAATGTTTAACTAAATAAAAAAGCCCAAAGAGAATCCTGAAGCTGGCCTTCAGCAGTCTCCCAGTCCTCCCCAGGACAGGGTCCACCCTTCACTGCTCTCCTCCCATGGGCAAGATATGCTCCCGGAGTGCTTTTACCAGGGCCTCTTTGGGGTTGCAGGTGGGGCTGCGGACCACCCTCTCACAGACCCACTGCCTCTGCAACCACCTCACCTTCTTTGGGAGCTCGTTCCTGGTGATGCCCAATGCCGTGGACGTCCGCCAGACTGCTGAGCTCTTTGCCACCTTTGAGGACAACCCTGTGGTTGTGACCACCGTGAGCTGCCTCTGCGTGGCCTACCTCCTGGTGTTGATCTGGGCGAGGAGGAAGGATGCTCAGGATCAGGCCAAGGTGAGGTGGCACGACCTACGGGAACAGCAGGGGTGAGCAGTCCCCTTGCAGGAGCTCCAGAGAACGGAGCCCTGGTGGGGAGCTGAGGGGCCAGCTGCAAGTCCAGGCCTTGACCCTGGAGTCATCTCCGGTAAGCTGGCCCCTCAGCCTCATTACCTGTAAAATGTTCTTATTTATCAAGTTACCAGGAGGATTATGAAACTGACCAGTTATTGAGGATCTACTATGTGCCAGGTACTATTCCCACTTAATGCCTACAGCAGCACCAAGGGGGAGGGTACTGATGTTGAGAGTCCCCTAGACCACCCTTGAATTCAATGATTTGCTAGAAGGACACACAGAACTTTAAATAGCTATTATCCTCATGGTTACAGTTTATTACAGTGAAAAAGTGCAGATTAAAATCAGAAAAAGGAATGGTTCAAGAGAGATCAGACAAGAAATTCTAACTGCCCTCTCCCCATGGAGCCCTACAGACAGACGAATTCTTATAGCAACGATGTGCAACAGCACATGTGACGCATTGCCCACCAGGGAAGCTCCCCAAACCTTGGTTTTACTAGGGGTCAGTCTCATAAGTATGGCACCTGCATGACTGCCTTTAGTCTCCAGCAACCACTGCCCCTCATCCCTGCCCAGGTCAGACTGACAGAGCATGGCCCAAAGCTCTCACCACAGATCAGACTGTTAGCACATAATGCCTAGGGTGGCCCGAGGTCCTGGGTAGACAAACACCCTGATCATGCAGAATATTTCAAGGACTTAGAGGTTATCTTCCAGGAGCTTGCCAAAACCAGTCCTTTCTTTGGAATGTGTGGGGTTTGAATAACCCAGGCCTGCACAATACCTCTATCATTTTACAGAGGAAGCAAGAGAGGAGCAGAGAGGGCAATTTTCTAGTCCAAAGTCACCTCCCAGGTGCCAGAATTCAAACCCAGATCTGCCTGATGAATAAGTCAGGTCTGAGGGTAAAAATGAGATCAAACAATAACCAACTGTGACAACAAAGTTCTGATTCTTTTTCTGATACATGCATCACATCTGACCCACAGGAGCCTTCAATGCACACTCACAAGTGAACGAGCACATAAATGAATATAAGAATGCACTGAACCTTTTTTAAATTATTATTAGTTTATTTATTTTAATTAGAGGCTAATTACTTTACATTATTGTATTGGTTTTGCCATACATTGACATGAATCTGCCCCAGGTGTACACGTGTTCCCCATCTTGAGCCCCCCTCCCACCTCCTTCCCTATCCCATCCCTCTGGTTCATCCCAGTGCACCAGCCCCGAGCATCCTGTATCATGCATCGAACCTGGACTGGCGATTCGTTTCACACATGATAATATACATGTTTCACTGCCATTCTCCCAAATCATCCCACCCTCACCTTCTCCCTCAGAGTCCAAAAGACTGTTCTATACATCTGTGTCTCTTTTGCTGTCTCATATACAGGGTTATTGTTACCATCTTTCTAAATTCCATATATATGCGTTAGTATACTGTATTGGTGTTTTTCTTTATGGCTTACTTCACTCTGTATAATAGGCTCCAATTTCATCCACCTCATTAGAACTGATTCAAATGTATTCTTTTTAATGGATGAGTAATACTCCATTGTGTATATGTACCAAAGCTTTCTTATCCATTCATCTGAAGATGGACATCTAGGTTGCTTCCATGTCCTGGCTATTATAAACAGTGCTGCGATGAACATTGGAGTACATGTGTCTCTTTCAATTCTGGTTTCCTCGGTGTGTATGCCCAGGAGTGCGATTGCTGGGTCATATGGCAGTTCTATTTCCAGATTTTTAAGGAATCTCCACACTGTTCTCCATAGTGGCTGTACTAGTTTGCATTCCCACCAACAGTGTAAGAGGGCCTACCCTCCCTACATACAGCAACACCTCTCAGGATGTGAATGGTATGAAACCTAAAAAGATAATAGTTGCCCAATTTATACTGTTGTCTTTGATTTGCCCAAGGGGTTTAACACTTATATTTTAAGTCCCTCAGCTGTAGGTTGGTTCCTGGGGAGCAGACCCTCAGATGGAGTTGAATATGCAGGGTGTTTACAAGTGCTTGGGATCAGCCCCAGGGCAGGGAAGGAAGAAGGTAGGATGGGCAGGGGGAGAAGTCAAGTTGGGATGCAGCCTACTGATTGCTGATTGACCCCTTGAGGAGCTCTGGAATTGTCCTGAACTATGCTGAGAGGCCCAGGTCTTGATCTTTGGCAATGAACCAATCTGTCCTTAGATATCAGCTTCCTGAGGAGGTGCATGACTTTGACAGAGATGACTTGCATCCCTGACAACACCACCTTGGCAACTGAGAAAACAGCCCTCCACTGACAGTAGATAGATCTGGGCAGCTCATCACTGCCCAGCCCTCTGTAGCCTCTGACCAACTCCAGCTATTTATTTTCTGCTAAAACAACATTCATTCTTTTTAAATTTCCTTAGAGGCACAATCTGGTTACCAATGTTATGAGAAATCATTTATGAACAGAGTTTGTATTTATCAGCTCAAACATCAAACATTCTCAGTTCATTTCCAATTTGACTACTTTGGGTCATATTTAATAATGAGTGTATATTTTTTTATTTAAAAAGTTTTGGTTTTCACTTGAAACCCTGCTTTTATAACGAACAGTTCTTACCTGATGCAATGAATCAATAGCAGACATAATTGTGCTTCCCCCCTTTAATTGTCACTCCTGGCTACATGTGTGGTGGATGATCCCACAATGCCATCCTTCTGTTCAGGTGAAGGTCACGGTGCTGGAGGACAACGACCCCTTTGCTCAGTACCACTACCTGGTGACAGTCTACACCGGACACCGGAGGGGGGCAGCCACATCCTCAAAGGTACCTGACTTACAAGGCCCCTTGGTCAGTTAGCATGTGCCACCCAGGAAAGTGCTTGCCAGTCGGTTGTTGAGTTACTTTAGCACACTGGATTTTGTTGTCGGTTTTTTTTTAACTTCTGCTTTTTTGGACAAAAGTGTCTGTTTGCTAGACAAAAATAATACCCTAAGCCCCAATATTAAAAAAGATAAAGGAGGAACCAATCTTTAAAAAGATAAGGGAGATCTGGGGTCTGGTTGGTGCTGCTTCCCTGGAGGCTCAGTTGGTAAAGAATCTGCCTGCCAATGCAGTAGATGCGAGAGATGTGGGTTCAGTCCTTGGGCTGGGACGATCCCCTGGAGAAGGAAATGGCAACCCAATCCAGCATTTTTGCCTGGGAAATCCCATGGACAGAGGAGCCTGGCAGGCTACAGTCCATGGGGTTTCAAGAGTCAGACACTACTTACAGACTAAGCTACCACCATCACTGTACCCACTGGTCTTCTCAGTTAACCCTGCTGCTACTAAAGGATAATTCAAACAGCTAGTTGCTGCTGCTGCTGCTAAGTCACTTCAGTCGTGTCCGACTCTGTGTGACCCCATAGACGGCAGCCCAGCAGGATCCCCTGTCCCTGGGATTCTCCAGGCAAGAACACTGGAGTGGGTTGCCATTTCCTTCTCCAATGCGTGAAAGTGAAAAGGGAAAGTGAAGTTGCTCAGTCGTATCTGACTTGTAGCGGTTATCTGCACTCAAATGTGCTCACATATGCAGAACAGTCAGTAGACCACTACCAATGAATAAAGGGGAAAAAAGAATTTTTAAGAGAAAGGGGAGAAAAGAAAGAAACAATGGCAACCATTTGAAAAAGAACTTTGAATTACAGTTTTGAGGAAAACAGATCAGTTGGCATCCAGCTAAGAGGTCAGGCTGTCCTTGAAAGGCTGACTGAAGGTAGTGAAGCCATGATTTCATTTGTTTATGGATTCTCCAAAATCCTTCAAAGTTTAGTGTGGAGCACACAGCAGGTTGTTTCTGTCATGTCTCAGCATCCTTAGCTAAGTCTGGCCTGCGTCATGGCCTTCATCAGAATGTACCATCCCTCACAGCAGCCTCCAAGCTTCCTTTACTGAAACTGTGCTCCATGGAACATAGTTTGAGAACCACGGATACTGTGTGTCCTGTGCTGAAGAAAGTTCCGTTGATTTTTTTTTTTTAATATTTATTTATTTTGCTGCACCAGATCTCAGTCGTAGCTTGCAGGATCTTCCATCTTCATTGCAGCATGAAAACTTAGTTGTGGCATTCAAGATCTAGCTCCCTGACTAGGGATGGAACCCCTTGCATTGGGAGCTCAGAGTCTTAGCCACTGAACCACCGGGGAAGTCCCTCCATTGTTTTTTTAAAAATGATATTAGGCTCCATGAGAGTATGGCATGTGTCCACTTACTTTTTGAGTCTTATTTAAATCTTATTTTTACTTATGTATACATTTATTTTTATTTGAATTAAATAAATTGTTTTAAACTGCTGCACCTCCATGCCTCAACCAGCTATCTAACACAGAGTAAGTGCTCAGTAACTATTTGCTGAATAATTGCAGGAATCACTTTCATCCATCTAATGAAACACCCACCCCACTTCTGTTTGATACGAGGAACTGACCTTCCTAGGAATGAAAGAGTGAAAGTGTGTGATCCACAGGCCATTTCATGGCTCCCCTTTTCACTTTTCAATGGATACTTCTTAGTTGGGTTCTCCTGGCATAGCGGTTCTCAAATTGTTGACCCCCAGGAATGGCTGGTAATTCTGGAAGTGGTTCTGGTTGTCACAATTTGGGAGAGGAAGAGATGCTACTGGCACCTAGTGGGTGGAGGCCAAGGATGATGCTAAATATCCTATAGCACACAGGAAAGCCCCAGAGCAAGGGATTATCTGACCGAGAATGTCTACAGGGGAGACTGCTTTAGAAGCTGACTCTGAAACAGATTCAAGCACAAGTAGTTCATTTGAGAGGGGATTCCAGGGAACCCCATAGGGGAGTGGGAAGCCAGGTAGGGAAGGGAAGGAACAAAGAACTCATAATCAAACCCACTACCCCTGTGGGCAACTGTAGCCCAATCCCACTGGGGAACTCCGGAAAGCAGTGAAGAATGTGGGCCTCAAAGTTATCCCAGCAGAGGACTGGGGAAACTGGGCTGCTTATCCACCAATCCCACAAGTCATTGTGGAAAACAGCTTGCAGGGGCCATTAATTCTCTGCTATCTTCCACCTGCTGCTCTGACAGCCAAGAAACCCCCAGGGCAAGAGACATAGCAGCTGGCAGTGGGACATGGGAACACCACAGTGGTGAGGCTGAGGGACGGATATCAGTGGGGCATAGTGATACCTGCTGTAGTTGTTTTGGGCTCAGGTAATCAGGCATGGCCACCAGCAGCACCAGCAGGGCTTCAGAAAAATACAGATTCCTGTGCCCACTATTCTTGGTAGGTCTGGATGGGGCCCGGGAATATGTATTTTCAAAGTAATGGACAATCATTCATTCCTGCCTCAAGACTGGGAACTTTGGGAGCCCTGAGAATATAGTCATTAGGGAGAAAAACCAGTTCCTGCCCTACGGCCCTTTCAAATAAATAGACAAGAAGTCTGAAAAGTTCATCAGGAAGCATTTTATGGGCACAGTTCATCTCAGAGATGTACATACAGATAGTGTGACCCCAAATCTTCATACAGCTGAAAAATAACTCAGGCAGGCCCAAGGTGGGAGGCGAGGAGGAGAAAGGGCCGAGCTCCGTTGGGTTTCATTGGTTTTCAGACACCTCCAGTGAAACCCCGGGCTCAGTTCCCATGCAGAGTTGGCCACTCCTGGGGTCTGGGTTTCAGGTGACTGTCACCCTATATGGCCTGGATGGAGAGAGTGAGCCCCACCACCTGTCGGACCCCGACATCCTGGTTTTTGAGCGAGGGGGAGTGGATGTCTTCTTGCTCTCCACCCTGTTTCCCCTGGGGGAGCTGAGGAGCCTGCGACTATGGCACGACAACTCAGGGGACCAGCCATCCTGGTGAGTCAGGGGTGGGCAAACCACGGGAACCTGCTAAGTGACAGGTCCAAGGCTGGGCACTGTGCACGTGCTGCCTTGCCGGGCCTCATGAACCTCTGTAAGAAAACATAGAATGGATCCCTATTTCACAGATGAGGAAACCAAGGGTCAGAGAGGCCCACCAGCCCACAGGCCACACATAATGCTCAGTCTCTCATTTAGCTCTCAGTTTCTGCATCTATAAAATGGGGATAGATGCCTACTCTAATGACAAACCCTGCCCAATATGAGGAGAGTGGATGAGACACTGGCTGATTCTCCAGGAGAAGATGTGAGAACGGCTCCACCGCAGAGCACTAAGCTAATTCCTCCTGTGCTTTCCTCACTGGATGCTCACTGACCTTCTGGGACAAGTGTTGTTATTATTCTTGTTTTATAAGTGGGTGAATCTAAGCTTGGGAAAGATTAACTGACTTGCCCAAGGTCACACAACTGGCAAGCTCAGAGCCAAGAGTCCTCCCCATTTTGTCTGAGGCCCAGATGAGTGGCCTCCAGCCCAAACACTCGCCGGTGACTGGCAGCTTTCAGAAAACACAGCATTTCAACCACTGTCATTAACTTATCTACAGGATTAAGACCCTCGGCTGATGGTTGTTTCCTAGGATGCAGACTCTTGAGATGAAGTTGAATATGGAGGCTGTTTACCTAAGGGATGCCTGGGATCAGCCCCTGGACAGGGAGGGAAGCAAGCAGGATGGGCAGAAGAGCTTTGATGCAGCCCAAAGATAGCTCAGCCGACCACACAGGGAGCTTTGGAGCTGTGCTGAGTTGGGTTGAGATGGCCAGGTCTTGATCACACCCAGGCACCTCACCCAAGGGGCACTGGATGTCAGCCACCTCAGGAGGGTGTGTGACCTCAACAGAGGTGGCTCTTACATGCCTGATGGGGACTATCCTCCATGAAAGGAGAAAATGCATGCCACGAGCTTCTTAGCATAATCCCCACTGTGCAGTAAATGCTCAATAAAGAGTGCCTACAGGGCTTCGCTGGAGGCTCAGTGGTAAAGAATCCTCTTGCCAAGGTAGGAGACAGGGTTTTGATCCCTGATCTGGGAGGATCCCATATGCCTCAGAGCAACTAAGCACAACTTCTGAGCCTGAGCTCCAGAGCCCTGGAGCCCCAATTACTGAAGGCCGAACGCCCACGCTCCACAACAAGAGACGCCACGGCAATGAGAAGCCCACCTACTGCAACAAGAGCAGCCCCTACTTGCTACAACTAGAGAAAAGCCCGCACAGCAGCAAAGACCCAGCACCACCAAAAATAAAAATAAATAGAAATAAATAGAATTATTTTTAAATAAATAAAACATAAAAGTAGATAGTTAAAAAGAAAAAAAGAGTGCCTATTGATATCATTAGTCTCATTTCCCCATAAGGCAACACAGAAAACAGCTGCTGCTGAATCTGACCTCCCAGCAGAGGCAAGATGACTTCATTTCTTCCCTGGGCCTCAAAGATCTAAATCAGATTTGATGATCACCACAGAGCTCTGAGTCCCAGATAGAGGGCAGGCCCATTCTCTGGATGGAGGCCCAGGGGTGGACCAGATTTTTGTGCTCAAGCCTGCACCTCCCTGGACACACAATCCAAACAATGCCACTTTCCTTGCTTGTATCAGGATGGTGACCCTGGGCTTGCTGCCCTACATGAGGGTTCACAGTTTCAGAACGCACACTCTTGCAGCATACCTGTGAAAACTTGGCAGCCTCCAAGCTAGTGGTCTACACTAACTGAATTCCCCACATGAAACCAAATTCACCCACTGATTGGGGCATTTTGATCAAGGCACTAACAGCAATGAAGAAAAATACAAAGTCTCTTTTTAGGAGTTCTCATTCTTGGGCTCAGGTCTGCAATATCTTAACATTATCTTCAAGGGGTCCAAAGACATCTCATCAGCCTAACATTATCCTCAAAACTGTGGGTCCCCTCCAGGTATGTAAGCCGGGTGCTGGTGCATGACCTGGCAATGGACCGGAAGTGGTACTTCCTCTGCAACTCATGGCTATCCATCGATGTTGGAGACTGTGTCCTTGACAAGGTATTTCCGGTGGCCACGGAGGAGGACAGGAAACAATTCAGGTACTGTTCTTTTTTCTTTAAAGCAAATGCTCTTTTACTTTGTTATTTCATCTCTAGAGGAGTTGCATCATAATTCAGTCTTAGCCAAATAAAAGCATGTTTCAGCTTGCAGGTCTGGGTAGCTCTGAATGTGTGACATTAATGACTAATCAGTTTTTCTTGCTGTGATAGAAGGGCCCTGGAGGGACATGGACCCTTCAAGACAGAATTATCTTCAGGTGGTGATAACAGTTATGGAACAGTTATCCAAATTTCCTTACACGTGTCACAGAATAATACTTTCTATACGAGTGAACAGACTGATCTGAATGGCGATTCTATGTCTGGCCACCTGGAGCCTCCCCTTCACATCGTTTTACTCGATGAATTTTCAGCGTCTCCCATGCTTTACTCACTCCCTCATCCCCTTTCCTGTCGTGCACCCTTCCACATCTGTTCCCAGACACACATAAGCAGATACAAATGTACATGCCTGTACACCCACACACACAGGACACCACATATTGCTGTTCATCTTGTATCTTTTAAAACAGCATGTTATTCTGAATATGTTGCCTTTTTTCTTTTAAAGGACTTCCCTGGTGGCTCAGATGGTAAAGCATCTGCCTACAATGCGGGAGACGCGGGTTCAGTCCCTGGGTCAGGAAGATCTCCTGGAGAAGGAAATGGCAACCCACTCCAGTATTCTTGCCTGGAAAATCCCATGGACAGAGGAGTCTGTAGTCTACAGTCCATGGGGTCGCAAAGAGTCAGACATGACTGAGCAAATTCACTTTCACTTTTCACTTTTTTCTGTAATAATATATCATACACATTCTTCCAGGAGGGTCAAACTTCTGAGTCAAACTTTCCTTATTGGCTGCATGATATTGCACAGAATGGATGACCCACAATTCTACACACGGGCATTCGGTCTACTTCTAGTATATCTACCGAAAGGCGACATTTCCTCCCAGCTGCCACTGGGAGTGGCTCAGCCTCCAAGGCGGAAGAAGTCTGAACCACAGAGACTTGGACCCTAACAGAGGCATAAAACAGATGTGGGCACAGGTCATAAAGTCCCACACGCCTGCTGGTCACTTGCTGTGTGACCTTGGATAAGTCACCACACCTCCCCAGGTCTCAGCTTCTGCATCTGAAAACTGACCAATTCAATGTGCCTACCCCATAGGGGGCCTTGGGTCCCATGGAACGATGTAGTAATGTGCTTGGCACACTGTGCCGTTCAGGCTCAGTACTCAGTTCCAGGAGCAGATCTTATCTCCAACTGCATCAGCACACGTGATGCCTAGAAACCTGGCAACAAGCTCTCTGAAGACAGGAGCTTCTCATCCCTGTGAATCCCTGGGGCCCAGCAGACAGCCTGGGACACGGCACTGGGGGATCAAATATTTGCTGAATAAGACAAAGAACATGGACAATGTTGTTGGCAACTGACCTATCTCTTTCTTCATCCTTCCTCTGAGTCCAGGGCACCCACACTCCCTCGAGTGACAGTCAAAGTATTGTACAACCCTGGAGGGTGCTGGCACTGACGAGTCAGAACAAGTGACAGCAGGAAATCTCTGCTCTGGACACTCTATTAGCAGAATCTGCGGCTTTGAAAAGCTCCTGAGGTTGAACTACATTCTACTCACAGGGAAATAATACAGATCCTTTACGAGAATGTGATGCCTTTTCTGAGCCCCTGTCTCACAATTTTTACTCTCTCGACTCACTCTGAATCCAAAACCTGGGATTTTTAACCACTATTCTCTAATGCTCTAATTAAAACAAAGCAAATAATATTAAGAGTTATATTATTATATAAAAATTATAACAAAAATTATTGCTAACACTGATGAATACTTACCTGTATGTCAACTACTTTGCCAAATGCTTTTATCCCTTTTAATCCTTTCAACAATCCAGTGAAGCACTTTCTGTTATTAACCGCCCCACTCCCAAATTACAGATAAGTTAACTGAGGTACAAAGAGTAAAGTAACTTGCCTGAGGTCACACAGTAGGTAAGAGGGCTCCAACCACTCTGTCCAGAGTCCCCATCACTAATTCTAAATGATGCTACTATGATGCTGTATTTCTTCTATAACAGAAAAAAAAAAAAAAACAGATGAAGAATTTTAGAAACAAATCCTCCCTCTCAGTCCAGAATTGCTCCAAAGAGACCAGGCTTCTCCCCTATTCCTGTCTCCCTAAATGCCTGTCACTCTCCCCTGGTCTGTCCACAGCCACCTATTTTTCATGAAGACCTCCACAGGCTTCCAGGACAGCCACATCTGGTGCTCCATCTTCAGCAGCTCAGCTCGGAGCAACTTCACACGTGTCCAGAGGGTGTCCTGCTGCTTCTCACTGCTCCTCTGCACCATGCTGACCAGCATCATGTTCTGGGGTGTCCCCAAGGACCCAGCTGAGCAAAAGATGGACTTGGGTAATTCCCACTCTCAAGGCATGGAGATCAGGGTTACTGGCAGTAGACATGAGCTGTCAGTGCCCTAGAAATGCCATGCAATTCCAGAGGTCTCAAGACTACCCTGAAGTTCAATAACTCATTAGAAGGACTCAGAAGTCAGACATGCCATTATACTCATAATTATTAGAGAAAGGATACAGATCAAAATCAGAAAAGGGAAGAAGCATGTGGGGCAGGATCCATGGGAGACTAGGCACTGAGCTTCCAGTGGAGTCTGGATGGTACTCACTCCTTCAGACAGTGACATGTGATCACATGTGCAGAGTAATGCCAACCATGGATCCTCTCTTGAGTCTTAATGTCTAGTTTTTATTGCGGCATGCTAACATAGACATGGCTGACCCTGGATGACTGACCTAAGACTCCAGCTCCTCTAGACATTGAGGTGATACAGGACAACCAAGGCCCCCACCATAAATCACATTGTTAGCACAGAGTATACCAGATGGCCCAAGACACCAGGTAAACAAATACATGCCCACCAGGCAGGAGATTCCAAGGACTCAGTGGTCACCACCCGCTGCCCCCCAGCCTTGGAGCCATTCAAGGGGCAGACCTCTCTTCAGGCAAGGTTAACCCTTGCTGCACAGCCACATTCTGGGAAGGGTGGAGGGGACTCTCTCCTTGACCCCTGCCCTCTATCTGCCCCAGGTCAAATCGAGTTCACCTGGCAAGAAGTGATGATTGGGCTGGAGAGCTCACTCCTCATGTTCCCCATCAACCTCCTGATCGTTCAGATCTTTCGGAATACCCGTCCTTGGGTGGCCAAGGAGCAGAACAATGGGAAATGGGACAGGAGGCGCCTCAGCCTGGCGCCCTCACCACAGCCCATGGAGGATGGCCTTCTGACGCCTGAAGCAGTGACCAAGGCAGGTTTCAACCCCGGCAGCATAGGGGGACTTCTAGCCTGGGAAGAAGTTGGGGTGGAGACTGGGGTTTGAGGCCAGAAATCCATGTTGTCTGACAGCATCGGTCACCAAGATTCATCAACTGCACACACATGCACGTACACATATGTGCAAACACGTGTGCACAACATGTACACATGCATGCACACACACATGCTACATGTACACACATTCACACAAATCATCGATACACCCACAAACATGTATAGATGTACACAGTGTGCACCTACACAGTGTACACATGCACACACACACACACACGAATGCTGACACACATGCCACATGTACACATTCATATACACCACACATCTACAACACACACACATACAAACAACACACACACATCTCCGCACACACGTACACACATGTGCATGGATACACGTGTTTACACACATGTACACATGTGCAAGCACAGACCTACAACATACATTCACACATGCACAGATACCTTTTTTGAGTATCTATTCTGTACAAAATATGATACTTTCACTACAGATCATAGGCTGGAAGTACCCAGAAAGAATTCTCTCTATATTCATGCACTCATTAAGCATTTATTGAGCACCTACTATGTGCCACACTTTGAGGACTATAGCCTGAAATGTGTCAGTTGAAATCCTAGAACAGAGATTTTATGCAGAACAAAACAGAAGCTCAAGGTGGTCCAAGGTGATGTCTCAGTAGGCAGACCTGGGATCAGACCCAGACTGTCCAGCCCCAGAGTGAGTGCTCTTGATTACTCTGCTGTCCCCTTACCTGTAGCTCACATCCTGTTCCCACTGGGTGACTTGCAGGATCTGTGGAGACTTGTCAGCTCCCTGTTCAAAGCTCTGAAGGTGCCACCCCCTCTCTTGGGTTGGGACTCCACAAACTCAATGAACATCAACCAACTGCTGGCCTTGATGGAAGATGTCATCTGTCGACAGAACAAAGCAGGGCAGGTCTTCTCGGAGGAAGTCAGCCAGACAGAGGCCCCTTTAACACTCACTCTTGGATCAGTGCAAGTAAAAGGTGAGTCTTGGTATTTTTCTGCATAGAGGGGGCATGTTGGAACCAGGTGGATGCAGGACTGAGGGCCATGTCTGTATCACTAGGGGGTCAAGAAGTCCTCCCAGGGTCTCCCTCACCAGCCTCCACTCCAACCACTCACCATAGCCTCCCTCCCTGTCTTGCAGATATCCTGGTCTCCACATAATTCCAAGGTGCCTTCCCATGAAGGCCTGTACACATTGTTAGTCTTCTGATCTAGAATGTTCTCTCTCCTCTCTTCGCTTGGCTAATGCCTACTCAGCCTTTATTCTTGGTTGATATGTCCTTTCCTCAGAGGAGCAACTCAACCACTCAGCCCACAACAGGGTCTCCAGCCACGTGCTCTTTAGCCCTTAAATATCTCCTGCACTGCTTTCACATTGCTTGTTACCGAATCATGAATTATGTGGAGAGCTGCACATGTGGACTGCACATTATCCTGGTCTGAACTAGTCTGACTCCCCTCTTGCCCCTTTCCACCTAGATCTCTGTCTCCAGTGCTTAGACCAGTTGTCCAGCAGAACTTCTCAGAGTGACAGAAATGGTCTATGTCTCCATTGACCAGTATGGCAGCCACTGGCCACAAGTAGCTATTGGCACACTTGAAACACGGCCAGTGTGACTAGGGAACTAAATTAGTTTTATTTTAATTTAAATAGTCACACGTGGCAAGTGGCTGCCATATTGGGTGGTGTGGCTTAAGAATGCTGCCATTTTTAACACACAAGGCTGATTACTGTCCTAACCTTGTTTAGAATACAAAAATGGGCTCTATAGATTAGGGAGTTTGAATTCATAAGTCTTCTGATACAGTGAATTAAATTTTCTGGAGTGAGGCCTGAAATCTGCATTTTTAACCAGTCACTTTGGTGACTGTTGTGTGGACTGAATGTTGAGAGCCACTCCCCTCAAGACAAGGTCCCAGTTCCTTAATGGAGCACTCAAAGCCCACCTGGCCAGGCCCATGCTGACCCCATGGTCAGCCCCATTTTGACCTCTGTGTTCCAGCCACTCTGGAGGATTAGCCCCAGAAAGCTGGGCTTGGGCTACCCATGAAGGTCATCCCAGCAGGAGCTCTGCTGATGTCCCCACTGGACACTTGGTCCTGTTTGGGGGTCTTTGGGGGCATAGACATTCACAGCATGGGCCTTAGAACAAGGACTCTGGAGCTGGTCAAACCTGGGGCTCTCCCACATGTAAGAGCAGCTGTGCAGCTTTGGACAGCTGGTCAACCTCCCTGAGAAAACCATTTCCGCCCCCCCCCCCCATAAAATGGAAGCATTGATCCAGCCCTCTCCTGGGCTGGTTCTGAGGACTCAGTGAGATTATTGGACACGTGACCTGCTTAGACCCAAGACTGACACAGAGCAGGGATTCAGTAAGTGATTATCACTGGGAGTGATGGCATCTTCCGGAAACACTGCCAGAATGCTTGCAACACCAAGGCTGTTGATGCTGGAAACTAACTGTGGCATGCATCAGTGAGGGAGGCCCAGGAAGGAGGGGGAGGTAAGAGGCCTGAGTTGAGTCAAGGGCGGCAGGGTCTGTGTCTCCATGCCTTTGCCCACACAGCTGGTCTGAGCCTCTACTTTCTTCACATCACTTATTTTCTCAGTCACTTCTCACTCATGACTGGAGAGGGGTCCTGGAGCCAGGGTGCTCCATCGTGCCATCTTTTGTATCCAGTTTCATGCACCCTTTATGAAAATGAACTCTGGTCCAGACCTGGGCCCTTCTTGCCCAGGAGAAAGCCCCGGGGGTGCTGGTCTCCCATCTCAGGGTCCAGGGACCCAGGCCAGGCTCTACCTGGAGAGGCCAAGCTTCCCTTAGAAGGTATGGGTAAACAGTGGAAAGGGTCAAAAGTGTGTTTTTCTTGCATGAATATGTTTTACCTCGGTAATTTAAGACATAAAACACCTTTGTTCTTTTAAACATTTTTTAGGAAACTGAAATTTAAAGAAAAGCACTGCAGAAGAACATTCAGAAGTAATTAGGGGAAACTTTTTCATTGGTTGTTTCATGCTGTTAAGGAATTATTATTAATTGCTTTAAAAATTGATAATGACACTGGTTTTGTTTTTAAAAGAAGCTCTTTCCTGATACAGGAGAATATTTAGTGTCAGGACATGGGGCTTGGAATTTAGGTGAGATATGACTGGCCATGAGGAGATAATTTTGAGCAATGGTTACAGGTTCATCTCATTCTCTTTTTTAATTTAAAATTTTTCATAATTAAAAAACTAAAAACAAAACATCAAGACTTCTACCATCTTTGGCAACAGGCAAACCTGGCTTCAAATTAAAATCTTGTACGTATTAAAATATTTGCAGATGAGAGAACTCTGTGTTTAGGATTTGCTTTTTATATACTCCAGAAATTAAAAAAAAATTGAGGAGCAGAGACCAGACTGCCAAAATGTGAGTATATGCTGTGGGAGGGCAATAGGTATATTATTCTCATCTCTACTATGTGTAAGGAAATTTTGAAAATGCCCTTGATAAAAGACTAGAAGTGTGTGTGTGCTCAGCTGCTCAGTCATGTCTGATTCTTTGTGGACCCATGGACTGTAGCCTGGCAGGGTCTTCTGTCCATGGGATTTTTGGGCAAGAAGAAGTACAGTCAAATCCTAACTGACCATGTGGGCTGAGTACCCCATCTTTCTGAATCTCAGATTTCTCACGGCTTGGCATATTGTAAGTGCTCGATGTAAGAAAATCATCACCAACACTCCTATTTCTATTGCAGGCAGTCTGCTCTGTCACTCAGCACCAGCTGATGCTCTTTCTCTCCTTGTCCTCCAGAAAACATGCCATGCCCCAGGCCCAAGGTGGGCCCAAGTGATGCCTGGAAGAGAAGTGCCTGCCGGCAGTGTCTCTACCTTCAGCTGGAGCACCTGGAGCAAGAGCTGCTGCTGCTGGAGCCCCAGGGCTCCTCCCAGGGTCAGAGCCACACCAGGGCACTAGGGCAGCTACAGACCCTGAAGGGCTGTCTGCTGACACAGGCTGGAACCCTGCCCCCAGCACACTCCAGGTAATCCACTCCCCTGGGTATTTCCAGCCTAGGGGCCTGCCTAGAGAGTATCCTGGGCAAGGTTATTCATCCAGATCTCTCCAGGAAGCAGCAACTCAGGACACACACAAATTCAGGGAAGAGGGTGTTGGACAGCGTGATTTTACCAGATGACTGTAAGAGCCCTTTGTATAACGTTTTGCAGTTTATAATCATTTTCACATGGCTGCTTCGAGGCTGCACACTCTTGGACAAGCCCCTCAACCTCTCTGAGCCAAATTTTCCCTATCTATAATAGGGAATGATAACACCTATCTCTTGGTCCAAACCTAAAAAGAATTTAAAAGGGCTTGGCCCATAAAGAGCAGTATCACCCAGGACATCTACAAAGAATACGGGCTAGGTGTGGAAGGGCCTGGAGACAGAGTCCTCTCCAGAGTCCCTTTGACCTGGCATAGTAAGCATTTGGTTACCAAACATTTGCTTTCATCTCCAGGTGAACTGCCTTCTTCCCCTTTGAGGTCCCAAATTTTAACCCACTTCTCAGATGCCACAGAACCTTCAGTTGTCCTTGGGCCTTAAATTCTTCTGAAGCCCCATACATATGTAATTAAATTTGCTTTTTCTCCTGTTAATCTGCCTCATGTCAACTTAATTTAAACCAGCCAGAAGAATCTAGAAAGGGTAGAAGGAAATTTTCTTTTTCTTTCCCAAGAATAGCTCCATGACTGAGTGAGAAAATGACCATTTTTGAGATGTATCCTAAAGTAATTGGCGATAATTTTATATTATGTATGGAATTCATTTTTAATATTCTGGGGAAAAAAGCATGTGGAAATAGATGAAATAAGTTTGACAAGGTGATGCTTGTTGAAAGTAGTTGATAGGGGTTCATTCTACTCACTGATTTTTGTATAATGGGGAATTTTCATAATGAAAACAATTATATAGTACCAGCTTTCTAGGCTTCCCGTCTGTATAAAGCAGTCTGTATGGGGACTGGCTCCTCGTAAGCATTGAATAAAGGTGACCTCAATAGCATATGTGTATGTATGTCAGACAGAATACCGAACAGGACAGAGGAGAAAACTGAGGGTCTGAGGGGTCAAGGAGCTTGACCAAGTCATGCAGCTGGTGGAGGTGGAGTAGGGCTTGAACTGGAGCCCAAGTGGTGCCACACTGATTATATCCACCCTCTCTTGCAGTTCCTTGCAGGCAAGCAAGCTCCCTCGAGGCCTGCCCTGGTGGTGTGTCCTGGTGGGCTGGCTCCTGGTGGTCGTCACAAGTGGGGTGGCAGCCTTCTTCACCATGCTCTATGGCTTGCACTACGGGCGGACCAGCTCCCTCAAGTGGCTCATCTCCATGGCCGTTTCCTTCGTGGAGAGCGTGTTTGTCACCCAGCCACTGAAGGTCAGGACCTCTGTGGGGCTGCCCTCATGTCCTCCTTGCCTCTGTCCATGCTTTCCCTCCTGCCAGCTGCTCCCTCCTTAGGCTTCAGCAGTTCCCTCATCTGTTCATTCAACAAACCCAGCTGCAGTGCCACTTCTGGGTAGACCTGGGGCAGGAAGGTAATTACCAGGATAACCCATGCTCCCTCAGGGCCAGATGCTGGCATCTCATCATCACTGTCACCCTCGGGAGGGTCCTCACCTCCACTTTACAGGTGGGAAAACCTGAGGTAAAGTGGACGTGAGCTTGAGCAAACTCTGGGAGGTGGTGAAGGACTGGGAAGCCTGGTGTGCTGCAGTCCACAGGGTCACAAAGAGTCAGACAAGATCTAGAGACTGAGCAACGACAAAAGAGGTCACGAAAAAATCTTGCCCGAGGTCACATGTAAAATAGGAGTGACATATTTCCTCAGGGCTAGGATGCTTTTGATTGTGGCATGTGCAACTTACAAGAACTTTATCTTCAGAAAATAAAAACACCAAGTCATTAAATGTGGAAATACACTCCTATTCCTGAAAATGTAAAATTATGCAAGTGAGCAGTCAGAATCTCTGAACCTGGCCTGGAAGAAGCCAGGCGGTAGGAATACTGGCATGGGGGAGGGGGAAGCTATAGAAACGAGGGAACATTTATAGAGAGACTTTTTCTACTTCCGTGGTGGCTCAGATGGTAAAGCGTCTGCCTGCAATGTGGGAGACCCGGGTTCAATCCCTGGGTCGGGAAGATCAACCCACTCCAGTACTCTTGCCTGGAAAATTCCATGGACGGAGGAGCCTGGTAGGCCCCAGTCCACAGGGTTGCAAAGAGTCAGACATGACTGAGTGACTTCACTTTTCACTTTCACTTTCTTTCTACCTATGAGGCATTGCAGAATCTTCCTCACCACCCCCCCCAACCCCAAACAGCTCCTGACACTTGCCCCAATCCAATCTGAGAATATTAAGAACAGAGTCTTATGCTTCTATACTGTGGGTGCAGAGACAGTGTAATGGGAGGGATTACTTCATACAGAAAGGGAGGGGCAGACAGAGGGAGGAGGCAGGTGTATATGCTAGGGAGGTGCTGAGAGGTAACAGAAAGGCTGAGCAAAAGGAGAGCAGCGGGTGGGAGGGCTCAGGGAATGCTAGAAGCAGGGTGAGTTCAAGGATTTGCCTGTCTCGGCCTGGTTGGTGACCAGGCGCACGCACACTTCGTGACCATGTGCCCTCTCTGCCGAGGACGGGTTGGTTCCCACCTGGCTGCCCCAGAGCATGGCTCCTGTCCCAGGACACCAATGTATCTCCCATTCTACCCAACTCAGACCAGGAATTGACAGAGTTTCCAACACAGGCTTGGGGTTCACGGTGGGTGTTTTCCAGGTGCTGGGGTTCGCAGCTTTCTTTGCGCTGGTATTGAAGCGAGTGGACGACGAGGAGGAGCCTGTGGTCCCCCTCCCAGGACGTCTCTCCGGCCCAGGTAATGATGCCTGGGTGCAGGCAGGGGGCTGACGAGGCTGAGAAAGCCCCACAGAGCCCAGCCACTGGGTGGTCCTGGGCTCAGACCTTTGCTTCCTATCAGACTTCAGCCCTACTGGTGGGGCACCCCCAGACCATCCAGGGACAAGCGCCTCCTCCTCTGTCTCCTGAGCAACCTCATTCCCCCCCATCCAAGCCTTTCTGACACCCAAGCATGAAGAGGCACCATGGGATCCGTGTTCGGCAGGGGCCATGATCCTCTGTGTAATACCAAGCAAGCTTTCCTCTCCAAGGTTCAGGTCATTAGAGAATTAAAATACAAGTTGTGGGGGTGAGGGGTGAGGATGGGGGATAAGAGTGTTGTAATTAGGCTTCTCAGACAAGGGTCTGCAAACAACAGCCATGGGCCCAAATCCAGCCCAGCTCCTGCTTTTGTAAAGCATTTTAGTGGAACATAGCCATGCTGCCTCTGATCAGAGGAGCCCATGACCAGACCTCTTCCCCCTAAGCTGACCTCTCACTTTCCAGCCAAAACTCCTGAGGGTGCCTACAATAAGAGAATTACAAAAAACAAACAGGCAAACAGAACAGAATCAACACTCTAACAGTCTATGCAGAGATTCTGACTCTCAAGGAAAAACAAGAGCAAACAAAAGCCCATATTCCTACATCCCCAGGCATAACGGTAACCTCCTCAAGGGCCTGGATCCTTCTGTCCTCCAATAGGGTTTTGGCTTTGCAGATCCAAAAAGTCCATTAAAACCACCTTCCAAGTCAAAAATTAATTTTCTCCAAAGAGACGTCAGCCTCCCAATCAATTAAATATTCATCGGTCATTCCTTTGGCATTTATCCAGGGAGTACTTGCTGTGTTTCAGGCAATACACTGCCTTGGGAACATGATTTACATAAAATCCAATCACTGTAAGTGTATAATTCATTGATTTTAGTAAATTTATAGAGTTGTGCAACTATCACCACAATTCAGAACAGCTGTGTTACCCCCAAAAGTTCCCTTTTGCCTGTTTGAAATCAATCCTTGCTCTCCACTCAGCCCTTGCAACACAGCACTGACTGGCTGGAACAGGTTACTGCTGTTAGAATGAAGGGCATCTGTGGTGTTAGAGGTAAAGATGTAAGAGATGCAGGTTTGATCCCTGGCTCAGGAAGATCCCCTGAGGAAGAGCATGGCAACCCACTCCAGTATTCTTGCCTGGAGAATCCCATGGACAGAGTAACCTGGTAGGCTACAGTCTATGGGGTCACAAAGAGTTGGACACGACTGAAGTGACTTAGCACACTTGGAATGAACAGCCCATTTGGGAGACACACTAACAAATAAATGTACAAAACGACTTGTAAGAAAGAATCAGGAGGGTAGAATAAGAGGGTGCAGGCCTCGCTGCTGAAGGGGCACCTAAGCTGGCTCCCAGAGGATGGGACAGGGAAGGACTGAACACTGAGTATGTGCAAAGACCCTGAGGTGGAACCATAGCTTGTCATTTTATAGCAGTTACTGACAGGGTGGCTAGAGCATGGCGATCTGTGTGCCTGTGAAGGAGTGGTTCAAGATGAAGGCAGAGAGGTGGGTGAGGACCAGGTCATGCAGTGCCCTGGGGCAATGCTGGGGCTTTGGAGTGTTTTAAATAGGAGATTTGTGATTTTAGGAAGATTACTATGACTGCTCTTGGAGACCAAAGGTAGTAGGTCAAAGGTAGAAGTGGGGAGGCCAGTAGGAAGACGTAAAATGGTCCTAGACTGGGGATGGCATGCATTAGCAGTGGGGATGGACAGAGGGGCGTGGATCTAAAAAGACAGTTGGGTCGATATACCCATATCAGACTGCCTCTAAACGGTGTTAGTACCAAATGCAGACAAGGATGCAGAGAAGCTGGAGGACTGATATAGTCCCAGTGGGAATGTAAAATGGTACAGACACTCAGGAAAACAGTTTGGCAGTTCCTTTCAAAACTAAAAATGGGTTTACCATTTGACTTGGCAGTTGCACTCTTGGGCATTTATCCCAGAGAAATGAAGACTTATTTTCATACAGGAATCTGTACACAAACATTCATAGCAGTTTCATTCGCAATAGCCAAAAGATACTTAGCCACTCCAAGGACTCTACCCAAGAGAAATGAAAATATGTGTCCATACAAAACATTCATAGACACACTATTCTTAACAGCCCAAACCAGGAGTAATCCAAATATCCATCAATAGGTGAATTAAACAAATGGTAGTATGTCCATTCAACAGAATACTCCTCAAACATAAAAAGAAACTAACTACTAATATACACAACATGGATGAGCATCAAGTCATTACGCTAAGTAAAAGATGCCAGATACAAAAAACTATATACATATGACTCTATTTATATGAAAATTCTAGAAAGAAAATCTATGGATACAGAAAGCCAATTAATGAGGCTGAGGGTGGAGATAGTAGGAGTAGACACCAACTGCAGAGACGTGAGGGACCCTCTAGGGGTGACAGAAGCACTCGAAAACTGGGCTGTGGTGATGGTGGTACAGCGTCATAGATTTACTAAAATCACTGAATTGTAGGCTTCTATAGGGTGAGCTTGTGAAAATTATAGCTCAATAAAGTGGTCTGAGAAAGAAGATATTTGGAATTAGACATAACAGGACTTTGAGATATTAGATACCCTCATCTTTCCAAGTTTGGGCAGCACTGAGATCCACCTTAGAGCTCAGGAACACAGGAAGACTGCATCCAGCCATCAGTGAGACCACAGTGATGGGAGGCATCTGCTCCTGGAGAAGAAGGGACAGGACCCTGGGCACCGGGATAGCCCAGGCAGAGGAATGGAGGGCAGCGTCGGGAAATGGCTCCTGAAGAGGGGGAATGATGGGTCCCGTGGTACCTGGAGGGGAGTCTCTTGGTTGTAAATGTACGACCTGGCTCCACTGCCTATTTGGGGGACTGCTCTTATGCCTTTCACTTCACAGACCCCTCTGCCTTGTTCCGAGCACGAAGAAACAGCAGAAGGGATATCTACCAGCCACCTCTGGCCTCTGACGTTGAGAAGATGAAAACCATGCACCTCAAGGAGCAGAAAGCGTTTGCCTTAATCAGAGAAATCTTGGGTAGGCAGCCAAGATTACCTACGAGCGACCTTCCCACTTGCTGGTTCTTAACACAGACTTGAACAGATGTGGTGCCATCTCTTTTTCTTTTTCTACTCTTCTTGTTCTGTTTATTCATTTGGTTTTCCAGGCATTGTTCATCTCCTGATCAGTGTTCTAGATGTCTCTTGAGATGTGCATTCACGTGAGACATTTTGTCTCTTCATCTTCTGGGGGAGTCTCTCTGGGAGTCCTCTGACAAGCTCTTGTAAGGACTGGCTACTGTCATTCTGAGGTCCCTCTTCACTGGGGCCTGAGAATTCTCTTTATTATCCTACTGTGGTGAAGCTGTGGCCTGGATCTCATATTTTCGTCCTTCTTGGTTCATTCCTTTGTTTCATGAAACACACTCCCATAGTTTCCATGACAAGGAGACCATGCTTGTGTCTGTGCTTCCACTGGCCAAGCATGTGTGGCTAAAGCAGAGTTGGGGAGCTTGCACAGGAGTTGCATATACAGAACGAAGAATAAGAGGGGTGTGGGCAGGACCCCAGTAAGTCATCCTGAGGTGGGGGGAGGGGCACCAGAATGCATATTCCCAAGCCTGTGCTCAGTAAGGTTATGCATCCCCCACGTGATTCTAACTTCAGGCTTTCTAAACTAAATCTTCGTACCTAATGGCCCTTAGGTCACACTCATCTGTTTACAGGTGAGCTGCACGAGGGCAGGGAACACATCTGTCATCCTTATCGCTCTATCCTCAGCATAGCAACGTGGCAGAGCACCCTCCTTTTTCTGGCTGTGCTGCACAGCATGTGGGGTCTTAGCTCCCCAACCAGGGATCAAACCCGTGCCCCCTGCAGTGGAAGCCCTGGACCACCAGGGGAGCCCCTGGAGCCCCATTTTTAAAAATTCTCTTTAAGAAACATTCAGACAGCATGAAGTCCATGCAGGCACTATTTTAAGTGCTTTATGAACATTAACTTGTTGACTCCATCACAACCCTTTGTGACAGAATTTTCATCCCTACTTCACAGACGAGGAGAAGGAGGCACAGAAGGGTTAAGTCACTTGCGAAGGGCACATGGGTAGGAAATGTCAGAGCTGGAATTTGAACCCAGGCAGAGGCTCATGGCCTGTGGACTTTGCTCCTTTCTGCTGTCCTTATAAGGACAGGCTCCTTTGTCACCAGAGGGGCCAGTGGCAGGTCTACAAGACCTCAACTGTTCTGAGCCATGTGCCTTCCCACATCCTGCCCTGGGCTTGGTAGGAGTTGGGGCTTCTGCCTGATGAGGAGCTGTGCCTCCCTTCCCAGCGTACCTGGGCTTTCTGTGGATGCTGCTGCTGGTTGCCTATGGGCAGAGGGATCCCAGCGCCTATCACTTCAACAGACACCTCGAGCACAGCTTCACCCAAGGCTTTTCAACCGTGCTGAGCTTCGAACAGTTCTTCACATGGGCCAACACCACCCTCGTGAGCAACCTGTACAGTCATTACCCAGGTATTGTCCCCAGCCCAGGATGTGTATTAGCACCTTGCACACACTCCCTTCTTGGAACAGCAGTGGGTCACTGCATCAGCCTTACAGAGAACCAATAACCACAGAACCATATCCTTTGAAGGAGAGACCCTCTGAGGGCCCCTAACCCTCCCTGAATGCAGAGTAGAGAAACTCCTTCTTAGATAACTGAGCAGGAGTTGGCAAGGAGGAAAAGGTGTGGCAGGCAGAAAGGACAACATGAGCAAAGGCAACCCTGAAACACCGAGGCACTACACTTCCTGGAACTACACAGTGTTAAGTGTGGCTGCCTTGTGGGGCAGGAGTAGGGGACCTGTGAGAAGCCAAGCAGAAGAGAGGAACAGGGGCCACATCATGAAGGCTCTGGAAGTTCACAGTTTATGTTTAAGGAAGTGAAGAGCCATTGATAGTTTCTTTGGGAGGCAGTAACATAATCAGTTCTGTGGTATAAACAGCACATGGAAGCTGGAGTAGAGGGTAGGTAGGTTAGGAAGCTGGGGAGAAGTGATGGGACTGATGTAAGGACAAGAGGCAGAGGTGATGAAGAAACGGAGGTGGGAACATCGAAGATGCACTACTGATGGGCCCTGTTGACTCGCAGGATGAGCCCTGAGGGAAAGGACAAACATGGTCTCCAAGGTGACGCCTGGGTAGGGTGTGTCATTCCTCAAGAGAAGTTATGCAAAAAGGTCCATGGTGGGGAGATGGTGATGAATGGTTGAATGTGGTTGGCCATGAACTTCTCTTGGCTGATTCTACGTGGGTACACTGGAGGTCGTGTTAGCATCCAGGCCAAAAAGCTTGGAATGTGTTAAGGTGCTGTTGATGGCTATATTTACCCACGTGTTTCTCATCCCCAGGCTTTGTCACTGATGGGAATGCCAAGCTGGTTGGCAGTGCCCAGATTCGCCAAGTGAGGGTCCAGGAGAGCTCCTGCCTTCTTGCCCCGCAGCTGCAGGCTTTTCTTGGCAGGTGCCGTGCACCATATTCCCTGGATGTGGAAGACTTGTCAGACTATGGGGAAGGCTGGAATGCCTCCGTCCTCAACAACAGCAATGACTTTTCCCAGGCTTGGCAGTACCAGAGCCAGAGCCAGCGCCGAGGATATCCCCTCTGGGGCAAACTCACTGTGTACCGGGGAGGAGGTTATGTGGTCCCCTTGGGGTCTGATCGCCAAAGTGCATCAAGGTAAGGCTCACTTGATTCATGTGCAGCAGAGGAAAAACATTTGCTTGATTCTGACTGACGGGTGCAGCCTTCAAAACAGGGCTGAGCCAAGCTCATTTTATCATTGGTGGGAGGGCCTGGGGGATTCAGAGGCACTCAGGTTGTATATTCAGGCCGCTGAGAACTATGCAGTGTCCAAGTTAGAATAGAAATCCTGCCTCCAGGAGTCTCAGCCTGGTGGCCTCAGTTAGAAACAGTAGAGGGATGGGGAACTCAGGACCACACAAAACACCCACCACCAGGCAAGTAGGAAGTGGTTAGGGCTCTTAAACCTTAACCACGAATTTGCAAGGTCTGAGGTTTTACCTAATCATAAGCTAACATGCTAGCTACTCTGGTGGCTCAGAGGTTAAAGTGTCTGCCCCCAATGCGGGAGACCTGGGTTCGATCCCTGGGTCGGGAAGATCCCCTGGAGAAGGAAACGGTAACCCACTCCAGTATTCTTGCCTGGAGAATCCCATGGACGGAGAAGCCTGGTAGGCTACAGTCCACGGGGTCGCAAAGAGTCGGACACGACTGAGCGACGGAACGGAACAGAACGGAAGCTAACATGCTAGTCTGTTTCATGGATGTTGGCAGAAGACACAAGACTCCTAGGTCAGAGACAAAGGATTTCACTCCTCACAGCAAAAAACAGTAGCAGAGCTTCATGGTGATGGGAGTCAGTCCCTAGGAAGGGCCATGATAGATGCTTGCCCATGCAGGGAGTGACAGTACCAAGGAGGAACACTGTGCATGGAGCACTTTACCCACTGTTTCTACAGTGGCAGAAGAAAGCCTGCTCTTTGTCTGAAGGTGGACGTCACCCCATTCCTTGAAGTTGCTTGCTGCAAACCCAGCGCTGAGATGAGGCTTGGGTGAAGCCCAGCCAGAGCCTTGTGTTTCTGGAACACTAGGCATGAATGTGTGGGGACACTCAGGGCTCACGCACACGGCCTCTCCCAGCACGTTCTAGTGTTGGAGGTTAGAAACCTGGCACTACTCCAGTTAGCGGTGTAGATCCAGGTGAGTGAGTAAACCCGTGTGAACCTTTGGCTCCTCCACTGCATTATTACAACATCAAGGAACAGAGGTAACAAACTCCAAAGGAAAACACCTGGCAGGGTCCCCTGCGATTAAGGACAGGCCAGAAATAGTCTATTTCCACATAAGAGGTGTTTTCCTGACACTCAGAACAACTGACACATTCAGCAGGATGCAAACCCAGCAAAAAAGCGAAAGTCACTCAGTCACATCTGACCCTTTGCCACCCTATGGAATTCTCCAGGCCAGAATACTGGAGTGGGTAGCTCTTCCCTTCTCCAGGGGATCTTCCCGACCCAGCAATTGAATTGGGGTCTCCCACATTGCAGGCAGATTCTTTACCAGTTGAGCTACCAGGGAAGCCCCAAACCCACCAGGGATGGGGCATATTTTAAAACAGGCCCATCGTTACTGCTCTAATAACAGCTATTATTATTAATACTGCATGCATTTCTATTTTATCTTCATAATGATCCCAAGGTATTGGTGTTAACACCACTGCAGATAAGGAAGCTGAGACCTCGAGATGTTATCAGCTTGCCCATGAGGCAGGCAAGTTTTGAACCCAGGTCCCTCTGGCACATGCTGTTCCTACAACACCTGTGAGCAGATCTCTGGGAACTGGTTTTGTGAACTGCCAGCCCAAGAGGGACTGTGGCAGCAATAGCCGCTGCCTGCCTAAGCCCCTAATGTTCTATGTGGCTCCTCTAACACCATGTCCTCAAACTTGAAAATGCATCAGATACTATGTATAAGATTGGGACTTCCCTGGTGGTCCAGACTCCATGCTTCCACTGCAGGGGGCATGGATTTGATCTCTCTGGTCAGGGAACTGAGATCTTGCATGCTACTCCACATGCCAAAAAAATAATAAAAATGAAAATGAAATAGAGAGGCAATAAGGATATATTGTCTAGCACAGAGAATTATAGGCCTCACTTTGTAATAACTTTTAATGGAAGTTATTAAAATCTATAAAAATACTGAATCACTATGCTGTACACCTGAACTAACATTGTACATCAAGTATACTTAAAAAAGATAGACAGAGATGGATAATGGTTAAAACAAACCAAAAAACTACATCATAATCCCTTGGATGGCTCACCAAAGCACAGATTCCCAGGTCCCCACCCCCAGAGATTCTGACTGGGGAATCCGGGGTGGAGCTTGAGAATTTGCATTTCTAACAAGTTTCCAGATGATGTGATGCTAGCAGTCTGGGGACCACATTTTTAGAACCTCTGCACTCCCAGGAGCAGCCTGAAGGTCCTGGGGCATGTGGCGTAGAGCAGAAACAGGGAGGAATCTTGACAGGAAGCGTTGGGCTCCTCCCTGGGCTGAGAGGGCAGCGAGCCCCTGTGTATTGAGACACCCCTAAATGCTCCTCTTCCCACAGAACCCTCCAGTATCTCTTTGACAACACCTGGCTGGACAGCTTGACCAGAGCCGTGTTTGTGGAGTTCACGGTCTACAACGCTAACGTCAACCTTTTCTGCATTGTCACTCTGACCCTGGAGACCAGCGCCCTTGGTGGGCAGGCTTGCCTGTGAACCTATCTGCATGTTCCAGATGATAGACACCCCTCCCTCTGGGCTAGGATTCCCCACCCCCAGGCCAGAGCTCCAGGGCAAAAGGTTGTTTGGACAATACTGCCAAAGGGTCTTGGTTCTGCCTTTGCCCCTAAAGGCAAAGTTTCAGGGCTGCTCCACCCTTCTTTCTGGCTGCCTGTATTTCTCTCTGGCCTGTCTCTCAAGTCTGGGAGACAGTTGGGGTCTGAAGGCAGCTCATGTTCTTGAACTTTCCACTCTCCTGTGTGTGGGGATGGGGGCCTAGCATTGAAGGGCTGGGGAGGGGGTGACCTGGTAACAGATAACTTTACCTAAACCACACTTTACTTGTGGTACCTCAATGTACATTGCAAAAGTTACATGCAACCTACATGTAAAAGTTCATTTTACATCAAATTCTAATACACACATACCAATATATTAAAACATAACTGAGACAAAGTTTTCAAAAATAATTTCCTTAACAACATGTAATACTCTATTTTGTGTTCTATTCTTTCTCTCCATTCCCTGCTTTCCACCCTTTTTTAATGCTAATCATAATCCACTAAAAACACTGATCTAAGTTCTCAGTCAGCTAATAATCAATTTTCCTAAAATCAACCACCTCTTTTTAAAAAATAAAACTTTTAAAACATGACTTTTTTTTTTTTCCTGGCCACTCCTTGTGGCATGTGGGATCTTACTCTCCCAACCTGGCATTGAACCTGGGTCCCCTGAAGTGGAAGCACAGGATCCTAACCACTGGACTTCCAGGGAATTCTGTAAATTACATATTTTAAAAAGTAATATTTGTAGTTCTTTTGAAATTTCAGGATTTTGTAAAGTGAAAAGTAAAAAGCCTTTCAACTTTCATTATCATTCGCTGTCAAAAGTTTCTTTCAAATCCTTTTTGGGGGATTTATTCCCACGCCTTGTAATTTCCTATTTCTTTTTGCCATCTCTTTGGCTGTTTAAGAACCTCTTAAACAGTTTGTCCCCAACACAACCTGATTAATTGATTTTTACAAATGAGAAGCGTGGTGTAGGTTTCTGGTCTAGTTGATTCAGCAGTGGTTTGTATCTCTCCAGTCTGCCATTTTTTGGACTGGCTTTGTCTTTGCAGGCAGTAGCCTTATTAGTCAAATTGGTTTAGGAAAAGACATCAGTTCAGTTCAGTTCAGTTCAGTCGCTCAGTCGTGTCCGACTCTCCGCGACCCCATGAATCACAGCACGCCAGGCCTCCCTGTCCATCACCAACTCCCGGAGTTCACTCAAACTCATGTCCACAGAGTCGGTGATGCCATCCAGCCATCTCATTCTCCGTCGTCCCCTTCTCCTCCCGCCCCCAACCTTTCCCAGCATCAGAGTCTTTTCCAGTGAGTCAACTCGTCGCATGAGGTGGCCAAAGTATTGCAGTTTCAGCTTTAGCATCAGTCCCTCCAATGAATATCCAGGATTGATCTCCTCTAGAATGGACTGGTTGGATCTCCTTGCAGTATAAGGGACTCTCAAGAGTCTTCTCCAACACCACAGTTCAAAAGCATCGATTCTTCGGCATGAAAAAGAATTCTAAAGAAGGTTGAATTTTAGGCATATTGGTTAATAGCTCAATCGATCCCCAGCATTCTCTTTAGATGAAATGGCCTTAAACAGGCCAACTTGGAGTAAATATATGTTAGGCAAGCAGGTGTGCTGTGGCTGGAGGTGATGAGGGCACAATGGCTGGCGCTGAAGGAAAGGGCCAGAGGCCTGTCTTCCACTGCAGCCCCCCTTGTCCCGTCAGATAGACAGCCATTTCTGGCCTTCACCTTTCAGTCCCTTGGTCTGTGGGTTAGAGGACCTCTCTTCTTTTCTGCCAGCGGCCACCCCTCAGAAGGGCTTGAGTTCACTTCATCTCACTGATGACTTCCGGTACTGAGTGGGCATGCGGCCGTGGGTGAGCAGAACATGCTCTGCTTTGCAGGAACCTTCTTTGCACACGCGAACCTGCAGAGCCTGCGCCTGTACCCCTTTGCTGACGGCTGGCACCCCTTCGTGGCAGCCGCGGAGATCGTCTACTTCCTGTTCCTCCTCTCCTACATGGCTGTGCAGGTGAGGGGCGGGCCTGTGGCTCCACCAGCGAGGATGGAGTGGGCGTGCGCCTGCCTGTTCTCTCTCCCTACTCCCCTCTTCCTCAGAGGGGGCCTAAAGAAGGGAGGGGAAGATATTCTGCGTAGCTGTGTGCCATGGCAATCTTCCACATCCCCTGCTGGTCCCGAGGGCTGACCCAGCTCAGGCACCTCTGAGGAACTGAGACTTTTAGGATGGTCCTTCCTGGGTGGTCTCCAGGAATTAGGAAAAATCCCCTTTGCCACATTTACCACCATGTTGCACACTGATCCATAAATCTGGATTCCACACGGTCTCTAAGCACTGCCAATTCAAAATCACCAGTCAACAGTTACCTAATAGCAGTTTCAGTCCCTTCATTTCTCTAACAACATCAAAGGAGGCCCATCCACCACCCAGCTCTCCTCTCCATAGCCCTCACACTCTGCCTGCAGCTGCTTCAGAAAACCTCTCTAAAACTCTTAAATCCTTCTCATTACGCTGCTTAAACAGTTAAAAATCCCTCCATCTCTTTATAAAAGAGGTGAACTTGGCCTCTGACCAGCCAAACACATGTCCTTCTTCCAGAGGAGTGGGGAAGAGGAGGGAAGTGGAACAGACAACACAAGATTCTCTTGCATGTAAGGAAAGAGGCTGAGAGGGACGGCAAGACCACAAACTGTTCCCATTTAACAATAACTCTCCATTCCCCCTAAGAAAACAACTTTTTTTTTTTAATTGATTAGGCATTGAACCCCCTAGTGGCTCAGTGGTAAAGAATCTGCCTGCCAATGCAGGAGCCATGTGTTCAATCCTTGGGTTGGGAAGATTCCCCCAGAGAAGGAAACGGCAACCCACTCCAGTATTGCTGCCTGGGAGAATCCCCATGGACAGAGGAGCCTGGTGGACTACAGTCCACGGGGTCTCAAAGAGTCGGATATGACTTAGCAACTAAACAACAAAGCATTAAACTGAATGTGAAGCTCATCCCAGACAATCTAATAAAGAGGTTGTAAAGACAAAGAAATTTCACTCTTGCATATCTTCAGGCAGATACAAAACCATTACACACCCACTCTTGAAATTAATGTTGATTAATCCTTAAGAGGACTTGGAACACCATTTACACCACTATAGGATTGCTTATACCACTAGTTCAACCTAAGTTCACCTGTTAATTGTGGTAGCCACCTGAATTTGCTAACTGCCTTTACCAAATGAAAAAAATAGACTTCTTCTATGTTTATAACATGAGGTAATTTTCCAACTTGTAACCAAGTGGCTTGGTTCCTACTTTCACAGGGAAACTGGGAGATAAGGGCTCTATCTTCCTTGATGATTATATTTCAAAGAGATGACTCCTTGGCCCTTGAGAAAAAAGTTTCTGACTTTGAATATTGGGCAAGAGAACTGTTTTTGCTTCCCTGGTGGCTCAGACAGTAAAGGGTCTGCCTGCAGTGCAGGAGATTCGGGTTTGATCCCTGGGTTGGAAAGATCCCCTGGAGAAGGAAATGGCAACCCATTCCAGTACTCTTGCCTGGAAAATCCCATGGATCGGAGGAGCCTGGTAGGCTACAGTCCATGGGGTTGCAAAGAATCAGACAAGACTGAATGACTTCACTTCACTTAAGAGGATTGTTTAGCTTTAAAAAGATTTACATACATCTCAGATTAAGGCTTAAGTCAGTTCTTATGTATTGGCTTTTATGTGTGTGTTAGTCACTCATGTCCTACTCCTTGTGACCCCATGGACTGTAGCCCGCCAGGCTCCTCTGTCCATGGGATTTCCCAGGCAAGAACACTGGAGTGGGTTGCCATTTCCTTCTGCAGGGGATCTTTCTGATCCAGGAATTGAACCGGGGTCTCCTGCACTGCAGGCAGATTCTTTACTGTCTGAGCCACCAGGAAAGGTCTTGCATCTCAAAGAGGCAGAGAAAGAATTCACAATTATAAGTTTTCTAAAGTAAATGCTCTTTTGAGGGGAGAGTTTTCTTCCTCCCTTCTCCCCCCACCCCCTTTTTTCTGCATCTGAGAGAATTAAGTGCTTTTTTATTAGATCCTGTACTTTCTCTTAAACACCCACAAATCCTGCAGCCCTGACTGATGATGGGAACAGGTGAGGTCCATGCACAGAATTGGGGAGAGGCCCCTGCTGCTCTACGCATGTAAGGCCAGGGCTCTGAGAAACCCCTTGGGATCCACAGCCTTTATTAGAACCTCTGGCTCCTTTCCCAGGGCAAGCTCCTGCGGAAGCAAAAGTGGTGCTATTTCCACAGCAAGTGGAACGTTCTGGAGCTGGCCATCATCCTGGCCAGCTGGAGTGCCCTGGCGGTGTTTGTGAAGAGGGCCGTCCTGGTGGAGCGCGACCTCCAGCGCTACCGAAAACACAGAGAGGAGTAAGTGGCTCTGTCTCAGCCCCCAGCTCCCACCACTTACACTGACGCTGCTGCCTCCAGCTCTGAGTGGCCCAGAGGGAGGCTTCTGAAATCCTGCTGGCCCTCAGAGGGTCCAGGGTTACTCTTTAAAAAATAATTCTAGCTGTAGCACTTAGCTTTGGGGTCTGAAGCATACACAACTGGAGAGGACTCGAAGACAAAAATAGCACCTTTTGCAAATCTTACTATGCACAGGACTATGTGACACTCTGTAAGGTCCCTTTGGGGGCAGGGTCTTTGCAAGTATTAGTGCCCAGCCAACCCACATCTGCTACTATTTACCAAGAGTCCACTCTGTGCTGTGCAGGAGGTACTAATCATTTGGATCCTCAGGAGAACCCATGGAGGTAAATGTTGTCATCACTCCAGTTCACAAATAAGGAAATTAGAGAGGTAATGGGACCTCCCCAACGCCACAAAACAAAAAAGTGGCAGAGAAATAATTCAAACCTAGCTTATGTCTCCAGGATCTTAGTACTTACTCTGAAACATCCATTGATTGTATAGATATGGCTAACATTTATTGAGTCATTGTTGGATACCTTCAGTTCAGTCGCTCAGTCATGTCTGACTCTTTGCGACCCCATGAACCACAGCATGCCAGGCCTCCCTGTCCATCACCAACTCCTGGAGTTCACTCAAACTCATGTCCATCGAGTCGGTGATGCCATCCAGCCGTCTCATTCTCTGTCGTCTCCGTCTCCTAAACATTCATAAAAACACCACTTTAAAAGCATTATCTCATCTACTTTAATCTTCCCAGAACTTCTAAGAGATGATGTTCTCCCTTTTTTGCAGATGAAGCAATTGAGGCTCAGAGAGGTTGTCTCTCCAAGGTCACACTGCAAGGCAATGCAGAGCTTAGAATCAGAACTCTGCACTCTATCCGAGACTGTGTCCTTCATTAACAAACTTCATTCACAAAACCCTCAAAGGAGAGAAAACAAAAGGCAGGAGGTTAAACAGAAGGATGGCTTTTCTCAGGCATTATGTATAGATATTAAATGCTTTTATAAATTTCAGATCATATAATTTTTTTCTATAACCTGTTCACCATCCATGTCAATAGATACAGGTATGTCATACTCGATAATGGACCAACATTAAGACTGAATTGACATACAAAGGCAGCACAACAGGGGCATGAAAGGCAGGGTGGGATGGCAGGAAGAGCCTGGATTGTGGAATGAGACATAGCTGGATTCCAACTCTCATTCTTCCACCACTAGTTTTGTCACTATATCACTAACTATGTGACCTTGAGCCAACTGTCTGTCCTTATCTGTAAAATGGAGATGTGATACCTCACCCTGTGGTCTTGAAGGTCAAATGGAACAATGCAATTGAGGTTCCTCAGCACAGCAACTGGATGGTACTTCCATCGTTCCTTTAAATGTAAGGATGGTGTGGATATACACTCAGACAGGTGTGCAGGAGGCCGTGGCACCCAGTGACCCCCAAACCAGGAGGGGAGGCTCGTGAAACTCCCTTACCTCTGTCCTCTCAACCCTGGGAGGATTGCTCCTCTGTCAATCTTCCTCAGCTCTGTGGCCACTAACCAAGATTGTCAGGTAATAGCCCCGTGACCACCACCAGCACCGTCCCTTTTGTAACCAGGACGCTCACCCTCACCGTGACCACCATCTCATCATTGCCTGGCTGGGGGAGTTAGGACAGCTCTGTCCCCAGACCATGATCAGGCTAATCTTGACAGATGAGCGCTGGCTGAGGCTCTCACCGTCTCTGAGACCGGTCTCCCCGTTTGGTCCCACAGAGGGATCAGCTTCAGCGAGACTGCAGCAGCCGATGCTGCCCTTGGCTACATCCTTGCCTTCCTGGTACTCCTGTCCACAGTGAAGCTTTGGCATCTGCTCAGGCTGAACCCCAAAATGAACATGATCACGTCAGCTCTGCGTCGTGCCTGGGGGGACATTTCAGGCTTTATCGTTGTCATCCTTATCATGCTCCTGGCTTACTCCATTGCAGTGAGTAGCTCCTTTGGGAAAACTTTCTGGGCTGGTCCCCTCAGAAGTAAAGGCTGCTCAGTGGTGGAGAGTTGGGGATTTAGGAAAACTCTGGAAAACTGAGGGAGATGGTGGATCTTCTTTCTGAGTCTGGAGCCTTTCAGCTGGGAGCTCATGAACTGGTCACCCCAAATGGCAGAGGCTGGACACTTCGGTTGGGTAAGAGTGAGGAAGTGTAGTCTCTAAGACTGAAGGGACCAACTATCCGCCACGAAGGATTCCTTTTTGTACTTACTCTGCCTTAAGGGCCAGTTCTCCTGACATCCCAGTTACTCCGACGTGCGCAGAGCCCTCCCTCAGGCCAGGGGATGCAGAGGTGAAGTGGGCAGTCCCTGACCCTGAGGTGGGGCAGAGATGGGGGAGAGAGGATGGACACGACTGCAGGCCATGTTGAGCCTGATGCCCTACACATGAGGCATGAACTGAGAAGGGCCAAAACCACTTCATTTGGCTCCTTAGCACTGAGAGCTTTTTGCAATCATGCTCTTATGTGACTGAAAAAAAAATTTTTTTTGAACTATCAATTATTATTTTTACTATCGAGTAAAATGAGAAACAAAGACCCTCTGCCACATGCTGATTTCCATCTAAATAAACTTCAGCCCCGTCCTCACCAAGTCTATGATTCCCACTGTAACCCAGCCTCCCACCTCTCTGTGACCCTGCACCCAGTCTCAACCCACGCCAGCCCCCTTCCCAATTCTCACCCTGCCCCATCCAGTCTCTCCCCTTCTGTCATCCCCCTGATGTCCCTACCATACAGCAATCCATCTTATCCTAGTCTTCACTTCACCTCTAACCTTTTCGCTGCCCTTTTCACCCCAGCCCTGGCTCTCACTCCACTGACCCCACCCCACCTTCCTCTCTCACCCTCAGAAATGGGATGAAGTGTGCTTTATAAGTGAAGGAGGGTATTGGCTAAGAAGCTGGAATCTGGCTTTGTTAAAAGCACCCCATTGCATCCTTTAATTTATGTGGATTTTTTCAGTCCTCCATCTGCAGTGTGTGGGCTGCAAGGACACTGCAGTGTCCTGTGGGACCAGGAGTCACCAACTCAGGGCCGAGGAACTGCTGGGCTTCCCTCTGATGCAAGAGCTGTGGGAAATCTTTGAGGAGGGGGTAACTGTGGTGAGAGGAAAATATGGTGGGGAGGCTGGTCCTGCCCAGGCAGAAGCCTGTTGTTCATCCAACCCAAATCCTCCAGAGCAGAGAGGCTGGGGCTTCAGAGAGCACAGCGCCATTACCTAGCCTCAGAGTGACCATCTGGGAGACCACAGCAGTGGCCTCTGAGTGGTCGGTGTGTGAACCCAGGTCATGTGCATCCCCTCCAGAACTAAGTGTGTACACACACCCATTTGAAGGCCCTGTGGACATGGACAGTTTTGCCAGGCCAAGGATGTGTCTGATCCAGACTGCTGACTCTACTGTCAAACAACACCCTTTTGGGGTGGCATGGTTTCTTTCCTTGTTCATAAGGACTCTTTCCTTAACAGTCAAACTTAATCTTTGGTTGGAAACTCCGTTCCTATAAAACCCTCTCTGATGCAGCAGAAACAATGATCAGCCTTCAGCTGGGAATCTTCAACTACGAGGAGGTAATCGGGGGGGGAGAGGCAGTGAGGGGGGTATGGACACTACCGTCAACACCAAGCCTTTATGGAAATTAGAGAAAGCACCCCCTCAAATGCCTCCCCAGTGGATGTCACCCCTTGGGTCCATGGCCTGGCGAGTGCAGGGCGACTCTGCACAAATAAAAAGGTTCCCATAGCTCACCCCTGTCTACGGAACATCAGACATTGGCTAATCAGGGGAAGGCTGTGCTGGTGGGTGTCTGGAAGGGAATGCTCCTGGGCCTGGCCAGAATGACGCCCATATTGGAAACAGCAGCAGTGGGGAAGAGAGGGGCTGACCTTTCCATCTCTGGGCAGCTTTCGAGAGCACTGCCCACACTCTAAGCCCCCAGGCAGAAGGGAAACTTCCTGGCTCCAGGATCTGCCTAGCTCTAAGGACCTCTGAGGGTGCCTACTGAGGGAAGTGACCACTAGCACACAGGACCCTGAGGGATGACTCTGGTTCTCTTCCTGACAGGTCCTGGACTACAGCCCAGTGCTCGGCTCCTTCCTAATTGGGTCCTGCATCGTTTTCATGACATTTGTGGTGCTGAATCTGTTTATCTCTGTCATCCTGGTGGCGTTCAATGAGGAGCAAAAATATTATCAGGTGGGTCCCTTTGGCTTGGTCTTCAAGAGTCACTGACCTTGAACTAAGAAGCTGGCTGAGCAGCATCAGACATTAGGGGAACTAAAGGATCACTGTAGCTCAAGGCCCTCATTTCACGGGAAGGGAAACTGAGGCCCAGAAGGAGGAAATTAATTCCCCAAGATCATAGCAAATGAAAGGCAGACTAGAATCATATCTCCAATTCCCAGCTTGGGACTCTGTTCATTACATCGGTGATTCCCAGCTTGCCTGTACACTAGAATCTTCTGGGGGCTTCTGGAAATGCCTGCTACTGCACCTGAGGCAAATAAAAACAGAATCCCTGGGGCAAGGATCCAGCCACTGGTATTCCTAAAATTTCTCATGTGGTCTGCATGTATAGTCAAGACTGAGAACCCCTTGGATTTAGGTGATGACAAGCAAAAGTTAATATTTCATGAAGTGGACTGTCTCCATTCAGAGATCTGCAAAATGGGGTGTAAGGCAGGAAACTTTTATAGGATAAGGAATAAAGGATAAGGAAGTAGAAAACAGAAAATATCTGATTGGCCAGGGCCACAGAGTCAGCCCTGTTTGGGATGAGAAGGAAGAGGAATTAAGTATAGAGCCTGGAGTGGTCTGGCATCTGGGGACTGGCTGACTGGATATACTGCATTGCTGGGGGAGCCTTTACAGAGACACAAAAGGTATCCAAGTTTCAATTTGCTGACATGGCACCCTGGGCAGGAGTGGCTCCATCTTGGGGCTAGAAATTTATTTCAAGATGTCATATGGTCACTTTGATTTAAATTTGAAAAACCACCAAACTCTTCTCCATTTCACATTCCCAGCAGCAACACATGAGGGTCTTTGTACACAAATTCCTCATAGCCTTTGTTGGGGGTGGTAGAGGGCATCTTGTCATTTTCAATGGAGGGGAAGAAGGAAATCCCTGGGGATAAAGGCAGGAGTGAATACCCTTAAGATTCCCAGAAGGAGGTTAATTCCAAAACAAAAGCAGCTGTAAACAGTGATATAACTTTGGCAGGGACCAAAGTAGATGATAAAAGCATGGTTTCCCCATGAGAAAGAAAAGCCCCTGAAGAGAATAGCTCTACCTAAGTCACATGGTTCTTTCTCCCTCTGCAGCTGTCGGAGGAAGGAGAGATCGTCGATTTGCTACTGATGAAGATACTCAGTTTTCTGGGCATTAAATGTAAAAGACAGGAGCCTGGAAGCAGCAGTGAGCAACCTGAGTTGTTGTCTGAGGCCTGGCCCCCTCAACCTGCTTCAACTATGCCCCAAATGTAAACTGTTGGTCCAGGCATGATCTGTAGAATAGGGGAAGGCCAGCACATTAGCACTTTTCTGCGTCCATATTAGTGTCACCAAGCCTGGCAAGCAAAAAAAGATAAGAGAAACACATACATATAGTTGCCACCACTATGATACTGTTCAAATGTATTTCTTCCTAGAAATAAAACAAATATTGTCTGGAGTTCATGGGGAAAAGATCCCCTCTACAGACTAATTATTTCATCTTGGTCAGGAGTTGCCTTTGAATGATTCTAGTTCAGGGTTTCCCAAACTGTGGTCCAACAGATGTTAATGGACGTCGTATTAGTTTGCTGGGGTTGCCAGAACAAAGTACCACAAACTGGGTAGCTTAAAACAATAAAAACATATTGCTCCAGAGTTCTGGAGGATAGACGTCCACAGTCAAGGTGCTGACAGGGCCACACTCCTGCGGTAGGCTCTATGAAGGGACACTTGGAGCTTCCAGCGTGTGCCAGCAACCCTTGGCACTCTTTGGCTTGCAGGTGCGTCACTGTAACCTCTGCCTCAGTTGTCACATGGCCTTCTCCCCAGCATGGGGGTTGGGACTTCAACCGATCTCTTTAGGGGACACAATTCAACTCATAACAGGTGTCGTCCTCCCTTAAATGTTTCTAGATCAAATGTGGGAAACACTGGACATGTAAATTCTTTAGCACGGGAATTGTTAGAGCTTTTAATATGCTAAATGTGCACGGTGAATGTCCTGGGATAAGTGTGAGCAATAACATGTGTAATGATTCCCAAACCCCTATAACCAAGGCTTCTGGTATTACAGCACTTCAATCAGGGCTAGTGCTCTTTAGGCAATATTTTGAGAACTGCTGATCTATACTAGTGCTTCTCAATCTTGCCTATGTGATAGAAACCCCAGACTTCACCCCAATTTATCTATCAGCATCTCTGGGTCACAGGCATCAATATTTTTTATGCCCCCTAGGTGATTCCAATGTGAAGTCAGATGATAAACATGCTTTAAATTCTGAGAACCACAGATCTAGATAATAAAAGTCTTCTAGGTAACTGTGAGGATAAGTGTACATTACCCCTCTGCTGCGCAGTGGAAGCACCTGATGAATCCTCTCCAATTCACCCTGTCTTGTCTCTCCTCACACACCCGTTGGAGCAGATACTCTAGGTTACCTGCCCCAGATCCATTCCATGCTTTCCTCCTTGCTGTCAGAATCCTTATTTATTCAAGTAGCCACTACCCCTACCCAATGTGACTCACAGCAAGGTGAGGTTACAGCCACCTCAAAGTAAATCTCAATCTGTCTCGATAATAGCCCTTGACAATGAGCCATTTAGGGTGGCCACATGATCCAGTCTGGCCAATGAAAATTTTGAAAAGAGGTCTCTGGGACACTTCTGGGAAAGGTCAGTTTGGCAATAAAAAGAAATGAGTTTGAGGGCTGTTGGGCACTGTCTGGTGTAAGACTGCTGGAACTCTGCCAGCTGCCTTGAGACCATGGGGTACAATCTGAAGATGGCAGAGCAGAAAGATGAAAGGAACATGCATACTTGATGAGGTCTTTAAACAGCTAGTGTAACAGTGAAGCTAAACTATTCAGTTCAGTTCAGTTCAATTCAGTCTCTCAGTCGTGTCCGACTCTTTGCGACCCCATGAATCACAGCACGCCAGGCCTCCCTGTCCATCACCAACTCCCGGAGTTCACTCAAACTCATGTCCACAGAGTCGGTGATGCCATCCAGCCATCTCATTCTCTGTCATCCAGCCATCTCATTCTCTGTCGTCCCCGTCTCCTCCTGCCCCGAATCCCTCCCAGCATCAGACTCTTCTCCAGTGAGTCAACTCTTTGCATGAGTTGGCCAAAGTATTGGAGTTTCAGCCTCAGCATCAGTCCTTCAATAGTCTGCAGTAAACCCACTGGATTTCTTCCAAATGTTGATTTGCAAGCTAAGGAGAAACTAAAGAGGCAACCAGTATACCTGAGGTACATTTTAGAAGTAGTGTGAAAGTGAAGGGTAGCAGAATATGTCATCCCAGGACATACTACATTGACATAAGGATTATACTGAGCTAGTAATTGAGAAGTAATTGAGAAGAAGCAGATACAAGAAAAGCTCTCTGACCTCCCTCTATTTGCCTAAAAGCAGTAAGCGTCTTTTAATTTCATGGCTGCAATCAGCATCTGCAGTGATTTTGGAGCCCCCCAAAATAAAGTCTGACACTGTTTCCACTGTTTCCCCATCTATTTCCCATGAAGTGATGGGACCAGATGCCATGATCTTCGTTTTCTGAACGTTGAGCTTCAAGCCAACCTTTTCACTTTCCTCTTTCACTTTCATCAAGAGGCCTTTGAGTTCCTCTTCACTCTCTTCCATAAGGGTGATGTCATCTGCATATCTGAGGTTATTGATATTTCTCCCGGCAATCTTGATTCCAGCTTGTGCTTCTTCCAGCCCAGCGTTCCTCATGATGTACTCTGCATATAAGTTAAATAAGCAGGGTGACAATATACAGCCTTGACGTACTCCTTTTCCTATTTGGAACCAGTATGTTGTTTCATGTCCAGTTCTAACTGTTGCTTCCTGACCTGCATACAGGTTTCTCAAGAGGCAGGTCAGGTGGTCTGGTATTCCCATCTCTTTCAGAATGTTCCACTATTGCCAGCCTTCTATCTGGATGAGAGCTTAAGTTTCCTTTTATGATGGTTGAACCAGGATCCCACCATACTGCTGCTGCTGCTGCTGCTAAGTCACTTAAGTCGTGTCCGACTCTGTGTGACACCATAGACGGCAGCCCACCAGGCTCCCCCGTCCCTGGGATTCTCCAGGCAAGAACACTGGAGTGGGTTGCCATTTCCTTCTCCAATGTGTGAAAGTGAAAAGTGAAAGTGAAGTCACTCAGTCATGTCTGACTCGTAGCGACCCCATGGACTGCAGCCTACCAGGCTTCTCCGTCCATGGGATTTTCTAGGCAAGAGTACTGGAGTGGCTTGCCAGTGCCTTCTCCGTCCCACCCTACTACTGACAATGAAAAGCCAGGATCCTTTACAAACAAAGAGACACATAACATGATAATGCACATAAAACCTTGGGGGATTTATCTTCTATCCACCCCAAAATCCATCATCCATTATGTATTTTGTCATGATCTATATTTGCAGATACTCATCAAATAACTCATAGCAAAGTGTACAAACTCATAGCAAAGTCTTCTGAAAATATGGCACAGAAATCAACCCAAACACATACTGTCTGTTTCAAACAGGAAAAGTTCTAAGATCTGGATTAGATATAAATTCTTCATTTCTTTTTCCAACTATTCTCTGCTTCTCTATTGACTGTAAATATCAAATTGTAAACTTCTTCCATTGTATTTCTGTGAGAGAAATAAATATATCTGCACAAAGAGATGAGCAGACCCCTTTGAGACATCTGAAATGACCACCTGAATTTTCAGGTGCCTGTACCAGCTGTGTAATGAGATGACCTTTCACATCTCAAGCCATGGATGCTACAAAGATAAACAGATGGAAAAAATTATTTTAATCCTTAATGCTTGTTATATTTAAAAAAACAAAAGACACGCTTCCTACTGCTTTGGCATAAGGACCCATGACATAACCCACAGATTGATAAGTCACCCTGTTCTTTGTATCAAATGAGTTATTGAAGCTGGGAATATTTTAGGGCATGGCTTGCATTATGCTGAAGTGATTTGCAACAAAAGAATAAAAACAGAACACTGACATTATGGAAATTAATCCAGATCTGGAGTTTAGAATCTCCACTGTGAATCAGTTAGCATCCCAAAAAGTGGCAAGTAGAACTGAGCTTAAGAGCAGTTGACTGGAAATTGGACTGATGAGCAAGTTTTGCTCCTGACACCCAGTATGCTTAAGCCACAGAATGTCTCCCCCATTCCACTCCTGGGAAAGTTAGTTAACCTTTCCAAGCCTCCAAGCTCTTCATCTGTGAAATGAGTACAATACCTATCAGTAGGGCTTTGGTGAAGATTACAAAGATAGTGCGTCCCAGGCACATAACAAGGGCTCAGTCGTACTCAGAGGAAAAGACTACTCAGAGGATCACAGCAGCCCCTGCAAATCACTGCACAGATGTGTTGACATCCCAGTTTTGAGAGGCAGAATCTCAGCGCAACATTTGGGTCTCCCAAACACACACACACACACATTCGCACATATACTCACACCCACATATACTTCAAGGTACACCCTGTACCTCCACAGTGTGGAGATTGAGGTGTTTCTCACTCCACGGTTTCTTTGATGATTCTTGCCTACTCCACAAAATCTGTGTTAAAGGTGAGGTCTTTCCCCAAACCTAATTTTCTGTCTCCTTGGATTGGGTGAGACATGTCTTCTGCTTTTCTCCTAAAGTTTCAGTCACAGGACTGCTTAAGAAGCTGATCATGCTGGGTCTCAACTCTCTGCCTTTTAACTGCTGCTGCAGTAGCTCCTGCAGTATAGACTCCACCAGAAGCCACTCCTGACCCTTCAACAAGTGCTTGCCCCTCTATGAGCTTCATGATTCGGTTTCTCCCCTCTTTGGAGACCGTGGGGTTTTGGGAATATGCAAAGTAATAAAGTTTTAAATATTTCAAAAAGTCAAAGAGAAACTGCATTTGTGTTAGTGCGCCTCTGGCCAGTGCCCAACAACCAAACTTTGGCTGGAATGATTCTTTGGATCTGCTATGAATACTGCTCTGGGTGACCTTGATCCTCTTTAGAAGGTGGGGACCTAATGTTTTAACAGGACTGGGAGGGCCCTGCCTTCCCGAGGACCCAAGAGCACCACTCTAGCCTCGAGTCCGTCTCAGCGCGGGCGGGTCTTGGAGGTCACAAACGCGGACCCACAGCTTTCACTCGCCCAGAAGCACCACCCGAAGGCGTGGTCCCACCCCTCCCGGGGAGTCCCGCCCCCGACGCCCCGCCCAGCTCGGCCTGGCCCGCCTAGTCCACGAGCCAGTCCCCGCCCTTCGCCACCGCCCCTTCCGGGTCTCAGGGCTTTCCGAGCGTCCACGCCCCTCCCGCGTGCGGCCCTGTCAGGCCCCGCCTCTCCCGGGGCCCCGCCCCCGCGCCTCGGTCCAGCCAGCTCGCTCCGGCTCGCTCCGGCCCGGGGCCGCCCCGTCCCGCCCCGCCCCCGTCAGCCGGGGTGCTCTAGGTGCCGCGCGGAGACCCTCTGCACCCGTGCCAACATGGCGCTGCGCGCGGTGCGGAGCGTGCGGGCCGCGGTCGGCAGCCTGCGCGCCATCTCGGCACCCAGCGCGCGCTGCTCGCCGCGGCCCTGGGGACTGCGGGCGGGTGCCGTCCGGGCGCTGCGCACCGGCCCTGCTCTGCTGTCGGGTAAGTGCGGGAGGGCACGTGGGCCGAGCCGGGCTGCCTCGGGGGAAAGGGGCTGGGCCTGGATCGTTACCTCGGGTCCTCGGCCGCGGGCCGCCCGGGTCCAGCGAGGCGACCTCCATGCTGGGACCCCATGTTGCGGCGCCGTTGCTACCCTCCCTGAGCTGCTTGGACGGCCCCGCAGCCTTTGTCCTGCGGGTTGGGAGCCGGGGCGAGGGGGCGGGGCGACTGAAGACACGCGCGGCCGCCGTGTCCGAGTTGGTTCTGGCAGGAGCGTCGGCCGCTCGCTGCTGCAGACCCGGGCAAGGTCGCTGAGCTCCTTCGTGACCTTAGGTTCCTTGCATTTGTGAGCATCGTGCACCCTAAGAGTGAGGACAAGTAATAGGCTTTACTTTGCTATGCATATCGTCACTGTAAATTCTGAAGTAAAAGTAAAGCAAGAGCATTTATTGAAACTTAAAGCACTGGGTGCACTGGGTCTAGTTTTACCAGCTAAAGCTAGCATAATTTTGCAGACAACTATTTCCTAAAGCAGTGCGATAAAGTCTCCCAGGTTCTAGAGGACGTTCTGCTAAAGTCTGTATCGTCGTATGTATAGTTGTGAATGTGTGTTGGGCTGAAACAAGGCCTTACATACACGGGCTTTAAGTAACTGGGAGATTTGCCCCTAAGTATCTCGGCCGTCTGTGCTCCTTGAGCACAAGTTAACGCAGAGGAAAACCTGTTGTACTCCATGCACCAGAACGTGAGGTACTAAGTGCACCTCTTCGCGAATTCCGGCTTCTTAAACGGAGCACAGGTCTGGTGGCTGTTGTCTCATTAAGTTCGTTGTTTTAGAAACCTGTTTGGGACTAGAAAAGTTGATACATTTAGTTCAAAGTCAAACATAACTTACAAGCTTACTTATCTCCTCCCCACCCCGCCAACTGTAATCGCTCAGATCTGTTGGTGGTACATATCAGTACATTACTAATTTACATATATCAATACATTACTAATTTGAATATAAGGGAAAAGCATTTCTCAGATAACTGACTTTCAAGCCTATACTTTTTTGGTTAGTTCAGTATTACTTTTTTGCATTGTCCTGTTAACTAGTTAAATATTGCCCAAGATATCAATAGCCATGATCTGGTTGAACACCTGAGTTTTCAATACTAGAGACTTGAGTTCCAAATTTTGGCTTTCTCTCTGTGGAATCTTGGGTGGTCACTTCTGTTTCCCTCCGTGGAAAAATGGAAATGATAATCCCTACTTTACAGACTTGTTGGATGAAATTAAACAATGTAACTACTGTACATATAGCTTGATACATAGTAACTACTGGATAATGTTACTTATTAAATGTTAGTGTACAGAATCAAATAGCAGAAAATTGATCAAATGTTAGTATATTTGATTCAGTGACTTTGAAAGAGGGAAAATGCAAAGTCCTCATAAATTACTCAAAACACTTTATTTTCTGGGGGCTGAAACCCACTGTTTTCAAGACTCAGAAGAAAATAACTGTTTACCTAATCTCCTGTTCATTCCCCCCCCTGCCCCCAATTGGGCCAGGGGTTAAAGGAGAATTGTACCAATCATTCCTTTTAGCCTAAATTGTGTGGCCTGGTATAAAGACTTAATGGCCTTTGAGGCCAACAGGACCTGGGTGCATTTAGCTTAGCAATGTTGCTGCCTTTTCCTCTAAACTGTGGTTGCTCAGTTGCTAAAACTGAATGTTGAGTACTCTTGTTCCTCAAGATTTATCTTTACAATTAGGCAAGATGGCAAGACCAAGGGCAGGACAGTCTCAGAGAAGTCATATTTATGGTTGTCCAGTCCTTTCTATAAAAAGGTGTGTAAGTTTAAACTGCCAGTTCTAGAGTTGTCACAGAATGTTAGAACTGAGTGCTGTAGCCAGATACTTTAAAAGATTGCTTCCCTCCAACTTTTGAGTGCTTACTATATGCCAAGGACAGGGTTTAGACTGGGCTACAGATGCAATATACCCTGCTCTTGCTTGCTTTGTGCTTGGTCTACTCCCTGGGGGAAGGGGACGGAAGGGCTGTGTCTGTAGCATGTTAAGTGCCGCAGGTGTGCTGAGGGGAGAGGTGCAGAGAGCTGGGGGAGCAGACTGGACAGCCCAGGAACCCAGGCTTGGAGGGCTAGATAAGGCTGCTGGCAGGAAGTTTCTAAGCTGAGATCTGAAAGTCAAGAAAAGGCAGTGGGGAGAGTGGGTTGCAGTCAGAACACTAAGTACAAACAAACCTTAACCTTAGGGAAACATCAGATTGACCTGAAGCATTCAGTAATTTGAAGTGGAGCGAAGCAACTGACTTTGTGAGATTTTGCAACCTCTTCCACTGAGGAGTATGATATTCAAGTTATTTAATGATGGGGTGGAAATTAATACTTTTAATTTACATTCGGCTATGTATCAGAGCTGTGTAATCAAGACAGTTTAATGTTTTAAGTACAGTTATCTTTTGGGTTGGGGTAAGAGTGAAATAGCAATACTTCTTTTTAAACAGTATTGAAATTAATGAGCCATTTTCATATTAATTTCTGTACTTTTGGAAAGCTGCTTCACTTCAAAATGTGATATATATTTAAGAAGATATGCTTTATAAAAATTTTTATTCTTCTAAGCAAGTACTATTAATTCCTAAGTAATTTTTTTCACATCACTCAAATTTTGGTAGTTCTTTGTTCCAGGAATCCATGAGTAGTTTGGCCATTCTTGTATTTAAAAAGAAGCAGGTTGTAAAGCCAAGGGCTAACCTGTCCAGTGAATGTTGAGCACAGCTTGCCTTTCTACCGGTTAATATCTTAGCTCTGAGGTAACAAGTGAGTTCTGATGGTATAATTTGCTTCTCATAATGATGGTAGTCACTTTATTCAAGGGCTAACTTGAATTCAGTTAAAGTAGAATCAAGAACTTAGTCAAGTTATAATTGTTCAAGGTCAGTTTTATTCCTGACACAGCTCTACCTAAAGAGGCACATTATTTTTTAGGTTAAATCATTTATGAGCAGTCTTTATGCGCCCAAAACTTCATCACTCTTTCTTCAGAGGGACAGACTTCTTTCTGAAGACAGACCAGTAATGGATAGGTATACATTTGAAATGTGCTTCAGTATTTGTGTGTATGGTTTAGACTGAGTAATGTTCAGTACAAATAATCAAATTGCCAAAAGATCCAAAGGTATTCACATCAAGCCATCTTTGCCTAAATAATACCACTGTTGAGATGTCTCTTTTCACATGATCTGTTTTGTCCTAGGCAGCATACTGTTGAATGACAATGTCAATAAGTCAAACAAATACTGGGAAGGCCTTGCCTTTTGATAGCATTGATATGAAAAAAAAAAAATGCTTTTAAAGAAGTGATGCCACTGCTTTTCTGAAATATTGGTCTTTATTTTAGTGCGGAAATTCACAGAAAAACACGAATGGGTAAAAACAGAAAACGGTGTTGGAACAGTGGGAATCAGCAATTTTGCACAGGTACTAGATTGTCTTGAAATATTTAAAACAGTCTGCTCTTGCCTAAATTGGATTGTCTTTATCTTTTAAAAATTGTTTATTCTGCCTCTTAGTATCTTGGGCCCTTTAAGGGCCCTTAGAAGAACATCTGTCATAGGTGGAAAAAGGAAAACACAGGAAAGTGTATAGTGTTTTAAGAGATTAAAAGGTTAACAGTTAAAAAATAAATTCAAGAGAAATGTTTGTTTCATATTGGGGCAGTTAAGGAAAGCAGCAGAGCAAGCAAAAGGGCTGGAGTGTTAGTGCTTTGTGGATAATAGTGATATACACATGACCTGGGGACTTGAAGAGGGAACACCTAGAATAGCACTGATTACACAAAGATAAACTTTTATTTAAAGAGTTTATCTCTACCACTGAGCCTCTAGTTTGATACTGTGTAAAAGAAAACTAGAAGCCAAATAGTATGGGTCAGTGACTTTTCAACTGGACCTTTGGGTGGGGTGGGGAGAGGAGGGGGCAGGGGATATTAACTGATGGGAGGATATGGTATTCCTCAGAAATGCTGGGATTTCATGTACTGAGAATCAATGACAGCTGTATCTTTGTGGGCATATCTGTACTTGAGGCCCAGTACAGAATGCTTTGAAATATTGTATAAATATTGTCCTCCTCTCCTCGTTTATGAGGGGAAATCACTTAACATGGAAAATGACATGCAAAACAATATGTGATGGATGACCTGAGTAGTACAAGGGGTTGTAACCCACTCACTTGATGGAGAGATCACTATTGATTAGTCAGCAAATGCAATAGGAGAAATGTCCTCAGTAAAACTGCAGAAATGGAAAAGCACAAAGTGTGTTTGTTCTTAAAGGAGCTAGTCATCTTTTCGGGGGCATATGGTTGGTGACAAGGGTCACTGCCACGTGTGGGCCAGCTGATTGGCATGTTTCCTTGCAAGTCCTGAGGTAAGAATAATTTTGCATTTTCAAGGGGTTATAAGAAACAACAGAATTTTACTCCTCAAGTGTAAAGTATATACTATTTGAATTAAAGGGATTAAGTCTTGGCTTGTTCTAATTACTGGGTTTAATTTGATTTCTCAGAGACTATTTTGTTTTTGTTTTTTAAAGGAAGCTTTGGGAGATGTTGTTTACTGTAGTCTGCCTGAAGTTGGGACAAAGTTGAACAAACAAGGTGAGTGTTTTTCTCATCTTGGTATGTCATGATTCATGCCATGAGTTTTCTTTATCTTGAATAATAACTTGTCTGCATCCTATTGCCATCCCTAGCTGTAAGGAATGATAAGGAGAATAGTGAACATTTTCATATTTTATAATGGAAGGTAGGAAGTAGAGGGAAATGGCTCTTAGCACCATCCCTGCCACACATTGATGCATTAGTGATATAGCTGAGGTCTCTTAAGTTTAAAAAATAAAATCTGTTTTTCTTTGGAGGCAGTAAAGAATATCAGAACATGAGCTCATGAGTCAGAATCTGGTTTTAAATTCAGGCCCCTCAACATATCAGCTGTGTGATTTGGGGGAAATTACTTAATGTAGATCTCATCTGTGAATTAGGATAATAATGACTGCCTCGTATAGTAGTTGTAAAGATTAAATGAAATTAGCATAATATCCAGCATAAGATTTGTTGTTGTTTAGTCATTAAGTTGTGTCCAACTCTTTTGCAACCCTTTGGACTGTGGCCTGCCAGGCTTCTCTGTCCATGGGTTTTTCCAGGCAAGAGTCTTGGAGTGGGTTGCTATTTTCTCCTCTTCCTGACCCAGGCATGGAACTCATGTCTCCTGCATTGGCAGGTGGATTCTTTACCACGGAGATTAGTACTTGATAAATGTCAAGCAGTGGAACCACATGTATTATTATTCATGGGCTCCTTGACATGTGTAAGACAGTGCTAGAGAACTTAAGTATCTGTTTTCTAAATATCTTTGACAATATTGGCCATATCTTTTTCTGCTTAAACTTTTCCTATCACTTATCTTGTTTAAAATTTCTTTTTATCTGTACATTAGTTGTTTTCTTTTTTATGCTTAATTTAAAAATTTCCATTAATAAAAATACGTTGAGTAACCCCCTTAAAATGAATGCTTTAAACTTTCTGCCAGAGGTGTTTTTTAAATTGATATGAAATTTACATATGGTGAAAATGCTTAGGTCTAGATCTTAACTAGATCTAGGCCTTAACTGTATAATCCAAAGAGTTTTGACAAAAGATAATCTCTTCTCTGATTTGTCACCATAGATTACTTCTGCCTATTCTTTAACTTCATTTAACAGGAATCAGACAATATTATGCCTGGCTTCTTTTGTCTGCTGTCGTGAGTTTGAGATACGTTCATATTAAGTGCTCAGTATTCTTGCCTGGGAAATCCCATGGACACAGGAGCCTGGTGGGCTACAGTCCATGGGGTCACGGAGAGTCGGACACGACTTAGCAACTAAACAAACAAACAACAATGTGCTTTTTATGCCAGAGATATCCCATTGTTTGCTGAAGTGGTTATACCATTTGTATTCTCACCAGCAGTATCAGAGTTCCATGGACAGCATATCTCATTGGTTTTAACATGCATGTCCCTCAGATCAGATCAGATCAGATTAGTCGCTCAGTCCTGTCTGACTCTCCGCGACCCCATGAATCACAGCACGCCAGGCCTCCCTGTCCATCACCAACTCCCGGAGTACACTCAAACTCATGTCCAGAGTCGGTGATGCCATCCAGCCATCTCATTCTCCGTTGTCCCCTTCTCCTCCCGCCCCCAACCTTTCCCAGCATCAGAGTCTTTTCCAGTGAGTCAACTCCTCACATGAGGTGGCCAGAGTATTGCAGTTTCAGCTTTAGCATCAGTCCCTCCAATGAACATCCAGGACTGATCTCCTTTAGAATGGACTGGTTGGATCTCCTTGCAGTATCAGATTATTCACCTTTCCATGTGCTTTTTGTCACTCACATCTTTGTGAAGTCTCTAATTTATCTTTTTGACCACTGATTTTAGGCATCTTTTATAAATTCTAGATACAAAATCTTTTTCAGATATGTATTTTATGAATATTTTGTCATATAAAACATGTGTCTTCTCTAAGATATCTTTGTCTGTTTTCATAGTTCCCAGATTATATACCCCAGTAACATGAGGTGCTATGGGGTATTTTTAATTTTTAACATCTACTGGACACAGCACAAACTAAGAATCAGTGAAGTTAACAATTTCAATGTTGGATCTTTCTCTGTTACTTTGGGTAATGTATCTTTGAAGCAAGTACTAGTCATTGGTGTGGAATGTGAGGTTGGGCATTGGTTGATGTGACCTGATTCCCTGATGGAGAACTTAGACAATATGCAGCAGGCAGACACACGTATATCTATAAATTGTAATTAAGAATGAAAGTTCTATTTTTGTTCAATTTCTGTTTTTTTTTTTTTAAACTGCTACTCAATTGTTAGGATATAAAAACTTTCTAAATAGTTTGGACCTGACCTCTTAATAAATTGAAATGTTAGGTATTTCTTTTGGTCTAGCGATTACCACACCAAGGGCACTGTGAACTGAGAAAGGGTACAGTATGGGCAACTCAGGTCCATACCAAGGTTGACAGATTGAACATTTCGTTATTAGGTATATTTAGCTGTGGGATTTTTCACAGATGCCCACTATCAGATTAAGCAGTTCCCTTTTATATCTAGTTTGCTGAGATTATCATTTGTGGATGTTGACTTTTTTGTTGCATTTTCTCCATCTGTTGACATGATTGAAGGGTTTTTCTTGTTAATGTGGTGAATGATGATTCATTTTTGAATGTTAAACATACATTTGGACTGTTTAACCAACCTTGGATTCCTGGTAGTCATTGTATAAGAATTGTTTCTTTAAAATGTACTGTTGAATTTGATTTGCTATATTTTACATTATGTTCATGAGAGATACTGGTCTTTTCTTAAAATGGCTGTGTCAAATTTTGGAATCTGTTCTATTTGCCACATAGAATAAGTTTAGAAATTTATAACTTATTTTCCACCTCTTTTTCTGAAAGAATGTGCATCAGTCTTGCTAGCTTTTCATCACTTTTATCAGTTTTTTGAAAGAATTTCTACTATGTAGAATTCATTTCTGCTATGTTAAATTTTCTATTTTCCATTTCATTTATTTTTTCATAGCTTTATTTTCTTCCTCCAACTTAATGTTTTCTTGCTTCTGGAAATTTGTGGGTTTGTTGGTTTCCACAGTTTTTCTTAAATTGACTTTTTATCTGTACTGTAAAATGTCATCTCCCTTGTGATGAGTGGCAGCTAAAATCTAGTTTGATTCTTTTTTTTTGGTTGTGCTGGGTATTTGTTGCTGCAAGGGCTTTTGTCTAGTTGTGGGCAGCAGGGGCTGTTCTCTAGATGGAGTACACAGGCTTCTCATTCAGTGGCTTCTCTTGTTGCAAAGCATGGGCTCTAGGTGTGTGGGCTTCAGTAGTTGTGGCTCAGGGGCTCAGTAGTTGCAGCACACAGGCTTAGTTGCTCCACAGCATGTGGGAGTCTTTCTGGATCAGGGATTCCCCATGACCCCTGCAGGCGGATTCTTAACCACTGGACCACCAGGGAAGTCCCTAAAAATAATTTTTTTTTTTTAAGAATCAAAAGTGTCATCGCTTCTTTTGAATGTTGCCTCTTCTCTATAAACTGCCTTCTTTTGTTCATTTTCTAGTATCTTTAGAAGCCAGGTCATTGATTTTAAGATGTTATTTTTAAAAAAGCCTAAAGATATTACCATTACCTCTGTTTCATTGACTACATTAAGACCTTTGACTGTGTGGATCATAACAAACTGTGAAAAGCTCTTAAAGACATGGGAATACCATACCATCTTACCTGTCTCCTCAGAAACCTGTATGCACGTCAAGAAGCAACAGTTAGAACCCTGTATGGAACAACTGATTGGTTCAAGATTGAGAAAGGAATAGGATAGGGATGTCTGCTGTCACTGTCTAACTGACCTGTACACTGAGCACATCAAGAGAAATGCTGGGCTGGATGAGTTACCAGCTGGCATCAAGATAGGTGGGAGAGGGACTTCCCTGGTGGTCTAGTGCCTAAGACTCTGTGCTCCCCAATGCAGGAGGCCTGGGTCTGATCCCTGGTTAAGTAAACTAGATCCCATATGCTACAACCAAGAGCCTGCATGCTGCAACTAACACCCAGTGCAGTCAAAAAAGGATAGATGGGAGAAACATCAACCTCAGATATGCAGATGATACCACTCTAAATGGCAGAAAGCAAAGAGGAACTAAAGAGCTTCTTGGTGGCAGTGAAGGAGGAAAGTGAAAAAGTGTTGGAACTCAACACTGAAAACTAAGATCATGGTATCTGGCCCCATTACTTCATGGCAAATGGAAGGGGAAAAGGTGGAAGTAGTGACAGATTTTTTCTTCTTGGGCTCTAAAAATCACTGCAGATGGTGACTGCAGCCATGAAATCAGAAGACGATTGCTTCTTGGCAGGAAAACTATGACAAACCTAGACAGTGTGTTGAAAAGCAGAGTCATTACTCTGCCAACAAAGGTCTGTATAGTCAAGGCTATGGTCTTCCCAGTGGTCATGTAAGGTTGTCAGAGCTGGACTGTAAAGAAGGCAGAATGCTAAAGAATTGATGCCTTCAAACTGTGGTGCTGGAGAAGACTCCTCAAAGTCCCTTGGAAAGCAAGGAGATCAAACCAGTCAATCTTGAGGGAAATCATCAACCCTGAATACTGATTGGAAGAACTGATGCTGAAGCTGAAGCTTCAGTATTTTGATCATCTGATGAGAAAAGCTGACTCATTAGAAAAGACCTTGATGCTGGGAAAGATTGAGGGCAGAAGAATAGGGTGTCAGAGGATGAGATGTCTGGATGGCATCATGGATGCAATGCACACGAACTCGGGCAAACTTCAGGAGACGGTGAGGGACAATGAGGCCTGGTGCACTGCAGTCCATGGGGTTGCAAAGAGTTGGATATGACAGGGTGACTGAACAAAAGATATTATTTCCTTCTAAGCACTACTTTAGCTCTACCCCCACAAACTGGTATGTTATATTCACATTCAGTTCAGATCAATTTTAGATGGTTTTTCTTCATGTTCATTGATCCTTTCTTCTGTATCCAGTCGATTATTAGTGCCATCTGGTGAATATTTTATTTTAGATAGGCTTTCCAGTTCTAGAATGTCCATTTTTAAAATCAGTTTTTTGCAGGTATTCCCCCAAACATTCACTCACTGTGATTTTATAACAGATATTTTGAGATTCTCTGCTAATTCCAATATGTGGGTCTGTGGAAATTTTGAGATCTTTATATTGACTACTTTTCCACTTTGGCAGGCCCATACTCAATCCTCTGACCCCTTGAGCAAAGACTATGGTTTTCTACTTGTGTTCTAGTAACACTGTGCTGTTTACATGGGGCAGTGTTGTCAGGCTACAAATTGTATAAGTGAAGATCTCGCATGACAAAACCTATGGTTTTATTTAAAGATATTTAGATCTTTTTATCATGACTGTAGAGATGATTCAGTTCAGTTCAGTTCAGTTCAGTCGCTCAGTCGTGTCCGACTCTCCGCGACCCCATGAATCACAGCACGCCAGGCCTCCCTGTCCATCACCAACCCCTGGAGTACACTCAAATTCATGTCCACAGAGTCGGTGATGCCATCCAGCCATCTCATTCTCCGTTGTCCCCTTCTCCTCCCGCCCCCAACCTTTCCCAGCATCACAGTCTTTTCCAGTGAGTCAACTCGTCGCATGAGGTGGCCAAAGTATTGCAGTTTCAGCTTTAGCATCAGTCCCTCCAATGAACATCCAGGGTTGATCTCCTTTAGAATGGACTGGTTGGATCTCCTTGCAGTATAAGGGACTCTCAAGAGTCTTCTCCAACACCACAGTTCAAAAGCATTGATTCTTCGGTGATCAGCCTTCTTCACAGTCCAACTCTCACATCCATACATGACCACGGGAAAAACCATTGCCTTGACTAGACGGACCTTGGTTGGCAAAGTAATGTCTCTTCTTTTTAATATACTATCAAGGTTGGTCATAACTTTCCTTCCAAGGAGCAAGCGTCTTTTAATTTCATGGCTGCAATCAGCATCTGCAGTGATTTTGGAGCCCCCAAAAATAAAGTCTGACACTGTTTCCACTGTTTTTCCATCTATTTCCCATGAAGTGATGGGACCAGATGCCATGGTCTTTGTTTTCTGAATGTTGAGCTTCAAGCCAACCTTTTCACTCTCCTCTTTCACTTTCATCAAGAGGTTTTTGAGTTCCTCTTCACTTTCTGCCATAAGGGTAGTGTCATCTGCATATCTGAGGTTATTGATATTTCTCCCAGCAATCTTGATTCCAGCTTGTGCCTCTTCCAGCCCAGCGTTCCTCATGATGTACTCTGCATATAAGTTAAATACTTTTCTCTATTTTGTATTTTGGGATCACTAACTTTTGACATTTAATATTTTCTTTAATTTTCTCAATTTAGAGGAGTTTGGTGCTTTGGAAAGTGTGAAAGCTGCTAGTGAACTCTATTCTCCTCTATCAGGAGAAGTAACGGAAATTAATAAAGCTCTAGCAGAAAATCCAGGACTTGTCAACAAGTCTTGTTATGAAGATGGTAAGTTGTTGCTGGAAATTTTTTAAGGATTCTTTGCTGCAGTTAACATTTAATCTAGACTATAAAGCAATCTTTAACTGATTGTGATTTCTTTTTGTACTTCTTAGTATTATAATAAATAGATATTCTGCTTTAAAAAGGAAAAACACAGGTTATGTTTTAGATCTCTGTCAAAAGCATTGCCTAATTTTATAGGGTTCTTAGTGTTGTAGTTGTAGACTCATTGTAAACACTTCAAAGTACTCACCTCTTCAGTCATAAAGCATCTAATCACATTTTGTGATAAAGGTGGTAACAATATTTATTGCATTCAGTTTTATCATATTTTCATCTTCATAATAATGTAGTAAGGTAAACGTAGCAGTTTTTTCCCTTTCTTAGATGAAATTCTCAAAGGATTTATTTGGTAAGGTCAAACAGCCAATAAAATGCAAAATTAGCATTAAGTTGTAGTTTTCTATTTCCTGTCACCTACTTCTCTCTTCTAATGCTTTCTAATGCCATTAATTTCAGTAGTTACAGTGTTGGTGTTCCTTATTTTATATACCTGTATATTTGGATCCCTGTGTAAAATTGTTCATGCTTATTAACTACAACCTTTCTTAATCCATGATGGTACAATTTTTTCTGGTTCTTTTCAGTTATTATATGTAAGGAATATAAATTCTTAAGGTTAAAATTTATGTAAAGAATACTAGATTAATTTTGAGGCACTCAATTTTTGAATGAATTTGACTTGCTCTTTTAAAAGGTGATTTGGAATATATGATACTTTTTTTGGTTGCAGGTTGGCTGATCAAGATGACATTCAGTAACCCTTCAGAACTAGATGAACTAATGAGTGAAGAAGCATATGAGAAATACATAAAATCTATTGAGGAGTGAAAATGGAACCCCTAAATAAACTACTTTGAAACAACTTAATCTAGCATAGTTGTCTTAAATTAGTGGTGGATAGATATTTAAAAGAAACTACAACAATGTTTCCTGAAGAAAATACCCCATAACTTTCTAATGACTTCAGATAAACTCTGTGCATCTTTCCCACAGCATCCTGTGATTTTTAGGCTAGGCTCCAGTTATGATATTCACAATTCCTGAAATTATCGCTGGTAAAACTAATTACAAAAATTATGTAATTCAAGGATAACATGGTTATCTTATACCTTATATGACATTGTAACTTGCTTACAGCTATCTTTGGCTTTGGGTCAAAATGATCTTCCCACTAGAAATAACTGCTAGTGGAGAAAAGTTTGTTAGTTATATAGTGTCCAATGAAGAATATTACTATCTTAATTTTGCAATATACTGTGTTTGCTGGTGCTATTTTTATACAGTGAAGCAACAGCTCTGCAGGAGAATAAACAATAATAAAATATTCAACTTTTTAATCATGTATTTTGTTCTGCTGTTAATATTTCATAGTGTGTTTCCTAGTATTTATAAAGATGCTAATTTTAACTTATGGGAAGTCTTTTTTTTTTTTTTTTAAGGAAATTTAAGTCCTGACAATGAGAAAGTTCAAGAAAATGTTTCCTTTTAGTCACAAATCTGGCTTTTCTTAAGCAAAGATCTAATTGCCTGTTAACATCAAGTACTATTTTTTGATCATCTTTAATGTATTGAAAAATAAATCACTGACCTTGTTTTTCTGTCATGCTAAATTAGAAGAGTGTAGTTAAAACAAGAAAAGGTGAAATTATGACCAGCCTAGCACATGACAAACTTAAGAAAGCTAAGCCACATAAGTAATGGGAATAGAAGGGGACACAGTGAAACTTGTGGCCAACATAGCATACAGCAAGAACAAACTCTTCTATCATTTTCCCAGTACTGGTGGAGAAGGGAAGTATTTACGCATTACTACCTTCTGGTAAGTAAAGAGCAAACACGAGAGCCTATAGTGTGTAGACAGATAAGTAACATACAAGCCTTTCCTGTTCCTCTGCAAAATGGATGCATTCTTTGTAGGACTGAGCCAGTAGCCCTATCACTGCTGAGCTGTGTGTTAATATTCTGACTGTTTGCTTTGGAAGTAGAAAGGGATGAGGAATAATTGCTCATCTTAGTCTAAATAATTAAATTTTGTTTTGTTACCTTCTGTGGTCTTTATGATAGCCAGAGCTCGGTAGGGCATATCCATAACTACCACCATTTCACAGATGAGGTGATGGAAAGGACAAAAGCAGGGAAGTTAAGGTTAGGGTTTTCACATTTTCTGATTCACTATCAGTTCCTTAGCAAATGTATGTTACTATATAAATACAAGGGAATTCCCTGGACATCCAGTGCTTAGGACTCTTTCATTATGCAATGAGAGTTAGGCACTTTCATTGCTGGGGCCCAGGTTCAATCCCTGGTTGGGGAACTAAGACAGCACAAGATGTGTGACATAGTCAAATATATATATTTACATAGGAATCTAGTCAAAGCTATGGTTTTTCCAGTAGTCATGTATGGATGTGAGACTTGGACCATAAAGAAAGCTGAGTGCCTAAGAACTGTGGTGTTGGAGAAGACAGAGTCCCGTGGACTGCACGGAGATCCAACCAGTCACTCCTAAAGGAAATCAGTCCTGAATATTCATTGGAAGGACTAATGCTAAAGCTCCAACACTTTGGCCACATGATGCGAAGAACTGACTCACTGGAAAAGACCCTGATGCTGGGAAAGACTGAAGGTAGGAGGAGAAGGGGGCGACAGAGGATGAGGTGGTTGGATGGCATCACTGACTCGAAGGACATGAGTTTGAGCAAGCTCCAAGAGTTGGTGATGGACAGGGAAGCCTGGTGTGCTGCAGTGCATGGGGTCAAAAGAGTTGGACACAGCTGAATGACTGAACTGAATTGGGAGTCTGATGGGGGAAGGGGATCAGATCAAAGAACAACTATCACAACTTGCTCTTTCACAGTTTAGACTATAGAGCCAATTCAATCCTCTTCTGTTTTATAGTGCTGCTGAAAATAATAGGTGTTGAATGGCCCTTCAAATGGACTAAATCAACAAAGAATTCAGTTTATCAAACCTCATTCCTTTGAATCATTTTGGTCTTAATAGAGAACCTTAATATATATTTTGAATAATGCTCTCTAATTAAAACTCAAGAAGTGGAACAGATAACCCTAAAGGTTAAATTTCTTTTTTTTTCATTTCCCCAAAGTTGACAAGCTTAAGTTTTAATAAAGAAACCACTAGAGGGCTCTCTATAGGCATGCCAGTACGAAAATGAGACTGGTACTTCAGATCACCTCAGCATTCTTCTGAATTTTTCTGAACTTCTGCAGCTTTTGGGCTGCTAAAATGTCAAGGTAGCACCCACTTTCGGTTTTTAAAAATATGCTAAGTATATAACTGCCTTATTACTCAACAATCACTGTATTATTTCAGACCTAATCATAGGTTTGTATTTATGATGAACTTTTTTCTTAGCAGCAACATGGTTTTACTACTGACTACTTCCTCCACCCCTTTTAAGTGGACCTTTTTTTTAGGGTAGATTTAGGTTCAAACCTGAGCAGAAAATTTCTGTATACCTCCTGCCACCATTTTGGTGTTTTTAAAACACCCCTTTGCCAACTCAGATCTTATTCTACAAGAACTTTTGTATCTTGATTTCATCTCTACTTCGGCATTTTATAAACATGACTAGCTAAACACACTTGTCCATTTATGTTTCTGCTCAGTCATGCTATCAAACTTCTAGCTGCTAAGCCTCAGTGGTGACTACAAGCCTTTTTAAAAGGGTTGAAGTTGCTCAGTCGTGTCCGACTCTTTCCGATCCCATGGGCTGTAGCCTAACACGCTTCTCCATCCATGGGATTTTCCAGGCAAGAGTACTGGAGTAGGTTGCCATTTCCTTCTCCAGGGGATCTTCCTGACCCAGGGATCGAACCCGGGTCTCCCGCATTGTAGGCAGACCCTTTACCATCTGAGCCACCAGGGGTATGCAGGCACAATTAGTGTGAAGCACATCAGTTGCGATATCTTCCAATTTCCACATGTACTTAGGGCAAAATGCTTTCAGTCAAGACATTTGATAAACAAGTCATTTAATAAATCTTAGTTAAGACTTTTGGTATACTTCCCAGAAACTGAGAATGTAGCTTTAATGACTGGGGTAACAAATCCTGCTAGTCAGGTGGTTTCAAATTTTCCGTTTTCAACAGAACTGAAGGAAGTCCTTCCTAACCAAACTGTCCACTGAAGTTAAGAGACACTGCAATGACAAAATCCCTTTCATGTGTGTCTTCCTATGAACAAGTTATTTCACTCAGCTTACATCTATGAAAAAAATAAATAAAATTGAGACACACTCACTCATTCTGGTAATGTGTAGTATTTGCCCATAGATACATGAATTGATGAGAGAGGAGGAACAGCCCCATATCTCATTCTGTACACTTTCAGTAACATTCTTTAGTTTACTATTTGTAAACACAAGAAATACATTCCTATTATTTGCTGAGTGAGTAGAAATAGGGTAATTATATATCTGGAAACAAATTTAGTTGTTTCAGCTTTATAACCTTATGAAAATTTTTTAAATTTCATTTTCAAATTGTGTTATGTTAGGATGAAATTATGTGGATAAATAAAAACACAGTTATGAATTTAAGGGGAAAAGTCAAAAAATTTTCCATTTTTTCTTTTGCTTTATATAGTTTTTTTTTCTTTACAATTTAAAAAAATATATATAGAATGCTTCACAAATCTGCGTGTCATCCTTGCGCAGGGACCATACTAATGTCTGTATTATTCCAATTTTAGTATATGTGCTGCCAAAGCGAGCACAAAATTTTCCATTTTTTTCATGTATTTTGATCATCCGGATGTTACAGCCTTTAACATTTATGATTGGGAACTTCCCGATGTCCCAGTGGTTATGATTCTGGGGTTTCACTGCAGGGGCCCAGGTTTAGAGAAGTGATGTTCCATGTGGGTCAGTCACGTAAAAAAAGAAAATATAATTGAAAATTTTATGTTTTAACACAAAAAATGTGGAATGAGGCATGCAGTTTCACACAATTCTTACAAGTATGCAGAAATACTATTAATTACAGATTATGAAATACAAAAGATCCAAAAGTGCATTTTTAGGTAAAGAATACCTTAATAAGTAGTCGTATTCTAGAAAACTATGTTGTTCTAAGGTCTTAGAATGTCGTATTTATGTCATAAAAATTGTCTTTCCATAGAACTGATAGGCTTTGTAATTAATATAGTGTATGTCAATCACCTTGGACTCTTGAGACCCCATGGGCTGTAGCCTGCCAGGCTCCTCTGTCCATGGAATTTTTCTAGGTAAGAATACTGGAGTGGGTTGCCATTTCCTTCTCAAGGGGATCTTCCTGATCCAGGGATCGAACAGGATCTCCTGCACTGCAGACAGAATCTTTAATCACAGTGCTATAAAAGGTTTATATTTCTCAAGCAGTAATATTTACACTTCTAAAAGCAGAAAGGCTTTGGGACCAGAACTGAGTTGCATTCCACCATGAATGCCTGATTTCGGGCAGCTTCCCATTCCTGGCTGCACCTTGGGATGCTCGAAAGGACCAGCACACCAAAAGTGTGAGGGGAGGAGAGGGGGGACCTTTCACTGTCTTCAACGAGTTCAGGTGATTTAACGACGTGGGGCTATTTTTGACATCTGTAGAAAACACGCCAACGCCCACTTCACAAGCAGTGCTGCTACAAGACTTGGCTTCAAACTAGTTCCGCCCAGTCAAATAAGCAGCTTAAACGCTTAAACTGTGAAGTTTCTGGCCTGTACCGCCCCAGCACAGTCCTTACGTGGGGAAGGGCAATTTGGGGACATTTGGCAAAGTCTGGGGACAATTTCGTTCATCTGGTACCTCGTGGGTAGAGGCCAAGTATGCTACTGTCCCTCCATCATTACAGAACCAACCGCGCCACGGGCAACGGTGCTGAGGACGAGGCCCTGGCTCTCTGAGGGGAAGCTGAGCCCTCACTTTCTAACTCCAAGGCCTGACGGGCGCCTAAAGGTACACGATACCTCGCCATGTGACCTCTGGCTTTCACGGGCTGTGAGCTCCTCACGCGCCAGTGGAAGGTTCGCGGCCGCGCACGGCCTGTCGGGAGCACGCACCAACCGCGGTCACTCGGAGCCGCTTCCCGCGCTGAGCTTTGTTGCGCGGGCCGAATGTACGTCACTTCCGCCGCGAATCCCCTCCCTCCCCCAGGCCCGTCCATCGCCCCGCCCCCAGAGCGTCTGTAACGCAGGGCAACCGCCCTTGTTGCCCGCCGGCGGGGACTAAGCTGCTCCGGGCCTTCCACCCCGCTGGCCCCTCAGGAGGGTGTGAGCGGCCAGGCCGCTTCCCCGCCTCCGGGTCGAGGCCCCACACTGCTCCACAGGCGGCAGAGCGAGACGTCTTGCCCAGTTGGGAAGGGAGCTGCCTTCTGAGGCGGGGAGGTAAAAGGAAGAAGCGAAGCTGGGCCTGAAGAAGAGTGGGCAGGGCCTGGGGAGGGGGTGCGGAGTGGGTGGGGCAGTGGGAGGAGCCGCTGAAAGGGCGGAGCCCTGTGAGGGAGCGGCCCTTGGAGGAAGGGGTGGGGCTGGTGGGGGCGCTTTGCTGGAGGGCACAGCTATTGAAAGAAGGGGAGGCATCTTTTGTGGCCAGGTAGGACACTGGAGGCGGAGAAGGCAATGGCAAGCCACTCCAGTACTCTTGCCTAGAAAATCCCATGGACAGAGGAGCCTGGTAGGCTGCAGTCCGTGGGGTCGCTAAGGGTCGGACTCGACTGAGCGACTTCACTTTCACTTTTCACACATTGGAGAAGGAAATGGCAACCCACTCCAGTGTTCTTGCCTGGAGAATCCCAGGGACGGGGGAGCCTGGTGGGCTTCCGTCTGTGGGGTCACACAGAGTCGGACACGACTGAAGTGACTTAGCAGCAGCAGCAGCAGGACACTGGAGGAAGGGGAGGGCCGAGAGGAGGAAGATAGAAAGGTCTTGGAAGAAGGGTAGGGAACCACGCTTTCGAGTGCCTGGGCTTTTGGAAACAGGTGGCGAGAGTTGTGTGTTTGAAGATTTGAATTTTCCTGTAAGTTGTTTGCTGTGTGAGAGCTGGGAAGACTGGGGTTGCTTTACCATTTTACTATCCTTGCTAGGCAGAAGGAGAAGCAGGTGGCAGAGGATGGGATGGTCAAATAGCAACAACTACTCCATGGTCATGAAAAGACCCCTGATGCTGGGAAAGATTGAAGGCAGGAGGAGGAGGGGCGACAGAGGATGAGATGGTTGTATGGCATCACCGACTCGATGGACATGAGTTTGAGTTGGTGATGGACAGGGAGGCCTGGAGTACTGCAGTCCATGGGGTCGCAAAGAGTGGGACACGATCGAGGAACTGAACTGGAAGATAGTGGAGCATGGAGGAGCCTGGCATGCTGCAGTCTATGGGGGGGGGGGTCACAAAGAGTCGACAGGACTTAGCAACTGAACAACCACCACCAGTGCTAGGGCATGGGCACTTAATGAGTAATGAATGTGACTGGAAAAAGCAGAAGAGTTGGAGACTGGGATTGGAGTGAAACTTTCTGATAGGGAGGGATGGTTGTAGAAACTGCGCTCCTAGGAATCATTCTATGAATAATCAGAGCTGCTGTGCTCTGTGGGCATGTAAGAAGTATAAAGCACAGGTAATTAACATGGTGGTTTAGTCACTAAGTCCTGTCGAACTCTTGCGACCCCATGGACTGTAGCCTGCCAGACTCCTCTGTCCATGGGATTCTCCAGGCGAGAATACTGGATCTTCCCGACCCAGGAATCCAACCCAGGTCTCCTGCATTGCAGGCATTCTCAACTGACTGAGCTATGAGGTATAGGAATTGAGGGTAGCCATTTGTAGTCTGATTATATGGATAAGTGATAGCAGAAATGTGGCAAAGATAATGGCGAAAAGAAAGAGTGTCAGCGTTCTTCAGAGTCAGTAAGATGTCTCAAATTCCTCTCATGCTTTAAATCTCTGACGTCTGCTGCTGCCGCTCCTGCTGCTAGCCAGAGAAAACTCTCTGCTTTTAAAGGACACATATCATTAGATTTCCTAAAGGAGGGCATGGCAACTCACTCCAGTATCCTTGCCTGGGGAATCCCCATGGACAGAAGAGCCTGGTGTGCTACAGTCCATGGAGTCGTAGAGTTGGACATGACTGAGTGACTAAGCACAGCACATCATTAGATTAGGCCCATCCCAGTAAACCAAGATTGTTTCCCTGTCATCAGGTCAACCAGTTGGTACCCATAATTACATCTGTAAAATCCTTTTTGCCGTGCAATATAACTTATTCATGGAATAGTTCCAAGGATTAGGATGGGAAACCTTGTGGAGGGAGGATTTGCAGAATTTAATTTACTATATTATCTTTTAGGAATATTGTAGAAAAATTATTGCAGGAGTTTTGTGTGTTTTTTTTTTTTTTACCCAGTTTCAATGAACATAAATTATACATTATTAAGCCTACCTTTAATGAGAATTTTGACTTTGAATTGACTCAGGTACACTCTTAGTCTTTTGAAGAATGGTCCTTGGGACTTACCTGGTGGTACAGTGAATAAGAATCCGCCTGCCAATACACGAGACAGGGGTTTGATCCCTGGTCCAGGGAGATTCCACAAGCTGCAGAGCAGCTAAGCCCATGCACCGCAGTTGCCGAGCCTGAGCTCTAAAGCCTGCAAACCACAACTACTGAGCCGTTGTGCTGCAGTTTCTGAAGCCCCTGTGCCCAAGTGTGTGTGTTATTGTTGTTGTTGTTCAGGTGCTAAGTCGTGTCCGACTCTTTTGCCAACTGTGATGGCAAAATATGATGACAAATGTGGGGAATCACTGGCTTTTAGGTACTTCTGCTTAGAAGTGACTCATATGATTTCAGTCCTGTTATTAGCCGAAATAAGTCACAAGGCACTGCTTAATTTCAAGGAGAAATGTAGATAATACTTCTCTATCTCCAAAAGGAAAAGGAAGCAAGATTTTGGTGACCATTATTAGCATCTTGGTACCACACTGGTCTGGTATCATCAGAGGTGATGTACGAAGCAAATTACCTTTACGTATATTATAAATGTCACTACCTAAAATAAAAACATTTGTGGTCTTTGAAAACAGAGTCCAGGGACTATAGGAATGGAAAAGTCCTAGATATGGGGACAGAGGATGAGATGGTTGGATGGCATCACTGACTCAATGGACATGAGTTTGAGCAAACTCCAGGAGATAGTGGAGGATGGAGAAGCCTGGCGTGCTGCAGTCCATGGAGTCGCAAAGAGTCAGACACGACTTAGCAACTGAAGATAGAACTAAAACATAATTATTTTCTTGAAACTGTTTTCAATTTTCTAGATTCAGAAACATTTATGAAGATACAAAATACAAGGTCCAAGAATAGATAGACAATCTCAAAGAAGTTGGAGGAGGAACTGTTGAATATCAAGATATGAATCTGGAGCAGGATTTATTATAGATATTAACAAGCTGGTTTTAAAATTTATTAGGAAATGTAAAAGGAACTATAATAGGTAAAACAATTATGAAAATGAAGAATGAAATGGAGGAATCACATTACTCAGTTTTAAAAATTACCATAAACTATAGGAATCAATATGATATTGTTGAATGGAGAGACACAGGTCAATGGGTCAGAATAGGGTGTTTTAAAATATACCCAAATAAACATCAGTTCAGTTGCTCAGTCATGTCTGACTCATTGTGACCCCATGAATTGCAGCACACCAGGCTTTCCCTGTCCATCACCAACTCCCGGAGTTTACCCAAACTCATATCCATTGAATCGGTGACGCCATCCAACCATCTCATCCTCTGTTGTCCCCTTCTGCTCCTGCCTTCAATCTTTCCCAGGATCAGGGTCTTTTCAAATGAGTCAGCACCTGATGCAGGTGGCCAAAGTATTGGAGTTTCAGCTTCAACATCAGTCATTCCAATGAACACTCAGGACTGATTTTTAGGATGTACTGGTTGGATCTCCTTGCAGTCCAAGGAACTCTCAAAAGTCTTCTCCAATACCACAGTTCAAAAGCATCAATTCTTCAGTGCTTAGCTTTCTTTATAGTCCAACTCTCACATCCATACATGACTACTGGAGAAACCACTGCCTTGACTAGACAGACCTTTGTTGGCAAAGTAATATCTCTGTTTTTTAATATGCTGTCTAAGTTGGTCATAAATTTCCTTCCAAGGAGTAAGTTTAATTTCATGGCTGCAGTCATCATCTGCAGTGATTTTGGAGCCCAAGAAAATAAAGTCGGCCACTGTTTCCACTGTTTCCCCATCTATTTGTCATGAAGTGATGGGGCCAGATGCCATGATCTTAGTTTTCTGAATGTTGAGCTTTAAGCCTACTTTTTCACTCTCTTTCACTTGCATCAAGAGGCTCTTTAGTTCTTCTTTGCTTTCTGCCATAAGGGTGGTGTCATCTGCATATCTGAGGTTATTGCTGTTTCTCCTGCCAAATAAACATAGCCAATTGATTTTTGACCAAAAAATGCAGGAAGAATAATCTTTGAATGAGAATGTTGTAACAGTTGGCTGTTCATATTCAAAAACTTAATTCAAAATGGATCATAGACCTAAATATAAACCATAAAACTATATAACTTTGAAAACTAAATACAGAAAATCTTTATGACTTGTGGTTAGGCAAAGTGTTATTAGACATGATACCAAAAACATAATCCATTAAAAACAAAACAAAACCAAAATTTGATAAAGCTGGTCCTCATTTTAACTTTTATACAACATATCTGTGAGAGTAGCAACAGAAGATAATGTCCTTTCGCTGGACTCTGCTGTACTCTTGGTGTGTCTTTGCCACTGACCAGTGGTAATGAAGTCTTTGTTCCTTTCAGGAGCAGGGCCGTTAGTATTCTAAGTTACAGATTGGTTAGGGTGTCAAAGCTCCGTTGAGTTTGCCAGATGTCTAACAAAGAGGCATTTGGTAGTCTCTGAACTTCTCAGTTCATTAACAAATGACATCACAACGTGGGGTCAGAGATCCTAGAGGTAATGTCTGTGTTTTTTCTTTTCCTCCTGCATTTCCAACGCCTTCTTTTGTATTCAGTAAATTCAAGGAGAAGGCCTTGAGTCCTTTGACTTAATTGGCCAGTTATTTATGGAGTGTCTCCAAATCTTCCCCTGTGGCTCAACTGGTAAAGAATCCACCTGCAATGTGGGAGACCTGGGTACAATCACTGGGTTGGGAAGATCCCTTGGAGAAGGGAAAGGCTACCCACTCCAGTATTCTGGCCTAGAGAATTCCGTGGACTGTATAGCCCATGGGGTCACAAAGAGTCGGACACAACTGAGTGACTTTCACTTTTCCAAATCATCTTCATAAACTATATTCTCCAATTTTTTTCTGATTTTTTTTCCTGCCTTTTGGTACATCTCTTTAAATAAGTCCCTGTTCAAGGTCTTTATCCCAGTTAAAATTATCCAAACCATGAAATCTGTTGTTTGATACATTTATTCAGTTTGCTTAAGATCAAAATTCATGCTTTGCTCAACTCCACTGTTATCCCATATTATATTTCTTAAACTATTCTGTTAACATGATGGCTTTAAAAAAAAACATTTTATTATGGAAAATTTCACAGTGACCCAAAAGTACCTCATACCCTTCTACAACAAAAAGAATTTGTGGCTTTTTAAATTTCCTCATTCTCTCTCTTACCACAACCAACCACCCCCCACCCCCCTTGCAGGATTATTTTGAAGCAAATCATAATGGCTTATGTTCAGTTGGTAAAATAATAAGCTATTTTACAGGCTTGTTTATTTGGCTGTGCCAGGTCTTAGTTACAGCATGAGGGATCCAATTCCCTGACCAGGGGTTGAACCCAGGCTCCCTGCATTGGGAGTGCAGAGTCTTAGCCACTGGGCCACCAGGGAAGGCCCCTATTTACAGGGTCTTTTGCTGATCATTTTCTTCCATCGTTGTTTAGTTTAAATGCTACTAGAAAAGATATTTTCTGTATCACACTGAATTTCCCATAGGCTCTGTTTCTTAGACTCTCACTCATCCCCTTTTTATTTTCATTCATCTTCTTTATTTCATTTCTAAATATCTTAAGTTCCTTTGGCCTTTTCATCTTGAAAAGGATCAGCTTTTCTTTGGGTGTATTCTTGTTTATCCAGACATGTACTTTCGGGGCTTGGACCTCAGTCAACATTTTCTTCTTTGTACATTTTTTGGTTCTAGCCACTTCAATAGCATATGTCATAGAATTTAATATCTTCTGGCATACATGTGTGTGCCTTCCTGCTTTGTACTCCAAATCCAATTTTCTAGTTGCATCTGCAAATGCATTTTCCCATGGGAGCATTTTCACTGTGATCCTTGTGTTTCCTTGATGTGATTTTCTTGGAAACATATGGATTTTGATGTATGTTTTATACCAGTGATTCTTAAACCAAATCAGATTGTAAAGCTCTGTGGAAGTCAAGAAGTGGAAGAATACGAGTTCTGATTTACTTCAAATCTATAAACAAGGCATAATTTTACCATCAGAAAATCAGTATTATACCACTGAAGATTTTTACATTCCAAAAAGAAGGAAAACTGCATGTAATTGGTAAGAAATCACATAGCCACCCTTTTAATTGACCTTTGATTGCTTTTTGCACGTTTCTATTTGTCATCTCTTACATGAGTTTGGAAGATAAGAATGGACAATGAGTCTTTTTTCTTTTAAATAAATCCAGGTGTTTTATTTGTTTTCTGCCACATTATTCAGCATGCGGGATCTTAGTTCCCTGATCAGGGATAGAACCCATAGCCCCTGCATCGGAAGCACCAGGGAAGTCCTAAATCCATAAGTCTTTGAAATTAGCCTTATATTTTATAATGTCAATAGTTGGCAATGGATGGTTTCATAATATTTCTTCTGTCTATTCCTGAACATGTCTTGACGATGTTTCACCTGAGTTATTGGTTTTTTAAAAGAAACAAAGCAGTATTAAAAGCTAAGTTCCGTTTGCATTTTAAACCACAGGAAGAAGATGTTAAAGACTTTAAGCAACCATCACAGTAATGGATTTCGGTCACAAAAATGAGACTGAATTAGAAAATAGTGGAAATTATGAAATTCAAAGCACAGAAGAAACTGAATTAATCTATACTTGTCCAGATGAAAGAAGTGAAAAGAATCATGTTTGTTGTCTTCTCAACATCAGTGACATTACCCTTGAACAAGATAAAAAAGCCAAAGAGTTTGTCATTGGAACTGGATGGGAAGAAGCAGTGAGTATTTTCTTGAGTTAGGTCTTGTGCATGTTAGGGTTTTGATACAAGCCTTTTACTATTTTCAGAAATAGTTACTGTTGCCAAAAAAAATGTGTAAGCAACCAAACATGGAAACCTCTGAAACAGAGGTAGAATATTAATGATAGCAGTACCTTTTATTGAGTATTTATGACCATTCTGTATGGGCAAGCACACTACTAAATGCTTCACATACATCAATTCATTCACCCTCTCAGGTGTTATGAATAGCCTCATTTTTTGGAAAAGGAAACCAAAGCACCAAAAATGAAATGTGTCAAAATCTCTTGTAGTGGTCAAGGCAGGAGCTTGAACCAAGCATTTCTGGACTCCAGAACCCAACTCCCTTAACTCAAGCTACCTAACTTAATTCCTGCTACTTAACTCCCCAAGAGACCAGATATTTCTATCCTGGTGGTTCTATGCTGAACCCTGTGGTTTATTCTTAAACTATTCTTAGAGTCAATAATGAAATACAGTTCTAAATTTAGAACTGTAAGGGAATTGGTCTGATCGCTTGGCAATGTCACAGCTAGGGTGGGGAGGGGAGAGGGTTGTTTCTGGATGTAGTGGGGTTGAGGCTGGAGTGCTGCTCCACATCGTAGAATGCCTGAGGTGGCTCCCACCACAGGAGATGCTCCAGCCCTGTCTCAGTTCGGGTTGCTATAAGAGAATACCAAAGGCTGGGCGGCTTAAGCAGCAGACATTCATTTCTTACAGTTTGGGAGGAAAGTTCAAGGTCTGGGTGCCAACATGGTCAGGTTCTTGGTGGGAGCCGTATTCTTGGTTATATCCTCACACAGCCTTCCTTGGTGCAGGCAAGCGCAGAGAGCCTGCAGTACAAGAAAGCCTGGCAGGCGGGACCAGTATGCTTTTGATTTTATTTTAATAGTTCTGAATTTATTTTAATACACATCTAAAAAATATATATAGTCAGCACACAGTGTGCTGATAGATACTATCACTTAGTATTTTAGTCTTTAAAAATACTATTACAAATACTATGGCATAGTAGGAGGCTAAACTAAGCATGAAAAGTTAAAACTAAAATAAGTCAATCCGAAGAAAAATATTGATTCAAATAGGAGAGTCAAAATGGGGATGTGGCCACAGCGGGGGTAGCTAGGCTGAGAGTAACACTCTGCTTTATCTGCAGGTCCGAGGCTGGGGACAGATTTCTCCAACTGCCTGCATCTGGCCCAGGAAGAAGCTTAAGAAGGCGAGGGTGGGAGAAAGTGCCAGCAGCTGCTTCCTCTGTGTCAGTCTCTCCCATGGGAGCCTGGAGGCCAGGCTTCAGTCGGAGAGGGGGAAGTTGGAGTCTGGGGCTTCAGCTCCAGCTCCAGCTGAGGCAGGCCCGGAGAAGGATGGAGGCAGCCTCTCCCAGACCCCGGGCACCCCGCCAGGCCCCACTACAACCTCCAGGGAAGTTAACAAAATCTGCTTTTCCACCTACAGTCAGGGAGAGAAGAAAAGTCTGCAAATAAAGGAGTTCATCTGGTGCCTGGAAGACTGGGCCACCCCGGAGACTGTTAGGGGCAAGGACCCCAGAAGATCCTGGAGAGGCGCTGACAGAATTCTCCCTGCCTCAGACTCCCTGACTTCCAAAGCCCTTTTAGTCCTCCCTCCCTTGAAGTCTTCGCCCCCAAATGGCTTGGATGTTCTGGGTAAGAAGACTAAGAACTTTTTCTTGCGGCCAGAAGAGAAGGGGCTGAGTGTGGAAAAGGATGAGTGTGTGGCTTATGCCTGTGGAGTGAAAGCAGTTGACGGGGCAGGTGAAACGCAGTCCACTGAGCTGGCCAGGCACCACAAAGTCAAGGAAACGCAGCCTTTCCTCACCCCGGTGGCCCGGATGCCCCTGCTGGCCGAGCCCGAGCCCTGCTGCCTGCACTGGTCCCTCCTGCCTGAGAAAAACCTGGTGTGCCCTCCCTGCTATCTCGCCACCTTCCAGCTTTTGCAGAAACAAGGAGCGAGGAACTACAAAGCCAGTCTCAGAGCCAGGGAGCCCAGTCCTCCCATGAAAACCCCAAAGCGCGTCCTCACAGAGGCCAAGCAGGAAAACAGGCCCCAAACGTTGGAGACCAAAGTATTCTCAAGACCTCTCTTGCCGTCCCTCACAGTGAGCAGAGTTGTTATTCCCATTTCCACTCACAGACTCCTTTGAGCTGCTACAATATAATCCCCTGGGAATAAGCAGTGTCTGAACGTGGTCCATCTTCTCTCCCGTCTCCCTCCTGCCCCACCCCAGTCTCTTTCTTTCTCCTTCTCCTCCTCCTCATCTCACACACTCTTCTCTCCCTGTCTCCTCTGGTCCTTTTTTGGTAGTAGATCGGGGACAGCTGAACCTCATAGTATGGATTTTGATGTACTCTCAAAACCTCCATATTTTTGTGTTACTTGCTTCTGTTGCTTAGCCATTTACAAAACGCACACTGGTAGTGCCAGTCTCAGCCTCAGCCTGGCTTATCTGTGCCCCGGAGGACAAGTGGATGGTGGGGAAGCTGGAGGGCCTTCCTCCGGGGTTGCCCCCACGTCAGCCCTTGAGCCAGCCGGCAGGGGCTCTTTCCGCCTCCTGAACCCCAGGGCATCAAGCCAGGCGTCCTGGGCTTGTTGAGACCAAATTGTTTCCTGATCTTTTGAACCTGGCAGATGGTCTATCCGTTGCCCCATTTTCTCTTGCAACAGAGATCTGCTTTAATTGAAACAGTGTTGTAAGAGAAAATTCCAGCCTGTGTCCAGATGAATTTCCTGTGTCCAGGGTGGCATATCCTTATATTGACGTTGGATGGATGGATGTGCCATATCCATTGTATCTTATGTGTCCCAGATTTCATATACTTAGAGCCTCATGTTAGTCTCTGTGTCTGGGAGGTTTTGGCTACCTTTCTACAAAATTCATTGTGAGAGACAGGTTGAGAATAATTATTACTTTTTAAATGTCACTGTGATTATTGTTAGCACACCTGCTTCTTCCAGTCTTACATCTACTATTTGGGAACTTGACAACCCCAGGTCGAGTTATGGAATGGAGGTGGGACTTTCTTCCATCTCTCTTCCTGGCTCATCTTACCCCACTGCACATTTCCTGAAGTTGTGTGTAAATTAAATGTCTGTAGATGTTATATTTTAAATGTGAAGCGACAGTGCCATGTAGAGAGACTCCCTGAAGAACCCTTTTGTAATCTGAGTAACCATTTAGCTACTCTGTAATTATATAGTTTGCATTTGCTTAATGCAGATTATAGTTGAACTGCAGGCTTTCCATCTCCTGAGTGATGCGCAGACAGAATATATGGCTATTTGTATACATCTTTCCATAACTGGTCTTTGTAATGTTTTGTCTGTTTGAGTTTAGGAGCTTTGTTGGTTTGTCTTTACAAAACACCAGAAATGCAGGAATGATTACAGTACAATAGTCATTTAAAGGTGTATTTTGCCTTTTGAGGTTGGACACTTTACAGACTAGAAGCAGTTTTCAGGTTCTACTCACCCATTCTTGTCTGAATGAAGAAACCATCTGAATTCACCCCCAAGAAGAGGTCCCGATTTCCCTCTGTGTCTGCACACTGTGGGTGTTGGACCCGGTACTGCTTGAGCACTGTCCAGCTCTGGCAACCTGCCCACCTGAGTCAGTGGTTTTTTTCGATTCCTTCTTTGTAGGCTGCAGAATAATGAATAAGCTCACTATGTATACACCTGTCAAAGTGTTTGCTTGGGAGGGAAAAGGATCTACCGGTATGAACGAGGAACAAAGCTTACCTGCCCTGCCCAGGGCTACTTACCAGTTGAGATCTTGCCACATTTTGAACTGATACAAGTGACAACAGAATGCAATTTTTTTTTTTTCTTAAGAAAAACTTACTTGTTGAGATAAGGGTTATATATTCTATACCTTTGGGGATAAACATATAATAATTTAGAATTGAGATTTAGTTTGAATAAAGGAAGGACCCGAATTTAAAGGCTTGTTGTTGTTCAGTTGCTCAGTTGTGTCCGACTCTTTGCGACCCCATGTCGGTTTTAGTATCTTTAAAAATTTTTTTAATCAACTAGGTATTTTTTTAAACTTATGAAAGCATCTGTTTCTTTAGGTAATTATTCGAATACCTGATAAAGTCCCTCTGGTATCTTATTTGTGTTGGCCGAGGAAGTTTGGCCTGCTTCTCTGTGGACAAAGTCACTCTAGGCCTTGTCCCAGTTTCTAGTCAGATTAAATCAGGATGTTCAAACTGGTCTTTGATATCCAAGTCTTTCTAGATAAAGGCTAAATGTTTACTAGAATGCAATGACAAAAATCTTTCCATTTTAAGGAGTCCACATGTTATAATTCAGTCCCAGTCGCCCTCTTCCTGCCTCCAGGTGATGACCTCAAGTTGGGTTTTGGTTCTTAGGTGGTGGTGTTGGTTGCTCAGTTGTGTTTAACTCTTTGTCACCCCCTGAACTGTAGCCCGCCAGGCTCCTCTGTCCATGGAATTCTCCAGCGAGAATACTGGAGTGGGTTGCCATTCCCTTGTCTAGGGGATCTTTCAGACCCAGGGATTGATTCTCAAGCCAAACATGGAGGGCTCTGTGTTTCATCTTTTATTCTATTAGTTTGTATCATTAGTAAAACTTTCCAAACTTCTATCTTTCTGGAAATTTAAAAAATCACCAGGTGAAAGTGTGGCTGCACCCAACACAGGGCTCCTCCTCCAGAGGCTCACCTCCTGGGGGAGGCCAGACTGAGTTCTGGGGGTGCTGCTGAGCAATTGCAGGGCCGGAGGGACTGGACACCTGGGAGAGAGTAAATCTGACAGTGATGGGGGAACAAGGGCGAGGGGAAGATTAAGTCAGAATAAGACCCGGCAATGTTTGGACAAGTATGGCGAGCTCTGGCTACGTGGGGAGACTTCCTCTCATTTTTAGCTTTATTCTGGACCAGATCTGCTTTGCTTTCAATCTCTCCCTCTCCCTAAGTGCCAGAGCCCCAGCCCGTCTCTGTGCAGGCTCCCCCGGCTGGCCGAGCAGGCTAAGCTGCACAATTGGAGTCCTCACACCTGGGACTTTTTGGGGTGTTTGGGCTTGGGTCCAAGTGCACCAGCCTTGGTGCTGCAGTGCAGGGGCTCCTGAGAAGCCAGATGAGGAAGAAATGGGCTCCCGTGACTGTGACTGAGGGCAGACAAGGGAGTTTGGTGGTACCACAGGCAACACTCACCCACTGTCTGCCAGGCTAACTGCAGCCCTGGAGCCAGGAGAGGTTCTGTGCTGTGCCCCTGATGCCCAGGCTAAACTCTGATCCGAGTGCCACTAACCCATCACATGACACAATAATTCCACTTGAATTGGTGAGGCACTATTCTAAGTGTTCAGAGCCTCTTGTGGGTATTGCCTCCTTTTATCCTGAGCAAATTCATGAGGCTCAGGGCTCATTTTCTCCTGTGACCCAAGAAGAAACCCATCAACAGAGAATTTGGGTTCAGGTGTGCAGCTTGGGCATCTGAAGGTGCCAACTTACCTCCAAGGTGAGGAAACAGCTGGAGCACTGGGTGGAAAGAATCATGTAGGAGGAGGAGGACTTCGGAATGTCTTTCCTTCCTGTTAGATGGGAATAATTTCAGACACAGCATGTGGTGAAGATGAGTTAATGTATGTAAAACGCTCATAGAGATTTGTGGTTTTCCAGAATGTTGTGATCAGATCAAATACAAATAGCTGGATCATTTCCCTTTAATGAATGCCTAGCTGTTCAAAATCATTTAGAAATCCCGTGGGCATGGCCAGTTGTCACCTAGACTCTTTAAAAAGCTCACCTCCCTAACTTGTCAACTGGGGCGGTCCTTGGTTGGGATGCCTGTCAATCAGTTCATGGGCTATCTTCATTGCCTGGCCCTTCTCCTCATCCTGTTTTGCCTGAATTTCCACTGCCCCAGTCTAAACATGATTGCTCTACAGACTTATACCATGTCTCTCAGACTGGTGTTGTGTCATCCTGAGGTATTACAGCAAAACATTTACTTCTCAAGTTTAATCTCGCAGATCAAAGCTATTGTATATCTTCCTGAACACAGTCTTAAAGTAACTCCAGTGCAATAACTAAAACTAGCACCATCATCCTTTTTCCTAGGAGCTGAAAACTAGACATTTTTTAATTGACTCTGTCCTATAAAATGAGGGGTTAGGGACTTTCCTGATGTTCCAGTGGTTAAGACCCTGTGCTTCCAGTGTGGGGGATGCAGGTTTGACCCCTGGTTGGGGAAAAATGGAGGGAATTAATACCTAAGGTACTTCGTGATTCTCTCATTTTAGTGAAGTTAAATTGCCTGTAAACATTACTAGACATTCAAAATGTGAACAATTCTTTCTGTCATAGATTTGTGATCAGATTGACTCTGGATGCTGGCTTTTGTAGTGTGAAATGAAAATCTAAGTGAATTTCAACTTCTACATTTCAAAAGTTGCTTACAGTAGAAGGCCTAGAAGAGACTTTTTTTTTTTTAAACATAAGACTCAGGTGGCTCAGTGGTAAAGAACCCTCCTATTAATGCAGGAGATGCAAGAGATGTGGGTTCGATCCCTGGGTAGATCCCCTGGAGGAGGAAATGGCAACTCACTCCAGTGTTCTTGCCTGGGAAATCCCATGGACAGAGGAGCCTGCAGTCCATGGGGTTGCAAAGAGGCATGACTGAGCAACTGAGCACCCACCAGAACTCAACTTTTCTAATACATCCTTTCTAAACAGCATACACTTTATTTTATTTTAGGCCGTGCTGGGTCTTCGTTGCTGGGCGTGAACTTTCTCTAGTTGCGGCAAGTAGAGGCCTGTCATTGCTGTGGCTTCTCTTGTTGAGGAGCACGGGCTCTAGGGTGCGTGTGCCTCAGGAGTTGCTGCCATGGGCTCAGTAGTTGTGGCGCATGGGCTTAGTTGCCCTGAGGCATCTGGGATCTTCCTGGGCCAGGGATCGAACTGCAGTATACACACTTCTTAAAGATTTCAGTGGCCGAGCATCTTTGGAAATAAGCATTGCATCCACAGCAGTGCTTAAAGTTCCACCTCACGAACTGGCCCTATCCCTTGGGCAGGACTTTTGAACCTTGGCACTCCTGGTGTTAGGGATGGGTAGCTCTTTGTGTGGGGTTGTTTGTGCATAAAGGAAAACTGAGCAGCATCTCTGGCCTCTACGCAATAGATGCCAATGGTCCCCGCCCAGTTGTGACAATCAAGAATGTCTTTAGACATTGCCAAATGCCACAAGGGCCCAGGTGAGAACAGGTGCTTTAGGGAATTAATTATTTAGAACCCAATACCTGTTTGCAGCTTCTCTGACAGCTCTGCTTCCAGAGCGAGCAGAAGCCTTGGCACGGAGGCAAAGGGAATGTGGGAGAAGTTCCATCTGCCTCGTCTTGGGCAGCACAAGTGCTCTTGGTTTTGACCTGGTCCCTCAGAGCCTCCTGGGGGCACCTGCCCCATTTCTCTCCAGGCCTGCTTTTCTCTGGGACCGTTTCTCTCAGGGTTAACAGTAGGGCTCATTTAGTCAGAGCCAGGGAGAGCTGTAGGCATAATCTGATTCTCTTTAGGAGAATGTGCATTATTGTTTTGGCAAGGTTTTCAAGAAAATTCTAAGATGCTAAATTGATGTATTTACATTTAATGGCATAATTCAGAATTCTCTACTTTTCAACCAGTACACTCCTCACGTTCACTGTACTAAATCACTGTGAATACAGAGAGGCAGCCCAGTATGTATGACCCTCCTTAATAGCCACTGGAAAATTGATACTTTATATATGTGAAATGGCTTTTCCCCTCCCATTTAGCTCAAACTACAAATCTTGCTTCCCTATGTATCTTAAAATGAAACAATTTCTCACTTACTTGAGGAGTGCTAACTTGAAGACATACATAAACTAGCCTTATTTCCAGCAACACAGGAGGATTAGGACTATTAACTCTGTAAAATGTGAAAGAACTGTTAGCAATTTCATTTAACATCTGCATGTGCTCTGAAGAGAAGCAGAAATCCAACTAACGAGATAAAAACCACTGGTCTCGATACTGTTCATGACTCTGCTCGGGCTCTGTTTTGTGGCCATTCACCAAACCCTTATGATGGACTTTTCTAATGTAATCCTAATGTAATCCCAGGAAAATGGAATGTTAGGGAGATACCGTTACAGTAGCTAATGAGAGAACTTGAAATCTGAAGACACATATGTCATCAGAGAAACGGGATTTAAAAGGTTCTAAAACATACCATATCTTACCAAAAGAAAACGCAAAAAAAAAAAAAAAAGATACCAGCCTACAACTCATTAATAAATACTAGACTCTCAAATATAGCTAAACAAAAACTATTACCACAAACTGAACTAAGAATGTAAACGGTTCCTAAAGCATCATTTGCCAGAGTTTGGATGGCTTCTCAAAAAGCAAACTATCAAATCTTAAGTTTTGAGAGCTCACGTTTTAAATAAGGAAGTCTTTGAGGAGCATTTTAAGGTTAGATATCCTTTTGTAATAAGTTAATTCAGATGCACTGACTTCTGCCAAATTTTTATTGCCGCACAAGCTCTACATTTTCTGAAGTCACTAAATTTTTCATTACAGCACAGGAAAAAAAAGATAAAGTAGGAGAGGTATCAGTTTCAAATTCAGTCCTAAGCCTGACATTTTTGAGATGCAATCATGAAACCAAATGTTTCACGCAGGACAAGGAAAAAGCAGTGGATCACCAGAAAGCCAAGTAAAAAGCTGCAAGAAGATGTGGGAAAAAAAAAAAAGCAAGAAAAGCAGTGAGAAGATGCCAAGCTTGGAACAAGGTCTTATTGACACATACTATGCTAATCTCACTTCTTTAGGTCAAAAAAAAAAAAAAAGTCTTTTTTCACATAGGTAATATATGCATCTTTGAGAATAACAAAGTCGCTATGGAGATCAATTTTTTTAAAAAATATTTATTTTCTGAAATATTTGACTGTTTCAATGATAAACTAAAAGTTATAACTTTTGTTGTTTCTTCTTTGTAGTCTTTATGTCCTGTAATATTAACTTGCTAGATGGTAAAAGAACTGAGTTAATGGAAGGGCCTTGATAATGAGTTTCTCCTGTGACAGTCTTTGCTATTTCTGATTTTGTGGATTTAGAACAAAGTTACAAATGTGCTTATTATTTATTAGTAAGGCAATATGTAAATTTAGATGTTTTCCCCTGAAGTTGAAGGAACTGAACGAATACTGGCACTCTTCCCGTTTATTATAGACAATACTCATTCCCTCATTTGCTCCTTTCAAACATGCATATTTTATCTTATTTTTTAAAATGTATTATTACTTATTCTTTTTGGCAGCACTGGGTCTCCTTTACTGCATGTGGGCTTCTGACTGCAGTGGCTTCTTTTATTGTGGAGCACAGGCTCAGTAGTTGTGGCACACGGGCTTAGCCGTGTGGCATGTGTAGTCTTCCTGGACCATGGATCGAACCTGTGTCCCCGGCATTGTCAGGGGGACTTTTAACCACTGGACCACCAGGGAAGTCCCCACACACACGTTTTGAAATAAAGAGCCCAAATGTGTTAATATGAGGACACCAGCAACCTGAGAGTCCTTTCCATTTGCTCTTCAGCCTGCCTCTCTCGACAGATATGTAGACTAGTAAATACAGTTCACGCAACAAACTTTGGATGTAAGCACTGCAAAACAGTGGCATTTAAAGGACTATCTTCTTGATTATCAAGAACATTAGATTAACCTACATCTTGCTGAAAAACAAGATTAACATTCATGTGTTTTAAGTCTTCTAGGTGTTGGGTGTAACCAGTAATTCAAAAGACTGTGTCCTTTCCTAGTGTCAGTGACACTATAATGTACATAAGATGAGCACACACACATATATGAGATATAAGGAAAATAAAACTGCATAATACCTGAGACTCCAAAGTCATCACTGACTCAATGCACATGGGCTTGGTTGGACTCCAGGAGTTGGTGATGGACTGGGAGCCCTGGTGTGCTGCGGTTCATGGGTCACAAAGAGTCAGACACTACTGAGCGACTGAAATTGAACTGAACCAAAGGCATCATTCCTAAATGGCTCTAAGTTACACATTCCTCTCAGTCTTTGTTTAAGAGCCTTCCGAAGACAAATCTGAGAAGCATTACTTTAAATATTCAAGTAGTAAGCACTCTTCAGTGTCAATATTAGGTTAAGTTTGGACTGGAACTAAGATAAGCATTCTAAAACTGAGATCATAAAGGATTACATGAAAATACCACCCTGTCAGTTGCCACTATTAAAACAATTCAACTTCACAGTTAGACTGACACCGATACGTTTTCTTCCAATCAAAAGTAGCTTCAAACTTTGCATCTTTCAGGTAAGTCTATAAAAAATTTATTTCCCTTTATCTCAAAGGAATCAAACACATTGATTTGGCTTTCCTACAGTTAGTGACTGAGCAAAGAACTACTCATAGCCTTACCCTTGCATATTTGTACCACATTACATACAAAGATAAAAGACACCCCATTATGAAATGGTGACATTTGGATGAAAAAAAATGAGTAATTTCCTTTGAAAAAATTTTCCAAAAACTTATGGTAGTTTTCAATCAAAATAAAAACTTTACATCAAAATAGCAGCTTTGGTAATGGAAGGTCTTTTTCCTTTCTACTGGGAAAACTTAGCATATTTTCATGAACAAAGGTAATGGAAATATCTAGGCACAGTCATTTCATCATGTGACTTTCAGAGGATGATGAATTTGTTAAGAGTTAAACAGATGGCAAAACAGTGGAAAGAGTGTCAGACTTTATTTTTTTGGGCTCCAAAATCACTGCGGATGCTGATTGCAGCCTTGAAACAAAGACACTTACTCATTGGAAGGAAAGTTATGACCAACCTAGATAGTATATTAAAAAGCAGAGACATTACTTTGCCAACAAAGGTCCGTCTAGTCAAGGCTATGGTTTTTCCCATGGTCATGTATGGATGTGAGAGTTGGACTGTGAAGAAAGCTAATCGCCAAAGAATTGATGCTTTTGAACTGTGGTGCTGGAGAAGACTCTTGAGAGTCCCTTGTACTGCAAGGAGATCCAACCAGTCCATTCTAAAGGAGATCAATCCTGGGTGTTCATTGGAAGGATTGATGCTAAAGCTGAAACTCCAATACTTTGGCCACCTCATGTGACAAGTTGACTCACTGGAAAAGACTCTGATGCTGGGAAGGACCGGGGGCGGGAGAAGGGGACGACAGAGAATGAGCTGGCTGGATGGCATCACCGACTCGATGGACATGAGTTTGAGTGAACTCCGGGAGTTGGTGATGGACAGGGAGGTCTGGCGTGCTGTGATTCATGGGGTCGCAGAGTCGGACACGACTGAGCGACTGAACTAAACTAAAGGCAACAAAGTCACATTATGAGTATGTTGAAGAATTCACACAAAAGGTAGAATTCTCACTTCTCTTTAATTACTGAGTTTTCAGCTTTTACAAATAATCTTAGAACAATTCAGGGAACTAAAGTTCAGGGTGGGGACAGTTCTTACTGGTACATGAACTATTACATGCTCAATTTTCTGTAAATAATTCAGTTGGCTGGATTAACAAACATTGTCACAGAAACACAAATTTTTTTTTTTTTAAAGCCATAGGTCACTGCATATGTATTTACAAAAAGCCAAAACAAACATGCACTTCTCCTTACTAGGAGAACTGAAACAGATGTCTGAGACGTTAAGGCAGTGATGATTCTAAAACATAATGAAATACTAAGTTAAGGCTTTATGTTTGTTTTGAAACCCATATTCATAGGCAACTGTGACCCAAGCAAACTTTTATCTACCAGGTTGAGTTCATCTGCCCAGGACATACTATTTATCTATTACCACCAATTCTTCTATGGGATAGGAATTAGTAGCAACACTAATGATTTTCTCTAATGAATTATTAGTTCCCTCCTGAGGTTGTATTTTGAGGGTTTAGTCTTCAGCAGCATAAAGAATGTGCCACATAAGGAATAGAGCATTTTTTTGGGTAAACTTAGAAAAATATACAGACTGCATTGATTTTTACTTGCCTGAAAGCTGGCTAACAATCAAGAACTCAGGATCTTCTAAATACAAAAAACCCTACAAGTGTACCTGTAAAACCCTACAAGTGTGTACCATCTCAAAACATATTATGTTCTTGAAGCGCTGGATCTTCACCTCATTTTCTTTGAAGACCATTCCGTATTACTCTCTCTAAACAAAGCAACATAATGCAGAATGCCATATTTTAGATGGATCTATTCTAGAATTTCTATCCTCAAAGCACAAACACTTTTCTTGCTAGACCAATGTGTTTCCTCATTCAAGGAAAAAAAATGAGAGGTGGATGAAAAGATTCACTTTACTATAGTTGTTGATTGCACTCTTGCCCTAGCAAGCTTATGAAAAGTACTGAAATGTAACAGGGAATATCCTTTTCTCCTTATGTTACTATTTTGTTTTTTTAACATTTAGAGTGACAAAACTCAGACTCAACCGGTGGGGTGCACCTTGAGGAGCAGCTCTGGAGCACCACCCTGGACTTCGGTAGAGTGCAGGAGGGATGGCTTGTAGGACACACTCCAGGATGAGCTAACAGGTGTGATTCCCAGCGTTTCTACAGTTGGGGTAACTTACTGTCACTTAGACTGAAAGGATCACTATTTACACTAGGTGCTTGCCGCTACTACTTTAAGCAATAATTGTACAGCAACGTGTCTTGTGAGCAAAGTACTATACACTTATGTTCATACCAGTAACAGTTCACATAGAGGGATGGCATCGACTATATGCAAATTGTCTCAGGAGCTAAAGGCAACAGTAGTTTTCCTTTGTGTCTTCAAATCAGGGAAGAGGAAGATGTCAGAGCAGGTGAAGCTGTTGGTGTTTAAATCTGACGGTGCAGCGTCAGACTTCTTTACACGTTATCAGGGAACAGGAATTTCTTAACAAGCACTGGCAAGAGTATTTTAGGTGCAATTTAAGTCAGTCATGCTTTGACGAAAATGTTTTGAAGATCTGAAGTTTGTACCCTAAGTCCTGGTGAGCTTGGCTTCAGCTAAATGGCAAGATGGGTTTTAAAGGTGTGAAACACATTTTTTTTAAAGAAGGGAAGACTACACTGAAAGGGCAAATGTCGACAACACAGAACAATCATGTTCAGATCAACATCTTACACTTTATAATACACTCACAAATTTTTACAGAGACTTCATGTTTACAAGTACAAAAAGGCAAAGAACCTCAAAGAATCGAAGTAACTGTATCGTTGACTACATTCAAAAGAGTTAATACTGTTGTCCCTGTTCTTCATCTCCTAAATCCAGAAGGGAACTGTGAATCCATCCCCCATGTGGACTCCGCTTTCAGAAGTTGGAGACTGGGTGTAGTTCTGCACACGTTTGGGTTTCAACAGAGCTGAACTGAGATTCCATCGTGTTCCAGGCCAGGTCGGCTAGAAGAAAGTCATCCATTGCTGTCTGAGTTTCATTGCTGGTGAAGAATAAGCTCCCCAAAGTTTCGAAGCCAGAGTTCATGGTCTGTGTTTCGGCACTGTTCAACTGAACTTTGCTTTCCAGGGCAGGCAGGTTTTTAGCAGTGGAGATTCCGTCAGTCTGGGTCTCTGTGTCAGATGAATCAGTACTCATGGAAAAGCTGGAGTGTTTCAGGATACTTCCCAGTGGCAGACGAGGGCTACTGTCTAAAAAGAAGTTCAGATCTGTCTGTGTCTGTGTGTCAAACATCTCAAGGCCTAAGAAGCTAGAGTTTCCCCTACAACTGTAGGCCTGGGCAGAAGGGTCTGCAAGGAAGAAGTCAGTTTGGGTTTCTATGTCCAGCGACTCCAAGACTGGCTCAGTGGTCATGGTGCTGAGCTCACTCTCCTCGGTTTGTGTCTGTATATTTGAGGCTGAAAAGAATTCTTCAATATCAAAATCAATTGCAGGATTCTGGGTTGGGCCAGATGGGAGCTGGGTGTCAGGTCCAGTATTCGTGTCAGACAAAAGACTACGATTGTCCAGGGTTTGACCAGGTAGGTTACTTGACAAGATGTTTTCTAGATCACTTAATAAATCCATGGTTTGGGTCTGATTATCTGTCATGTTCTGTGATGAAAGCATACTGTTTGGTGCACTGAAGTTTATAATTGGTGTGGATTTCTCAATATCTTGAGTTAAAGTTTTAGGGTGGTTCTGAGGTAACAAGTCATGAGTTACAGTCTCTGCTACTAAGCTACTGCTTATAATATTGTCTGTAGACACACCGTATGATGAATGGACACTCTCAAAAATGTCTCCACACATTACAGCTTGGTCCATCTGTACTCGGTCATCTGCTGGACTCTGCATTCCGCTGGTCTGAGTTTCTCTGGAGATCCCACCTGGCTGGAAACTGGCATCTATAAATGCATCAGTCTGAGCAGCGATGGATGAGGTTACCTTAGAACTGGGCAAAAAAGTCTGAGTTTGAACGCTAATGGGAAGGGAAACCTGGGAACCAAATGTCAAATCAGTTTGCGAACAGGACGACACAGAAGAGTCAGGGCTGGCCCACTGTGCAGACGGCATGAACTGTGGTGTGGTGTGGGACAGGTCTGTCTGTACATTGATGGAAGAAATGCTGTTCTTCTGACATGTGTTCCCGAGTTCCTGTAATGGGCTAAATGGACTTTTACCCAAGTTCACTTGAATACCTGTGCTAATTGGCTCAACAGCAACAGGATTGACAACTTTTGAAAGAGGGAGGCTCTCCTTGAGAGAGCAGGCCTCCGAATCCAGGCCGAGGATCAGGGTTCCGATGGACAAGGGCAATAAGTGCACGGCCCCGGGCGCAGAGCCCTGATGGTCGACACCCAACACCACAGGCTGGGCCGAGGAGTCGGCTGCAGGCACGAAGACAGGCACGGGAGAAAACTGCATGACCGGGAGTTTGACCAAAGCCACTTTGGGCTTTGGTAAAAGCAACTTCTGAGGGTACCTTGGAGCTGCTGGAAGAGTCTGTTGTTTGGCATTAGAGCTGCAAGAGTCTTCAAAGGAAGCCACCAGCTTTATTTCTGAAGTTTCTAGCTCTGGAGCGTCTGGTCGCGGAATTGGTTGGTTGCTCAGAGATTCAGCGGTCTTACTGGACAGCTTCTGGTTGTGCAGGCAGTTTTCCATTTTCCTTTTCTTACTAGGTGGATCCCTGAAAACAATGACAGAGAGAAAAACAGAAAAGTGATTTTAAACTGCAGCTCTCTTCATCAACCCTGGCGCCGTATCTTCACTCATAAGCTCTATGTCTCACATCTACAGCAGGGGTCAGACTCAGCCCAGTGAAAAGAAATCCCCTTTGTAACCGGCCTATTACACACAAGTTCAGAAACATGCAAACAGGGAAGGAGGACGCACACCTTCTTTGGGTAAAGCTCTAAGTACTAGAACTCAACTAAGATCCATAAGCATCAGGAAGCTAACATATTATATAATGCAGTGATTATCATTTCTAAAATAGAAAGCTATTAATCCAAATATAAATTTGACCTTTCAAATGAAGCGGTTTCATGATTTAAAAAACTCTTCAACAATCCAGTATCTCTCTAATGGAAAACGATGAAAGTTTTGGAAGAATTGAAAACTCAATAGGTGGTCCAGTGGTTAAGAATCCACCTCCGATGCAAGTGACACAGATTTGATTCCTGGTCCGAGCAGATCCTGCCTGTGGTGGACCAACCAAGCCTGTGCACCGCAACTACTGAATGCTCGTGCCGCAACTACCGAAGCCTGCGCTCCGCAGCAGGAGAAGCCTCCACAGTGAGATGCCCTTGCATCGCACACAAGAGCAGTCCCCGCTCACTGCAACTAGAGAAGGCCCACGCAGCAATCAAGACCCAGAACAGTCAAAACTAAATAAATCTTTCGGAAAACCCAGTAAGTTTTCAATTGGGAATAATAAAGGACCTTTAAAAGGAGTTGGTGAAAGAGTAAGGAGAACAACTGGGTCAAGTAGACGTGGATTATTTACTAGTACTGCTGCCATTTCCAAAAGCTCCCTTCTTCATGTCTCATCTTTTCTCCACCATTCCTCCTTTCTCCTCCTGCTAACGGCTCTCCAGGAAGTTTCGCCTGAAGCTCTCCCCACAGCTGCTGGCTTTTGGGCACCCCCCGCCCCGCCCCGCTTACCTGTGTTCTGCAGGGATCTCATGGCCAGTTCGGTAGATGTGGGACTGTAACGCAGTCCTGCTGGCATAGGGACAGCCACATGTGCACTGGAAGGTCTTGCCACAATCCTCTGCATGTCTTTTCAAGTCCCACTCGGTCCCATACGAATTGCTGCACTTACTACATTTATGCTTCTTTTCAGCATGCATTTTCATAAAGTGCTAGAAAGAACACAAAAGGACCAAAATGAAAATCTGCAACTGCTCAAAACCTTTCAAAAGTCATTAACATACCCCAAATAACAATGATTTGACATGATAAAATACAGCAGTGCAAATCAAAAGAATGTAAAAGCAGGCAAGCTGCCCTTTATCATATGCCTCATCTTTGTGAAAAGTTGAGACTGTTTTGGAAATAATCCATGGTATCCACCCCCTAGGTTCTGATTTACAAGTAAGTGCTGCAAGCAGAACAAGTCTTGGAGTACTTTTCTCAGGACCCCCTCCAGCAAACCCTCAGGGAAGTGTTTCAGTTTCTTCCAGTCCAGAATCACCACCTTCCCCACTGACTGGGTCCCTCCCTCCTCTCTAAAGGAGCTGCTTCTGAAATTCTTTTCCTAAAGTTTCTTACTCCCTTGGGAGAACATCTCCCTATGCCTCTGCTCCTCTGACCTTGAAAGATTCACACCAGAAATCTGGAAGCACGTCCAATTTATCATACTTTGCTGACCTGGCCTTCTCTCCAAATCCACTCTGGACATCTTCCCCCCAGAACCAGCCAGCCTTTACTCACACCCACTCATTTTCCCCAAGTGAGAGACTTGGGTGTCTGTCCTTATAAGCAGCTTTCTGCTCAATTCTCTCGTTATGATTGGCAAGTAATTAGAATACATTGGGTTTATGACATCTGCATTTCATCCCTAGAGAAGTATATAGTTAAGACAAGTAAAATACCTGTTTTACAAGAGAAAATTGAGAAAATGGTCTGTCAGGGCCTCTAGGACATCCTTCAATTGGACAACAGTAGAATTTCGGTACAGTTTTCAAATCTTTTCTTACTGTTGGATTTACTATGCCATCCTGCAAAAGAAAAATGAAATAATGATCTTTAAAAAACCATCAGAACGAGTGGGGAGTGACAATAAGGAATGACTAAAGATGTGCACAAGGGATCTTTACAGAGTGAGGAAAATGTTCTCAAGTTTGGGACTGCAGTGGTGGTTGTAGAACTGTACATCTACTTAAAAATAACTGAACTATTCACTTAAAATGGGCAAATTTTATCACGTGTAAACTATAACTTAATACATGTTAAAAATTTTTCAAAACAACATAAACAAAAAACAACTATGTTGTTTAAAAATCTTCTATCCATTCCTTTAACATTCCTTCTAGATTTAAAAATCTGTCCTTAACCCAATGTCTTTAATTGTAAGCGTTTCTCAGGCTCAAGACAGTGTCATCCTTAAGTCTTCCCTTCTTTTTTATCTCACCCCCACTGAATCAGGGTGAGCCTCTGAAAAAAACCTCCTTTGACTATGATCGAGGCCTTCCCGATAAAGAGCACAGTGACTTTCTCTGATCACCACTATGCCCCTAACAGAGCTAAAGCGAGCTGACACAGCTCTTTTACGGCAGCGTGAATACAGGCACCATGGTCTAATCTGAAATCTAGTACTCATTATAATGGGCAGCGCTAACACAGCGCTTACCACTGTGTCAGGCACTGCTGTAAGCACCTCATGTATATATTAACTCATCCTAGTAACCCTTTGTAATTAAGTATGTGATTGACTTTTTGACTGGGGTTTTTAAAATAACTGGTGAGTTAATTTAGCTTGCTGCTGCTGCTAAGTCACTTCAGTCGTGTCCGACCCTGTGTGACCCCATAGACAGCAGCCCACCAGGCTCCCCCATCCCTGGGATTCTCCAGGCAAGAACACTGGAGTGGGTTGCCATTTCCTTCTCCAATGTGTGAAAGTGAAAAGTGAAAGTGAAGTCACTCAGTCGTGTCCGACCCTTAGCGACCCCACGGACTGCAGCCTACTAGGCTCCTCCATCCATGGGATTCTCCAGGCAATAGTACTGGAGTGGCTTGCCATTGCCTTCTCCGAATTTAGCTTGAAGTACTATCTTATCGCCCTTGATGAACCCACAGACCTCAGGAGTGAAACACCTATGGCCTCCAGTATAATTCTTAACTGGCCACCCCCAATTGGCTCCAGAGGAAGGTGTGGGGGGGTTGGGGTGATGAAGGATCTCTCTACGGGTCACTGGAAACAACCAGACACATGTTCAGGAATCAGCTGCTGCAGCAGCACCTAGAAGTTTTAGTCCTTAGATGCTGTGAGGAGAGAGGATTCAATACTTTTGGAACATGCCACCTCCTCCTCTACCCTCAGTGTGTACCTAGAGAGGAAATGAACAACCATGTGGCTAAGAATCCCTTTGGTTTAACAATCTCCATAGATGATCCTAATGTGTAGCTGAGCTCTTTAAGAACCATGGTGCAGTGGTTAAAAACACGGATTCTGAATATGGACTGCTGCAGCTTGAATTCTCTGCTGTAGTTTGAATTGCTCCTTTCCTTTGACCTTGAAAAACTTAACTATTGTGGTTTCCTTATTTGTGAAGTAGGCACGATAATAGGACCTACTTCAGGGTTGTGGTGAGGACTCAGTAGCATTATAGTTAATAGTATTATAGAACAGAGTTTATCACATAATCCCCCAATGGCTCATCAGGTGAAGAATCCACCTGCAATGCAGGATCAATCCCTGGCTGAGAAGATTCCCTGGAGGAGAAGTACTCCACTCCAGTATTCTTGCCTGGAAAATCCTATGGACAAAGGAGTCTGGTGGGCTACAGTCCATGGGTTCCAAAGAGTCAGACATGACTGAGCAACTAAGGCTATCACATAATCACTCCATTATTACAGCTGCTAGTTATCTGCTGTGGAGATTTTTGTTGCTTCTCTTGCTTTCTGTCAACCAACTTAGTGTCAATAAGCTAATCTAAACTCATACTATACATTAAACACTGTTTCTATGGCAACAGAAATAAAGGCAAAGTAAACAGATCAGACCGAATCAAACTTACATGCTTTTGCACAGCAAAGGAAACCATAATAAAATGGAAAAACAACCTATGGAATGGAAGAAAATATTTGCAATGATGCAACATAGAAGGGCTTAATCTCTAAAATATACAAACAGCTCATATAAGTCAACAACAAAAAACAAAGAACCCATTCAAAAAACAGGTGGAAGAATTAAATAGACATTTCTCCAAAGAAGACATACATATAGCCAACAAGCACATGAAACATTACTCAACATCGCTAATTATTAGAGAAATGCTAATCAAAACTACAGTGAGCTACCACATCACATCAGTCAGAAAGGCCATCATTAAAGTCTACAAATAATAAACGCTGAAGAGGTGTGGAGAAAAGGGAACCCTCCTACACTGTTGCTGGGAATGTAAATTGGTGCAGCCACTATGGAAAACAGTGTGAGGTTCCTCAGAAAACTAAAAACAGAACTGCCATATGATCCAGCAATCGCACTCCTGGGCATATATCCAGATAAAAACTATAATTCAAGAAGATACATGCACCGTTATATTCATAACAGCACTATTCACAATAGCCAAGGCATGGAAACAACCCAAATGTCCATCAACAGATGAATGGATAAAGATGATGTGATGAATATATATACAACAGAGTACAACTCAGCCATAAAAAAGAATGAAATGATGCTACTGGAAGCAACACGGATGGAACTAGAAATTATCATACTAAGTAAAGTAAGTCAAAAAGAGAAAGACAACTACCATATGATATCACTTTTTGTGAAATCTGAAGTATGACACAAAACAATTTATCTGTGAAACAGAAAAGGACTCACAGGTATAGAGAATAGACTCGTGGTAGCCAAGGAGGAGTGCTGGGGGAGGGACAGACTGAGAGTCTGGGGTTGGCAGATTCTAACTACTATATATAGAATATACAGACAACAAGGTTCTACTGTACACTACAGGGAACTACATTCAATACCCGGTGATAAACCATAACAGAAAAAAATATATGAAAAAGAAGGTATATATATATATGTAAAACTGAATCACTCTGCTGTGAACATAACATGGTAAATCAACTATACTTCGATCTAAAAAAGAAAATCTATGGACTCATCTTAAAGAAAATATTATACTTGTGAAAGTCTGATTGGAATGCTGCTTTTGTTAAAACAAGGACATCTGCTAGGCTCAAATGAAAATAACACTGTCATCAAACTCATCCCATTCACCAATTTATCTCTTTTAAAGGAAATACTTTTTAAACTTACATTATTTTCCTTCTAGTGTATAATACGCAAGAAAAAATGAAATGTGGAGAAGATATTAAGAAAGACCCTAAAAGCCTTACTTCACTTGACCATTACCAAATTCTTCTTAGTTACATGCCAAGAGACGGCCCTCCTCTGTGTTTTAGCCTGTCAAATGTTCTATAAAACTCTGCTTACAGGGTCACCACAAAATTCATGCTCATTTCTAAAACATCCTCAATTTGCTTAGCAATCCTTTATTACCCCTTTTCAAACTCCCTATCATGTTCTCATATACCTGTTCACTTCCCTTTTTAAAAAATTAATAACATTTATTTTTAAGAGTTTTATTCTATAGCAAAACTGAGTGGAAAGTACAGGGTTCCCACACACTACATTCAGCCCCCATCCCACTCCAATAGAGCCTGTCTCACTATTAGCATCTCTCAGCAGAACGGTACATTTGTTTAGTTGATGAAACCACACTGACATGTCATTACGACCCAAAGCCTATGGATTGTATTAGAATTCACTCTCGGTGCTGCACTTTCTATGGGTTTTGCCAAATGATAAAGACAGTTATCCATTATTATAGTATCACACAAAGTGTATTCTCTTCCCTAAAACTCTGTGCTCCACCCATTCATGACACTTTTCCCTGTAAGCACTGACAGCCACTGATGGACCGCTCATCTCTTTTCAGGGCTGACACTCCACCGTCTGGATGTGTCACTGTCACTCGCTGGTTCACCTTCTGAAGGACACCTTGGCTGTGTCCGAGCTTTGCTAGCTGTTCTTTTACAGTGTCTCCCACCACCTCCTCGTCTTTCCTCTCTCCTGCTTGCATCAACAGTTCAAGTACTCCCGGCTTTCTGTTTGGACTTTGTCACTAGCCTCATTTCTAAATCTTCAATCGTCTTTTCATTCACAAGTTGCCAGATTCACGTTTCTAAAATATAGCTCTGATTATAACATTACCTCACTCAAACATATTCGAGGGCACTCCAAATTCTTCTAGCCACTGGGACATCCAAAGTCCTGTACTAAACAGCTTCAAACTACACTTCTTTTCTGTCATTTCTGTGTTATATCTAATAGAACTACTTAATATTCCCCAGGTGTTTTCCAGAGGAGGAATATATATTTGCTGCTCTTAGGAATCTTTGGAAGAGTAAATGTTTACGGTCACCTAAGTCAAAGTTGTATCACACACCAGGATGAGACACTAAAGGCAGCCACGCTGATGCCCATCCGAACACCACCTCTCTACCTAGTTCCTGACCTTCTTCCCATCCCTGTTTAGAGACAATAAGCTCTGAGAAGAGAACAGGGGAGAAAAGAAATGGTGATGGCACAGTAAAACGTGAACTGCAGTAAAAAGTGATATTTTCCTTCTTAAGTGCTATATACATTCTAGAATAAAACTTGGCTGACTTTTTTTTTTTAACTTTATCTTCTGAGCATAACTGAAAAAATGTACAGAGAATACTTCATGTTTTGTGTACCTTTTTTGGTATCTGTTTATAAAATCTTTTAAGTAAAAGAATTTGAAAAAGAACTTATGAGAGGAAACAACTAAAAAGCAAGATGGAGAAAAGTAAACAAAGAAAAAAAGAAAAGCAAGAGAAAGGACTCTGCTGAAGAAGAGAGGATAAAAGCAAAGAACTGTGGGAACTGTTTGGAAAAGGAAAAAAAAGGCACTGTAGCTTCTCAAGCACCTCTCTGCATTCATAGAAATACATCCAAGAAGAAAAGTAGCTTTCTCTGTTATTGTATATTTAAAATTAGAAGTCTTTGTACAATATGATCTATGGAGCAACTTGGAATCTTTCCTTTAAGAAAAAAAAGAAAAAATTGCTGGCAAATCATTAAAAACAAACTCCTGGACTGAACATAAAATCCACTAAGCCATGCTTTAAAAATATGTGTTCCTGGATAAGATGTTCTTTAATGGTCCTCCTGTCCCTTTCACTATTTGCAAACATGAGGGATAAAAGAATCAAGAAATGCTCATCTACTCCTACTCTTCTTTTCTCCGAATCACCAGGAACCCACATAAAATCACAAGGTATCATGTACCTTGCAACTTACAACTCTATCTCCACTTTATCCATCGTCATTCAGAAGAACTTGTTAATCATAAGGGAATATTTGAGTGAGGGCAGGATACCTTCTGATGAAAGATTAGAATAAAATAAGAACCTCACAGCAACCAGTGGGGAAGGGAAGAAAAGATTATCATAATCTAGGAGAAAAAAAAACTAGGAAAGAAAAAAACTATAGGAAAGAAAAAAGAAAACTAGGAAAGAAACTAGAATTATATAAGTAGCTGTAATCAACTGAAGAAAGGGAAAATCTCCATGGAATACTATGCATATCTCCAAGCGGACATACTCAGGCTTCAGGGCCAGAAGGAGCACACTGGAGTCTCTGGTCCACCAAAGACCCCTTTCAAGGCCACAGGGAGATCCCCATCAGCTCTTGTCCTTAGGCCTCTTTCCCTTACCCACCCCAACACTTGGAGAACATCAAGTGTCAAGAACAGTGTTTGAACTCAAGAGCCTGCTTCTTTGGCTCCTGATGAAGTGTAGATTCACCACACTGGGCAACACTATGCAGATATGGCTGTTTTGTCACATAGGCCACCTTTATTAAAAAAATAAAAAGAACCCCCTTTCCACCAAGACAGCAGATGTTCAGGGGCCACATGGTTAGAAAGACAGAACAAGGAAGCAAAGTGAGCCTGTTTGACAAGAAAAAAACGATGGTTCAGGGTGAGGTTTCTCAAATTCCCCCTGGAACAGGTCTCTCAAGTGACCTAGGAAGGAAACTCAGGAGAGTCCATTTTGGGGTTGTTCAATTTTCAGTTCAGAAAGAGATCTTGAATGCACTGTGCTGTCTTCAGACAAGAGAAATCTGAGAAATGACTAAAACTGGAAGAATGGCTTCACACAGATTCTAAGCAGGAGAGGCTACTGATACTCAGCTGGGCTAAAGTTCAAGTAAAGACCTGACTGTCAAAATCTGCACTTGCCTCAAACATATTCCTTCTTCTTAGTCTACTGTATGCTCATAATTTGTATCTTCAGAATTCCTGAACTTTATATATTTTAAAAACACAATCAGAAATAAATTTATTCAAGCTAGGCTTCAGCAGTATGTGAACTGAGAACTTCCAGATGAACAAGCTGGATTTAGAAAAGGCAGAGGAATCAGAGATCTAACTGCCAACATACGCTGTATCATAGTAAAGGCAAGGGAATTAAAAAAAAAATCTACTTCTGGTTCACTGACTACACTAAAGCCTTTGACTATGTGGGTTACAACAAATTGTGGAATATTCTTAATGAGATGGGAATACCAGACCACATTACCTGACTCCTGAGAAACCGGCATGCAGGACAAGAAGCAACAGTCAGAACCAGACATGGAACAATGGCCTGGTTCCAAACTGGGAAAGGAGTAGAGTACATCAAGGCTATATATTGTCACCCTGTTTATTTAACTTACACGCAGAGAACATCATGAGAAACCCTGGACTGGATGAATCACAAGCTAGAATCAGGACTGCTGGGAGAAATATCAACAACCTCAGATATGCAGATGATACCACTTTAGTGGCAGAAAGTGAAGATGTACTAAAGAGCCTCTTGATGAAGGTGAAAGAGAAGAGTGAAAAAAATGGCTTAAAACTCAACACTCAAAAAATGAAGATCATGGCATCCGGTCCCATCACTTCATGGCAAATAGATGGGGAAACAATGGAGACAGTGTCAGATTTCATTTTCTTGGGCTCCAAAATCACTGCGGATGGTGACTGCAGCCATGAAATTAGGACTCTTACTCCTCGGGAGAAAAGTTATGACCAAGCTAGACAGCATATTAAAAAGCAGAGACATTACTTTGCCAACAAAGGTCCATCTAGTCAAGGCAATGGTTTCTCCAGTAGTCATGTATGGATGTGACAGTTGGTCCATAAAGAAGGCTGAGTGCTGAAGAATTGATGCTTTTGAACTGTGGTGTTGGAGAAGTCTCTTGAGAGTCCCTTGCACACAAGGAGATCAAACCAATCAATCCAAAAGGAAATCAATCCTGAATACTCATTGGAAGGGCTGGTGCTGAAGCTGAAGTTTCAGTACTTCAGCCATCTGATGCAAGGAGCCAACTAATTGGAAAAGACCTTGATGCTGGGTAAGATCGAGGGCTAGAGGAGAAGGGGATGACAGAGGATGAGATGGCTGAATGGTATCACCGACTCAATGGACATGAATTTGAGCAAATTCAGGGAGATAGTGAAGGACAGTGAAGCCTGGAGTGCTGCAGTTTGGGGATGCAAAAAGTCAGACACAACAAAGCGAATGAACAACAACTGTACACTATCAAATCAATCCTGAGATGTATTGATAAATGGTATCTTTTGCTTAACGGATGCTTCACAAGGTCTGGAGAGATATAGCTCCTGACAGCAGTTCCACAAAAAACAATATAAAGTGTTAAAAAAGTGCTTGCCAGAATGACGCTCAGGCCAACAACGTAAAGAGAGTCCTCGTCAGACTGGCTGCTTCCGCTGTGCTTAGAGATGTAATGTCTGCCTTAGTAATCAGTGAGGGGATGAATCTGAAGGTGGGTGATGGCTGTTACATATGAGCTAAAGAGAACACAGGAATTAGACTGCAGAATTTCTACAAATATACAGTTCATCCACCCAAGTTAAAATATGATTAAGGAAGGGAAATGTTTAATTAAAATTTAGTATGAAGAAGGAAACAAGAGACTGACCATTCCCAGAGTTACTGCACTGTGTGAGGAAGAAACCCAGAACCATCATGGAAAACTGCAGTTCCACTTGCAGGAAAAATTACAGACCCACCTCAGCTTACCTCCACAGTACATTTCCTGAGTGGGCTCCCTCATTTTCCTAAAGAACACTGCTGCCTCTCTAATTAGCTGGAGCAGGAAGTGGACAGCCCTTCATGGTCATCACATCTGCCCTACTACAGAAGACAACCTCAAGCTTTCTGTTAAATTCTTATCAGAAGTCTGATTCTAACAACATTCCTGAGGAAGCTTTACCTGAAGGGCAGACATACCATGCAAGAAGCTAGGTGATTTAAACTTACTCCTCAATCAAGTCAGACCAACAAAAGCTGCATACTCACAATGTAGCTTTCAGTAACACACTTTAAATAATTACGTTCTAAGCCACTGTTGGCTTGGAAAGACTTTAAGAAGTTGTGGAAAGAAATGTCCTATTGTAATGATTGAGAAATTATGATTTAAGAGGTATTGGGTGGGGCTGGACCTCTGGGTTTTTAATAAGCTTCCCACAGACATGCACTTCGGGTTGAAAAAAGAATCACCTCCTCATTTTATGTAAGGTGGAATGGACGTTCAGGATTATTGTCCTGTAATTATATATAATGTCCCCTTAAGATCCTCGGGCGAGGCTTCCCTTAGCTCTCATTCCTGAGCAAAGCTGCTATTACCAAAGCGGTGGAACTTGTTGCCAAATCTGCAGCTCCCTGCTAACGACTGGGCAGCACCCAAAGGCCCGAAGGAGGTGCTTGTGGGTGTGGTGCAAAGAGCGCCCGCATCGAGCCGGCGTTTAAAGCCCTGCACTACGCGGGCAGCGTCACCGGTTTCTCTGCAACAGGACGGAGGTGCCTGAGAGCTCACGACACGACCGTGAGAAACGCCCCGGCCGCCGCCGCGTGCGCGCCGGTGGTCCCGCGGGTCGGAGCCCGACCGCCTGGCGCGTGATACAGGGCATTCCCCGCGCCGTGCCCTCCTGCGTCCGGGCTTCCACTCTCCCTGCCGGGAGCCCCTCGGCGGTCCGGCCCGTTCTGAGGGCCGCGCCGGCCCCCACCCCCGCCGCCGGCCGGCCCCCGGCGCGGTCGCGCCCGCGGCCCTCGCCGCCCGCGTCGGACGCTCGGTGGCGCCAGGCCCCGGGAGGCGCGGCCCGCGGCGGGCTCACCTGCAGGCGGTGGCTCTTGACCAGGTGCATGTTGAGCGCAGGGCTGTTGGGCAGGATCTTGCCGCAGCCGCGCACCGTGCACAGGATGTTGGTCCGCACGGCCCGGGACAGCTCGCTCACCGACGGCTGGATGAGCTCCCGGGCCGGCGGCGCCGAGCCCGCGGGCTGCTGCCTCGCCGGCGGCGGTCGCGGCCGGCTGCCTCTCAGCCGCCCGGGGGGCACCCACGGGCCCGAGGCGGCGGCGGCGGCTCCCCTCGCGGCCGCCGGGACTGCCGGGGCGCCCGAGGCGAGAGCCGCGGGATCCGCCGCCGCCGCCGCCTCAGAGGCCGCCATGGCTCTAGCGCCGCGGCCGGGCCAAGCCAGCCGGCCCCGCCTCCCGCTGCAGCGACTTCCGGCAGGGGGCGGGGCCTTATTAGCATCCGGCGGAGCCCGGGCGGCGGCGGCGCCCCCTGCCGGAAGCCGAGGGCGCGTCTGCGGCGGAGCGCCGCCAGGTGAGGCGGGCGGGGTGTGAAACTTCACAGGGGGTCCTGGGAACAGGTAGGATGTGTAGGTCCCTCTGAGCCTCATTCGCCTTCCTAGAAATCTGAACCTCGGGCAAAAGTTGGATATAAGAAAAATCAGTGCGTTCGGGAACTTTACTTCCCAAAGATTAGAAATAAACCAGGTGTTCAAGAGCAGCAGAGGCCGAACTTTGTTAATTACAATGATCTGTTTACCAGACACGGGGGAATGCACCTTTCATCCAGTATCTCATTTTGTCCTCAAAACAGCCCTCGCGGGTACGTACTATGAGTTCTTCCTCATCTGCAGAGGCAAGTAACTAGCCTGAGGTCACGTTATACAAACGAAAGAAGTTATAATTGACAGTTAATTATTTTAGCCAGGGTAGATTTACTTGCCTGTATTTTAACTGGTGAAATCTGATTACTATTTGGGAGACAGTGTATCTCAGGGCAGGGTTCCAAAAACGAAGTAGGAAGAGGGACCTGATAGGTCAAGTAAATGAGTGTAGGAGGCTAGGTGTAGGTAAAAGGGAGGGATGAGGACCCCAGGGAAATGAGATCTAGCCTAACCAGGGCAGCTGCTACCAGTCTTTGGTATTGCCATGTTTATTTTTCAAGATTTTTATGTGAAAATTCCCAACTTTTTAATATATTAGCAGCTCTGTTTGTTTTCTTCTGCTCCAGGAACAAGGTACCACACATTTGGTGACCTGAAACAGTTTGTTACTCACAGTTCTGGAGGTCAGAAGTCTGAAGTAAGTCTACTAGGTGAAGATCAAGGTGTGGGCCTGGCTGCATTTCTTCTGGAGGCTCTGTGGAAGAATCTTGTTTACTTGCTTTGTCCAGCTTCTCAGCCATTAATGGTGAGTCGCGCCCTCTTCACATCACTCGGATTTCTTCAGTACTCACATCTCCCTCTGCTCCCTTCTATTTCTTTTCCAACTTTTGAGGACCTAGTGATTACATTGGGTCCTTCCAGGAAACCTGGGATAACTTCCCCATCTGCAAAGTAACGGGTTTATATATTCCAGGGACTAGGATGTGGACATCTTTGAGAAGGGTACTGTTTTGCCCACCAGAGTAACTAATTCTGATTTTAGAAGTACTGTGTGCCAAAAGGGCTGACTAGAGTCTGACAGCCTGTGTTAGTTAGTGTTAGTCGCTCAGTTGTGTCCGACTCTTTGTGACCTCATGGATTGCAGCCCGCCAGGCTTCTCTGTCCATGGAATTCTCCAGGGAAGAATACTGGAGTGGGTTGCCATTTCCTTCTCCAGGGGATCTTCCTGACCCAGGGATCAAACACAGGTTTCTGGCATTGCAGGCAGATTCTTTACCACTGAGCCACCAGGGAAGCCCAGCGGTAATCTTACCTCTAGTTTTGTCCTCCTGTTTCTTTTTCTGTCCTTCATTTGCCCAGATTTCCTCACTTTTAATTCTGTCATAATTGTAACATATGTTGTTTTAATACCAAATCCTTTGTGGATCAAGATAGGTACTATGTTTTAAAGTGTTATTATAAAAGGACATGTGATTTAGTGATGATCACTGAAGGATTTTCACCAAAAGTGACTGATGTACCAGTTTTTAAATATCTTTATTTACAAATTGTAATATTATCAGTCAGTTTGAATGCCATATGTGTGATAAAATAGATTATGAGAAATATCATATTTACAATGAAATCATTATTTTATATAACTTAATCACCTTGTAGGCTGCTGCTGCTGTATCACTTCAGTCATGTCCAACTGTGTGCAACCCCATAGATGGCAGCCCACCAGGCTCCCCCATCCCTGGGATTCTCCAGGCAAGAACACTGGAGTGGATTGCCATTTCCTTCTCCAATTTGTAGGCTACCTCCTGCAATAATAACTTAATGGGCCCAACTGTGCCCTTTGAATGGACCAATTTTATGCTTCTCTTAGAAAATTTTGAGTTTGTTATAGTTTCTTGGTGCTTCTTTCTGTGATCCAAGGCTTAAGAGAAAATCCTTGGGAACCAGCAAATGGAACCAGACCTCTCTGGGGTTGAGGAGAGACAAGAGTGAGAGAAAAGACATCTTGTCACATCTTAGTCCCGTGACTGCTATGCTTTGCAGCAGGAGGAAAGAATCAGTCCCAAGAATTACATTGAACATTTCCAAATCTTCAATATCAAGGATGAATTTCTAAAACAAGTTTTGTAGATAGAAGCTCTCCAGCCAGTCATTAACTAAAATTCATATGCAATACAGTCAAGGATGCTGTGCTTACAAAAACCACATATAGCTTATTTATCTCTAATTTTAAAATAATTCTTTCCCTTATTGGGTATGCAAGTGAGCAGTGGAGAAAGTGGTACATCTGCAATACCTAAAATTAAAAAAAAAAAGAAAACAAAATGAAACATCATTTAAATGTTTCATCAAAATGAAACATTTAAAAATGGCCTAGATTAGAGGGTGGATCATGGACCCTCGTTAAGTGAAACAGAATATTTTCAAAACGAGGCATAACGGAATAGCAGGCTGGAGCCATGAGAAAGTTGAGAGGCAATTAGTCAGCATAGAGAGGGTCCAATGTAGTGTGTTGTTAATTCCCACTGGTGAAATAAGCTGACCACTTACCAGCTGGGGCCAGGGATTTTAGTGCTTCCAGAAGATGCGGGCTAGAGAACTTTACCAGGCACCGGAGGGGCTCTTCTCTCTCAGCCAGGATGCCCCCGTTTAAGTCACTTTTGAATTTTGTTTCAAGCTGTCATCAGGTATATTTATAAATGACTATTAAATGCATCAATTGCAATGGCAAAATATAAAGAGACAGGATTATGTGTTTCACTAAATCTTGTTATCAAGAAACACGGATGAATGGGAGTAGGAACCATTTAAATTGCTAATTGCAAACACTGGGGGAAACCAGGATATCAGCAATATCTCACACAAAATGCCGAGGGTGCACAGTGCCTGACACGCAGGAGACCCTGCCCTGGGATGTCCTTTACTTGAGCATTAGGTTTATATTCTTAATGGAAAATGAGCACTACTTTTTGTAATCTGTCATCTCAATGTAAAAAAATCTCATGCGTTTCGGATCACTACCACAATTTAACTTATTATAGAAAATTTAAGAAACATACAGAAGGAGCAGAGAGTAAGGAGTCCCTCTGTATGTATCACCCAGCTGGAACAACCACCAATCTTGTTCCATCTATTACCCCACCTCCTGTTCCCTACTGCCTGTATCCACTGGATTATTCTGAAGCAAATCCAAGACACCATAGTATCCTGCTTGTAAATATATTGATATATACCTAAAAAGGATTTTTTCTAAACTTCACCTCCACAACATTAGCACACCTAAGAAAATTAATAACAGTTCCTCATATCATCAAATATCCAAGTATTGCTACTTCAATAGGTACTTGGCTCTTAGATTCTAACTTCAACTTTTTTCTTTTTGCTTAAAATGATTCTTAAAATTTAGAGGCAGAATGCTGAAGTACTCATGCTTGAAGCAATGCAGAGGGTGAGTAATGTCTGCAGCTAATTCAAATGGTTCAGAAGAAAGAAAGAGAAAAGAAAGCAAATGTGGCAAGATGTTAACAATGAGTGCATTTTGAAGCAAAGGGGAAATGGATGCTCATTGAAGTATTCGTGCATGTTTCCTAAAGGTTTGGCTTTTTTCAAAATAGAAGAGGTAGGGGAAATTCAGTAGCAGGTATGAATAAATATGTACCGTGACTTATAGAATAGACACATTCTCAGATGTGTATAAAGGGAAGTTTTGTGGATTAAATCTTATGTGTCCTAGATTAGCGGTTCTCTATGCAGAATCAGCTTGTGGGCTTGTGAAAACAGATGATTGGGACCTACCTCCAGAGTCCCCTATCCAGTAGGATTATGGGGGGCCAAGAACCTGCATTTCTTACCCATTCCCAGGTGATGGTGATGCTGCTGACCCAGAGACCACACTTGGAGAATGACTATCTTAGGGTATATTTAAAAGAACTGGGTTAAAACCCGCCATTCAGGGAACTTAACTTGAAAGGTGTTAAATCAACTTTTCCCACTAAAAACAGACCAAATCAAACAGGTGTTGGGCCTGACTAAGCAGATCACTGGTAGACTTCAAGTGTGGCTTGTAGATGTAGAAAATTCTAAGCAGGAAGAATTTTATTGGAAGGTTTGAAGGGAGGAGAGTGTTATGAATATGAATATGAGTATTAGATTAGGATGGTCATGATATAAATCTTGAATTTTGCTAATGGTAGCCAAGGGCTTGCCCCCGACCTGGCTTTCCTGGTGGGCAGTGACTTCTGGAATGAGCCAGGTTCGCAGGCTACTGTTTTTTTCCCTATGTGATGCCAACTGGGCTATATAATGACTGATTTCTTCAATCTTTTGTCCAATAAGTATTTATGAGCACTGACCATGTACAAACACTGTTCTAGGTGTGGATGGGCTAGAAGGATACACTTTTTTTTCCTCAAAAATATAGATCACAGCTGGTTACACATAACTAGATTAATATAAAAGGTGAAATGAAAAGGCAAATTCAAAATTTCCAAAGGTTGTCCTTTGCAACAGAGGAACTTACTAAATACGATAAAGAAATAATTTAACTCATAAATTATACAAAATTAAAGTGACAAATGAATGACATAAGTTTCTTTGAATTGTTTTCCACTTGAAAAATTAGTTTTTTTAGTTCTTTTTAAAAAATATCGATAACTTGTAGTTAGTTTATAGCAACGTCCTACCTTATATTGGGCAAATTCTAGTCTTGGCTGAGGATAGTCTCCAAAAATTTCTTGAGTCACTCTCTGCACTCTTTCTTTTTCTACTTTGTTTTCATGAATGATCCTCGAATTCACTATAGATGGAAGATTTTAAGAGAAACCAGCTGTTAGGAATGTATTTCATCCACAAAGTATCATCCTTTCATTCCTAATCCTTCAACTTGCTCATATAATTTTGAAGTAACATTTACTGCTTTTTCACTTGATTGTAGTAATTTCTTACAAAGTAGAAAGTTAGAAATATAGGCTGATAAGAAAGAAGATAAAAATCACCCATAATCCTACCAAGATAAACACTGTTAACATTTTAATACATTTGTCTAACCCTTTTTTTCAGTGAATAAAGAGATACGTATTTTTAAGGCTGGGTTTATAAAATATACACAATTTTGTACCCTGCTTTCTTTACTTAAGATGAAATCAATAGCAGTTCTTATGCCACTGGAAAGTCATGGTTTACTTCATAATGGCTGTACCATTTCATTTTACTGCTAAGTCACTGCCAAGAAAGAGGAACATTTCCATTTTTATAGTACATTATACCCCACCACTTTTTTGAACTTTCTGATCCGCATTAGTAGTTTCATATTTTATTTTCTTGGGTTTCCTATGGATGGACTGATGTCAACTATGAATGGTGATATGGTCACAATTCTGATTACAGGCACATCTGAGAAATAAGTGGGTACAGTTCTCTACCACTGTAATGAAGTGACTCACATGAGTGTTTTGGTTTCCCAGTGCATATGAAAGTTATGTTTATATCGTACTGTGGTCTGTTATGGTGTGCAACAGTATTATGTCTAAAAGGACAATATACATGGCTTAATTAGAAACTATTGCTAAAAAATGCTGACCATCATCTGAGCCTTCAGTAAGTTGTTTACAATAGTAACATCAAAGATCACTGATCACTGTAACAAAAATGAAAACGTCTGAAACATTGTGAGGAACTGTGACAGAGAAGGGACCTGCGCCAGTGCTACTGGAAAAATGGTGCCCACAGGTTTGCTCAATACAGGGTGGCCACAAACCTGCAATGTGTAAAACGTGAAATACCCGCGAAGTGCAATAAAGTACTTGGGAAGTAATTTACCCAATGCATTAAGATCGTGGGCTCCAGGCTCAGATTCGATTTTTTCTTCTGGCTTTGCTGATTCCTAGTTATGTGATTCTGCTCAGCAAGTTACTAAACCTTTCTGAAACCCAGTTTTCTACCCCTCTTTTCTAATGAAAAGAGCTTGTTCATGGGACTGCTGTGAAGATTAAGGAAATGATACGTATAAACACTTCAGTATGGTGCCTGGCACAGAAGAAATGCTCAGTTAAATTATTTAATTTTTTGTTTTGATTGTGATTATGATTAGATACCATTCTAGCAAATTCTAAAGAGACCTATATTAGCTTAGCTTCCCCACTTCAACAGAAATTTACTTTTCAGTTTTATGAAAACAGGTGATACTTTTGAATCACAATCCTGGTACAGAAATGTTTTACTGGGTGAGAGAAATCTGAAAAGGAATGTCCTTCCAAATTTCAGTTTTTATCTTAAAATACACATACTATTTATATCTAGCCCAAGGCTTCTTTCTTGTAGAGATGTAGTAGAGTTGTGAGTTTCAAAGCTCTAGGAAAAAGAAAACAGAGAAAAGTGAATGCTTCCCTAATTTTATCACCTCAAAGTATAGATATTAATTGGTTTTAGTGCACAGAAGTATGGCAAACCTTATCTTTCGTTATTCCCAACACAGATATTTGAGGCCCTATGCAGACTAAGTTGAGCATTTCTCCTACAGCGATATTGACAGACACTGCTGGGGCCAGCAACAAGGCTGCTTTGTCTGAGGAACTCTGTACCTTGTTAACATAAAAGTGTATCTGGAAGAACTATAGCTGCTGAGCCAAAAGCTAGAGAAATCAAAGGCAGCCTTTACAGTGTCATGTTGCAGCTTCATGTCTTTGTAACTGTGAAAAAAAAGCTCACTGACATTGCTTACAGAAAAATAACTTTCCTGCTGTCTAAATCTCCCATACTCCTCCACTCACTTTCCCCCACTGAAGGCACTGTTTTTATAATCAAGTGTTTGACGAGTTTTTCTAGAAATGCAACTGATCATAGCAGAACTGTTGATATTAATAGCAATTTGGTAGGTGGCTGGTAGGTAAGAGGGAAGGTGCTCAGGGGGAAAATCATTATTGTGCTGGTTTCTGCCATACATCAACATGAATCAGCCATGGGTACACATATGTCCCTTCCCTCCTGAACCTCCCTTCCACCTCCCACCCCTCCCACCTCTTCATGTTGACACAGAGCACCGGGTGTGAGCTGCCTGCATCCTAACAGCAAATTCCCACTGGCTATCTATTTTACATATGGGAACATATATGTATGCAACTTCTTAATGTTAAGCTTGTTTTCCTTAAAGAGGAGCTTGCAGAAAGCCATCACTTCTTTCTACTTAGAACAGATGAAAATACATAAGTGGAACATACCTAGGGGCTCAAAGATATACAGTCTTAACAATTCTATAGGAGTCTGAACATATGAGCACACAGATGCCAGGCAGAGGGGGAAAAAAACCCAACAACAACCCTGAGCCTTGGAGCAAGGCTAGATCCATTATCATTAAAAGGAAAATAATACATTCAAATAATATTTTTTAATAGTTTTTTTTTTTTTTGGTTTACTCCTAGTACACTAGACACACCTCATGAAGTTATGAGAAATTATGGTTATACCCTTTGTACCAAATTGGCCCAGTATAATATGCCTTGATATTTGACCAGGAACATTTTTTATTTTTTTGACTCACACAACATGGCATGTGGAATCTTAGTTTCCTGACCAGGGATTGAACCCATGCCCATTGCTTTGGAAGTGAAGTCTTAACCACTGAACTGCTAGGGAAGGTCCACACTCAAATAATTTTTTTTTTTTTAACATTCAAATGCAGAGCTCATTTTACTGAAGCTCAAACAAATTACCATTAATTTGCCCTCAGTAAAATTCAGTATTAAAAATCTTTCATGTTTGCCAAGTGAAAAGTAAATAGCTAAAAGGTGTTAATAAAACCTTAAAAAAAATTTTTTTTATTGAAGGATAATTGATTAACAGAATTTTGTTGTTTTCTGTCAATACACTCAAAAAATCTTGACAAATAAACGAACTGTGGGAATTCATAAACCAATCCTTCCTCTTTTACTTTTAATCCCTGTATCACTTACTTGACTAGTGGGACAAAAATTCTGCTCTTTTGCATAACAGAATAATATAATCAGCTTCAAAAGATAATGTCAAGTTACTCTGAAGAGAAAATAAGTTCTGACTGGAATAGCTGATTAGGAAATAGGGGGCCTATAATATACACTCCAGTGACCAATGGGCAGTATAAACACAATACAATTATGAAAAGATGAAAGTGAGATCTTATTTCCTATCATGTTTGCTGAAAACTTTCTCCATTTCAGGAACATCTGATGTGATCTCCTGTTGTTGGAGGTAGACTTTCCCATATGCTCAATTTACACATGAAAGAGAAAATGAAGACTCAGCTTTAAATAGAGTCACTGATGGGCTCACCTGATTATACTGTTTAAAAACAATAGTCTTAAGAGAGTCCAAATACCGGCTTCTGAGGTCCATTTTCACAATGTGATGGTGTTTACTAGCAACTGTCAGTGCCTTGAAGTGAAAATTAGCAAGATTATTAATAGCATTACTGTGTCCATCCTTGTATTTATAATACTTGTTCAGAAAAAACGTAGGAGTTGTAATCAGTGAATAATTTCTACTTAAAAGTGAAAAGAAATCCAGAACAATTAAATCTCATGGTCTGTTACTCAGCTTGATAAACAAAAACAGTGGCTAGTGGCATTAAGATCCTCAGAAAGGCAAGGTCTTTTGTACCATTTTTAGATAAGAGATCCTATTTTTTTTTTTTAGTTAAAAAAAATTTTTTTTTAGTCAAACTACACAGCAGGCAGGATATTAGTTCCCCAACCAGGGATTGAACCCATGCCCCCTGCAGTGGAAGTACGGAGTCTTAACCACTGGACTGCCAGGGAAAACCCAGAGTGATCCTGTTTAAAGTTAGGAATTATGATAAATTAAGGTGAGAGTTGGGGTCGCAAAGAGTCGGACACGACTGAGCGATTGAACTGAACTGAAGGTGAGAGTTAAGAATAAAGGATGGATACTCAAAAGTTACCATTTTTGATGACTAGTTGTTAATACTACAGTGACACTGCCATACAAAAATGCAAATAGAAAAAGCAAATTATAGACCCTCTGTACCACTCTGGTTTCTGTAATAAAACATCTTCCGAAAGGAACCAGCAAAACTGTTAAAAGCAGTTACTTTGGGTGAGTGGGACTGGGAAAAAAGGGTATGAAGTCTTAAAAGATTGTTTAGAGACTTAGTTGGTTGGATTTTTACCTCGATTGTGCATTACTTCTTGATTTTGAGACAGTAATGAAGAGTTCTAAACCAATGTTGATGCCGTACTCTCACTTGCATAATAATAGTACTTCCTGCTCCTTATTTTAGGAGATTCAGAATTATGAGTGGTATTTTACATCAAATGATATTGAGGAGTTTAAACCTGCATGGCCCTGAGATAAGGATAACACAAGAGCTGACTCATTGGAAAAGACCCTGATGCTGGGAAAGAGTGAAGGCAGAAGAAGAGGGCGGCAGAGGATGAGATGGGTAGATGGCATCACCGACTCTAGGGACGTGCACTTGAGCAAACTCCAGGAGACAGTGGAGGACAGGGAAGCCTGGCATGCTGCGGTCCATGGACACAACTGAGCAACTGAACAACAACAGTACTATCGCTTATAGTAGTTGGTTCCATACCTGACCCAGAAGGGGTAGATTGCTTTTCAGTTGGGAGGACGAAGTGAAGGCATATGGAGTTTGGGAATAGTATACCACGTAAGCAGGTTTATACTGGTTTGGCTTTTTATACTGTGTTCCCCAGGCAATTCGAATCCATACCGAGTTCTCCTCGGCGTCTCTGAAGCTGACTGTAACCTTATTTAAAAAAAAAAACAAAACATAAGTTCCCTAATTAACATATTATGTTGCACCAACAACTGATGCTTTTTAGGGGTGAAGGATGTCACTGTCTGGCTGAAATCTGGCAGTTTTTCTCCTACTTCTCATTACAGTGATTTGGGAAATCTCTGGAAAAGCGTTTTATGGTTGCTTGCAAAGTCTTTTGGAAGGAAAAAAAAATTTAAATCCCACAATTGGTGTATGACATCACAAATTTTCAATAATTTCTTGGGCTTTGTCCTGAAAAAAATAGTAGAAAGGGACAGAAAATGGGATACCTTTTTACAACTGAAACATAGTTTTTAGTTTGTCTCTTTGTAAGTTTTCCCAAGAACTTTCTATTTTGAAGAGTTTTATCTGATAAGATGTGCAGTTAATCCTCTCTCTCTCTCTCTCACACACACACAACACACTTCACCCAGCACTCCCCAGTTACGCTTTCTGTACCCTCTCATACCAGCTTCTCTTCCCCGTGGTTCTGGGCAGGAGTTCTTAACCTGAAGTCAACGGTTAGAATTCAGGGCATTTATGGACTTGGTGGGGAGGATATTTCATCTTTACTTGTGGGCCTCCCTGATGGCTCAGACAGTAAAGAATCTGCCTGAAATGTAGGACACCCGAGTTCAATCCCTTATTTGTAAGTGAAATTTAGCATCTCCTTCAATTGTGAAAGTAGGCATCAAGACAGTAAAATTTTAGGATGTTATTTTGTTGTCCACAGAAATCTCAAGTATTTTTATCACATTACAGTTGTTGCTTGGGCCTCAAGAACATCATTTACACTTATTAGCACTTTGAAGCTAGTTGTTCTTAGACACATTATGAGATCACTTATTGTGTTAATAAAGAAGCACATGCATTAATGTATCACAGTTTGCCATCTTAATGCCTTTACAGTAATTGTATTTTTAGTATCATTTGTTTCCCCTGTGGTTCTGTAGATTTTATTTTACAGCATTTAAAAACACACTTCTGAGAAGTGGTCCATAAGCTTCACTAATAGCGAAAGCATCATTGCCACAAAAAGGTGAAGACACCTGTCCTAGAGCAGCCGGTGAGTCACTCTTCAGTCCTGGGCACCGGGAGATACTACTTGGCACGATGTCACTATCATCAGCCTTTGGGAAAATGGGGTTATCTAGCCACTAGTTAAGTTATGCAGAGGAAGGTAAAGATAAGCCAGGAGACCTCAGTTGGTTGAGGAAAGGGATGAGGACATGCTGGTCAGCTCAGAGTAGAGGGATGGGGCAGACGGAGAAGACCCAAGGCCTTTACCTGTTTATCCTCATCTAAAACCTGCAGCGCACACAGCATGTCACTCTCCGGCTGGCCTTTCAAGCAGGACAGATGTGACCAGTAAAAAAGCTCCTTTGTCCCCCCAGCCCCAGGCCGTTGCTGCTGTTCAGTCACTAAGTCGTGTCTGACTCTTTGCGACCCCATGGACTGTAGCATGCCAGGCTCTGTGGGGTTCTCCAGGCAAGAGCACTGGGCTGGGTTGCCATTTCCTTCTCCACCAGCCCCTGCTAGTGTGCCTGAAATTCATTCACGAGGCAAAATCTTTCAAACCATGGTAGAGATAAGAAGAGATCTAACAGCTGAAATACAAGGGCATCAAAGTAGGAGGAAATGTGAGTGTTTCAGACGCTTTTTCTCCTTGCATGGTAGGGGTGGCCTGGGGTTCAGAGAACAGAAATCCCTGCTGCCTGAAAGAGGGACAGGAAAGACTGTCAAGTGAGGAGAAGGTGCTGGAAGGAAGATGCGCATAAACTCTGAACTGGACCCGAGAGAGAGAGATGCTCTCTAGCTTTCTTGTTTTGGGTGAAGTAGGGTGGGTGTGCTGGCTGCAGTTTCGCAAGAGGAGTCAGCCAGTCAGTTTGAGCTTCATGAGAAGGCTGCTTCCAGAAGGGTCCAGACCATATATCTACAACATTTCTGGAGAACTGGCCAGGGATTCTGTGCCTATGAGGCTGTTTGTTTAAAAAAAAAAAAAAAAAAAAGCAGGTGCATGCAATATACCGACAGTCCAGATGGGACTCTCCTATAACCTCTGCAGAGTTCACAATTTCATGGTAACAAGAGTTTTCAAATAATATAATCCAAAATAACACCTTATTCACAAAATTGTAATAATAATAATAAAAAAGAGAAATCTTCATTTGGTTCACAGTTTTCTTTGAATTAATTTATAAACTAAATACATCCCCCCTCAAAAGGCTGAAGATTTTGTTTTGTTTTGTAAACCTGATAAAATGATTCTAAGGTTCATCTGGAGGAATGGTTAGGACATTTTTGACAAAGAAAAATAATTGGGGGTAGGGGTAGGGTTGACTTGTCTTAAGAGTTATGAAAATGTTTTAAAAACTAGTGATTAATGGAATGGGGAGTTTGCTCCAGGCAAGTGGCCCCCCGATACCAAAACCAGAAGCAGGAAGAGTTGCCCTCATGGTCACTGGCAGGACCACTGAGAGTGGTCTCCCTGCCAGGGCAGAGGTGGCCCTTGGAGGAGTAGACCTGAGTAGGTGCTCTCTGCAGGCAGCTGCTCACTCAGGCTAAGCTCGTGCTCCTGCTGGAGACAAGTGAAGGGGGCAATGGGGAGGGGCCAGTGGGATTCCTTCCATGTGGGGGACACAGCAGGAAGAAGAAATATTTCCCTCCAAGAGTCTTGTGGCAGAAAAAACAGGGCTTGAGGATAAGCCTGGGGAAAAGATGTATTTTCTCTGAGAATTAAGCCTGTTTATAAGCAGTAGAATAGGAAGCAGAAGAGGGAGGGAGTAAGGATGCAAAAGAGAACAGAGAAAAATAGAGCAGAAAAATTGGATGAGGATGTAGGAGATGAATGCACAGCACATGGAAGGGTCGCTATAAGAAAGGAGATGAGGGAACATGTTCGGTGACAGGTGGATAAATAGAAAGCAGGACCAGTTCCAGACTAATGGATGAGGTAAGGGGATGGAGGTGACACCACCCTTACGGCAGAAGGCAAAGAGGAACTGAAGAGCCTCTTGATGAAAGTGAAAGAGGATAATGAAAAAGCTTAAAACTCAACATTCAAAAAACTAAGATTATGGCATCCGGCCCCATCACTTCATGGCAAATAGATGGGGAAACAATGGAAACAGTGACAGACTTTATTTTCTTGGCCTCCAAAATCACTGCAGATGGTGACCGCAGCCATGAAATCAAAAGACGCTTACTCCTTGAAAGAAAAACTATGACCAATCTAGACAGCATATTGAAAAGCAGACACATTACTTTGCCAAAAAAGGTCTGTCTAGTTAAAGCCATGGTTTTTCCAGTAGTCAGGCAGGGATGTGAGAGTTGGACCATACAGAAATTTAAGCACCGAAGAATTGATGCTTTTGAACTGTGGGGTTGGAGAAGTCTCTGGAGAGTTCGTTGGACTGCAAGGAGATCAAACCAGTCAATCCTAAAGGAATTCAACCCTGAATATTCACTGGAAGGACTGATGCTGAAACTGAAACTCCAATACTTTGGCCACCTGATGTAAAGGACTCATTGGAAAAGACCCTGATGCTGGGAAACACTGAAGTCAGGAGGAGAAGGGGATGACAGAGGGTGAGATGGTTGGATGGCATCACCGGCTTGATGGATGAGCAAGCTCCAGAAGTTGGTGAAGGACAGGGAAGCCTGGTGTGCTGCAGTTCATGGGGTTGCAAAGAGTTGGACTCGACTGAGCGACTAAACTGGACTGAAAGGGATGGAGAGACAAGTCAAGGAGTTTGAGAATCAAAATGTGCTCCAAAAGGGAACACCAATGTGCCAGAGGATGGGCACAGTGAGGTGGCTAGGACAGAATTTGGTGGCATTTGGTAGTCTTCCTCTATGCAAGGAGGACTAAGGCAGAGTCAAGTGGAAAGGGAATGAAGCAGGGGAGACTATGAAAAAGCTATCACCTCAGCCTATGACAAGATGTTAAAGTGGTGCTTGGCTCTCGAGCTACAGTGACCAAACCGCAGCCATGAGCCACCCAGGGCCATTTAAGTAAAATTCATTATTGTTAAATAAGATGAACATTTTTAGATTCTCAGTCACACCAGTCACACTTCAGGTTCTTGGAAGCCACATGTAGCTATTTGGCTGTGTCCTGGACATCTCTGATCTACAACATTTTCATCAATGCAGAATCCTACCGGGCAATGCTGCTCTTGAGGAAGCAGAACCCCTGAATTGAAAGATAAGAGGAGCAGAAAGTTTTTACAATGAGCAGAATTTGTCTTTGATATTAAGTAGAATAGTATGGAATATTAATAACTGAAATTCTTACAAATTAAGAAAACAAGGTAGTGACGAATTTTAAGTGCATGGGTTCTGTGAAATTGAATCTCATGGAAATTCAGATAAATTCTATTCTTACATTTTTTAATGCTCTCTGAAGAATTTTCTTGAATGAACTTTTGAATTGTTCCATGTCAAAAAGATCAATGTCGTCACCTGTCAAAGTGAAAAGAAAAATCAAGAAATATCAAGGGAGCTACACTGTTTTCAATACATTTGCAAAGACCCTGAAGGTAAGAACAATAACGATCGAATCACACAAACACTGCCAGTATCTCTGACTCAGCATCACCAAATCTATTCCTTACTTTTCTATACATGAGTAATAATCACTTCATTTGGAAAGAAAAGAGACTTAAGAGGAACATGCTGCTGTTCCTTTTTAAATTGCCCAAATATCAAATACAAGTGTTTGGTTTAAAAAGAGAAACATTACCTGGTCCTTTACTCATCTGAAAAACATCCCAAATTTTCTGGTGCCGATGAAACTGAGTATCTGAGGGAGGAAGAAAGAGCTTATTACTGCATGTCAGAGAACTTTCAAGCAATGGGCTTGTAAGTACATATTTTTAATAATGTGAAAGTGGAGAAAATAACAGTAATTTACAAATTAAGTTATACAGATTATTCTTTGAAATATAGATTTTCAATGGATTAAATTTACTCCAATAAAATAAGTTGTAATGAATTACTCAACGTAGTAGAGATTTAGCCTTTATTCTTAGACCATTTATTCTGTCCATACAGGTCTACTCCACAGAGTGCTGCATCTCTCCAGCAAGCCGGTGATGACGTGTTCCCAGCACTGGTGTTTCCATCGACTTTGCTTATTTTGGACCTGCTCTTCTCCTAGCTCCTTGGGCACCTCATTATGGTCTCTACTAAAACGCCACAATGCAGAAAGGCCTCCCTGAGCACTTTACCCAAACTGAAGCCCCCATCCCACTGTGGCTTTCTCGGTAGTCATGTATGGATATGAGAGCTGGACCATAAAGAAGGCTGAGCACCGAAGAATTCATGCTTTCGAACTGTGGTGCTGGAGAAGACTCTTGAGAGTCCCTTGGACTGCAAGAGATCCAACCAGTCAATCCTAAAGGATATCAACCCTGAATATTCATTGGAAGGACTGATGCTGAAGCTGGAGCTCCAATACTTTGGCCACCTGATGTGTGAAGAGTCAACTCATTAGAAAAGACCCTGATGCTGGGAAAGACTGAAGGCAGGAAGAGAAGGGGACGACAGAGGATGAAATGGTTGGATGGCATCACCGACTCGATGGACATGAGTCTGAGCAAGCTCCGGGGGTTGGTGAAGCACAGCGAAGCCTGGTGTGCTGCAGTCCATGGGGTCACAAAGAGTCGGACATGACTTAGCAACCGAACAATAACAACATCCCGCCCTGCTCTAGTTTCCTTCATGGCACTTATCACTGCATTACAGAATATATTTAGATGTTCATTTGTACACTTGCTTGTGCACATGGAATACTGGACTCAGTCTTGTTCATCTTATTCTCAGTGTCTAGTCACTGCTGCTGCTGCTGCTAAGTCACTTCAGTCGTGTCCGACTCTGTGCGACCCCCACAGGCGGCAGCCCACCAGGCTCCTCCATCCCTGGGATTCTCCAGGGAAGAACACTGGAGTGAGTTGCCATTTCCTTCTCCAATGCATGAAAATGAAAAGTGAAAGGGAAGTCGCTCAGTCGTGTCCGACTCTTCGCGACCCCATGGACTGCAGCCTACCAGGCTCCTCCGTCCATGGGATTTTCTAGGCAAGAGTACTGGCTGGCATTAAATATATGTATTTGATGACGGACTGAATGAATGGATGAATGTATGATACAGAAGGCACCCTTTAGGAGTTACAAACTTAAGAGTATCTTGGATTTAAAATGGATCCAGTAAGTTATTGAGCTCAGTCCCAGCACATCATCACCCTGGCTTTACTTGGTCCCTGTGCTGACCCCCATCTGCATCCATGTCTTTCGACCTAGGACCAAGGTGCTCTGCACCCCATAAAGAGGGACTGTGGGCTCCAGCGCTCAAGGGCACCAACCTGCTGTGCCTTTTAACTATGATTTTTCTTGCCCTGTGTCGTCTGTTTTTTTCTTTGTTGGTGCCTTGGTGTTCTCTCCCTATCCCAGTCTGTTTATGGCGATGGCCTGAGAAATCTTGATTATCTAGTTTTGTCTAAAACAGGTGTAATCAGGTACAATGTGATGTCTGCCTTTAAAGACAGCATCCAAAGGGTTTTGTTTCTTGCTTATTCTTCCCTGGTTCTGTGTTTCAGAATTCAGATGGCCTGCTAAATGATCTCTGAATAAGGTTGTTATAATAATAATGGAGATGAATTATTATATAATTTTTTGTTGATAATGATTCTTTTAAACACCATGCAGAAGTTCATGATAAATGGCAAAGAATTAAGTACAAATGCAGACGTTTCCTTGAATAGTACACATCCGAGACTAACCCATCGTCTTTGTGACAAGCTTGGTCCACTTCTAATGTCCACTGTCTTAGTCAGGGGTCCACTTTCCTTCTAGTGGCACATGCAGACCCCGGAGCCGTGCCTGCCTGTCTCTTAGTACCCCCTTGACCACACCACGTGCAAGTCCAGTCAGTATTATTCTTACAAGCAGCACTGTGATTATAACAAATTCTCAGAAATATATTTTCAAATTCTGTTAGCAATAATACAAAGCCTAGTAAATATTTACTATGTGCTTATTATGTGCCAATTACTGTGCTAAGAACTTTTCAAGTCTTATCTTTCTTAACCCTCACAATGATCCTGTGAAATACAGGTTGTTATTATGTCCGTTTGATTTAGGAAAAGTCTGAAGCTTAGAAAAAGGTGACGTGACTTGGCAAAGGACACAAGACTAGTAAGTGACAGAGCTGAAATATGAAACCAGGTCAGCTTGACTCTAAAATCTGAGCCATCACATACAAAACTGCCTCTCTGATGAAACTGGACTGGTTAAGTGTAAATATAAATCACCAAGACTTACAAATGATGTCTAAATGGGCTGCGTCATTGAGACTTGCACGATTCTCCTGAAAGAGAATATAATAATACTTTTAGTAATAATGGTGATAGGTTTGGTTCCACTCCATCTACAGCACATTTTAGGGTTGCTTAGGACAAACTATGAGGGCCCTCTCAATACCGTACTGACAACATGTCTCCCACCTATGCTCTTCTGTTAAGTAACAAATATGCCTTCTGATTCGTGTCCCAGTACAGGCTCTCACAACTGTTCTCCCACGATCTACTCTTCATTGATCACTTTTTCTGTTTGGTTTTTTCAATCAATGGTATCCTTCCAGACCTCCTCTATACCAGCGTTTCTCAACCAGGCTTGAGTGACATTTTGAGTCAGATACATCTGTCTTGTGGAAGCTGTCCTAGAATGTAAAGGAACATTCCTGGCCTCTATCCCCTGGAAGCCAGCAGTACCCACTCCCAGTTTAGACAACCAGAAACATCTCTAGACGTCGTGTCTTCTGGGAGCAAAACCATCTCCGCTGAGAACTACTACTCTATACGTACACATTTGTATGTTCACATAGTATATAGTTTCTTTTAATGTTATACATAAAGATCTAGTTTATTCTTTTTAATGATCGAAGAATATTTTTTTAAGTGGATGTATCATTTATCTCATCTCCTAAGTATAGTTAGTTCCAATTTTTTTTGCGTAAATAATGCTAGTTAACATCTTTATTTACATCTAACCATTTATATATAACTAGATATATAAATGTTTATCAATTATAATATCATATATGCCTCCTTATTTTTTATGTTTTCTATATATGTAAATATCCAAAAGTGGAATTGCTGGGTCATAAAGTATATTTATTTAAAAATGAATGAGGGAAGGGTATACTAGGTGTATAAGGATATAGTAAAATTCTTTGTACTATACTTGCAACTTTTCTGAAAGCCTGAAATCACTTTAAAATAAAAAGCAAATAAGTAAATAAATACATGTCAAAGACAGTCTCTTTCTGCATAACTTGATCAACATATTTGAGTATTATCTTTTCATCTTTGACAATCTGATAGTTTAAAAAAAGAATACTGCTCATTATTTTAACTTCTTTGTCTGTTTCTTCTCCCTTGGTATTCACTTTTTTTTCTCACTAATTTGTAAGCATTCTTTGTAAGTTGAAAAATCCAATTAAAAATTAGCACCTTTCCCACTATAGTGGGACAGAGCTCTCCTCATGTCACAGCCTGCTGCTGCTGCGTCGCATCAGTCGTGTCCGACTCTGTGCGACCCCATAGACGGCAGCCCAACAGGCTCCTCTGTCCCTGGGATTCTCCAGGTAAGAATACTGGAGTGGGTTGCCATTTCCTTCTCCAATGCGTGAAAGTGAAGTCGCTCAGTTGTGTCCGACTCTTAGAGACCCCATGGACTGTATCCTACCAGGCTCCTCCATCCATGGGATTCTCCAGGCAAGAGTACTGGAGTGGGTTGCCATTGCCTTCTCCATGTCACAGCCTAGAGCTACTTAAATCTCTTTTGGACTAAGGAAAGGAAAGAAAGAGAAAAACCTAAGGGTAGCATGATATTCAAGGTTAATCATTTTGAACACTGTTACCTCACAAAGCAGAACCAAGTCCTGAACAATAGATTCCTTTCTCTGTCGAAAGTTTACGGTCTGCAGTTGATTTTCAGACAAAAAATTCCAGGTTTTTAGGACTGTCATCATTTCAGTCATTGGGATTTTCAAGATGGTCCTCCTGAAAAACTCAGCAAGAGTTTCATCCATCTCTC